>NW_006299490.1:305829-313584 GCF_000327345.1 Myotis davidii
CGGGGTGGCGCCCCAACTCCCCAATCGGCCCTGCTCTGAGCCTGACCAGGGGCTGCACCTAGGGATTGGTCCTGCCCTCTGCCACCTGGGAGCAGGCCTAAGCCAGCACGTCGTTATCTCCCGAGGGGTCCCAGACTGCGAGGGCACAGGCCGGGCTGAGGGACCCCCCCGTCCCCCGAGTGCACAAATTTTTGTGCCCCGGGCCTCTACTCTATAATAATGAAAGCGTAATTAGACCAGACATCATTCCGGACGACCTTCCGGAGGAAGCCAGAGCTGCGAGGGAAGCCCAGGTCTCAGTAAAGGCCGAGTCCCAGTGTGTGCCTGCCAGCTGCCAGAGGGAAGCCGGTGCTGGCAGCCAGGGAAAGGAAGGCCTACTCCTGCACAAATTTCATGCATCTGATTTCTAGTAAAATTATAAACTTCTAGAAAATCACATAGCAAAAATTATGTATTACAATCCAAGGTCTAGGAAAAGTTAAAGTAAAAATAAAAATAAAAGTCTTATTATACACTATGGAATCAAAGAAAATTAAAATAACTATGAAGTAGCTCTAAAAACTTAAATCTCAGTGAAAATTATCTGCAAATGTGTGAATAACTTACATACTTTTAAAAACATAACCTGTATTAAAACATATAGTTTTGGCTTGTTTCTTCAGCCATTCCCCAAACATGTGGATTATTCTCTTTAATTAGGTTGAGCAGTGTTTATCCTAGTGGTTCTCAACCTTGGCTGCACATTAGACTCACCTGGGAATCTTTTTAAATCCTGATTTCTGGGCCTCATCCTCTGGAAATTCTGTTTCTTTGTTAATGGGGTGAGGCCACAACATTAGTAACAAAGAAACAGAATTTCTGGAGGATGAGGCCCAGAAATCAGGATTTAAAAAGATTCCCAGGTGAGTCTAATGTGCAGACAAGGTTGAGAACCACTGGTTTATCCTGTTATCCTCGCAAGTATTTTGGTTAGAATCTTATTCAACTACTGCACCTACTTAGCAAAACACTCCTCTAATTGAAATATATTCTGAACTCATCATCACACTCGTGCATCCATATTCATCTCTCTCTCTCTCTCTCTCTCTTTCTCTCACTCACACACACACACACACACACACACACACACACACACACACACAACTAACTACTAAGTACCTAACCAGTACTGCCCCCCATCCATGATCGGAGAATCAGGCGCCTTTGCCACCCTGGCCAGTGATAGCAGGAAGTAGGGCTGGAGTCAGCGATGGGAGCTGGGCACGGTCGAAGTGGGCAGTCCCAGGAGCTAGGGGTCCCTTGCCTGGGCCTAAAGCGAAGCCCACGATCACGGGGCCGCTGCAGCTGCGGTCCCCGCTGCCTGGGCCCGACGCCTAGGCCAGAGGGGTTAGGCCTGGGCAGGGGCGGAGCCTGCAACTGCGGGGAGCTGGGGGTCCCCTGCCCAGGCCTGACACCTCTGCCGGAGGCCTCAGGCCTGGTCAAGGGGCTAATCCGGTGATTGGTGATCAGAGGGTGATGAGGGTCAACTCCTCTGGCCGAGGCATCAGGCCTGGGCGGGGGGCGGAGCCGGGTATTGGGGGGATATAGTGGTCCCCTTGCCCAGGCCTGATGCCTCGGCCAGAGGCATAGACCCCCATCATCCTCTGATCGCCTGATCGGCCCCTTGCCCAGGCCTGATGCCTCGGCCAGAGGCATAGACCCCCATCATCCTCTGATCGCCTGATCGGCCCCTTGCCCAGGCCTGAAGCCCGGGTCAGAGGCGTCAGGTTGGGCGGGGGGTGGAGCAAATGATCAGAGGGAGATGGAGGTGCCCTGCCCAGGCAATATTCCTGGGCCAGAGGCATCAGGCCTGGGCAAGGGGCCGATCAGGCGATCAGAGGATGATGGGGGTCTATGCCTCTGGCCGAGGCATCAGGCCTGGGCGGGGGGCGGAGCCGGGTATTGGGGGGATATGATGGTCCCCTTGCCCAGGCCTGATGCCTCGGCCAGAGGCATAGACCCCCATCATCCTCTGATCGCCTGATCGGCCCCTTGCCCAGGCCTGATGCCTCTGGCCCAGGAATATTGCCTGGGCAGGGCACCTCCATCTCCCTCTGATCATTTGCTCCACCCCCCGCCCAACCTGACGCCTCTGACCCGGGCTTCAGGCCTGGGCAAGGGGCAGAGCCAGCAATCGGAGGGGCCTGGGCTGGGGGCAGAACCAGTATGGGGGGAAATGAGGGTCCCCTGCCCAGCCTCACATCCTGGGCCAGAGGCATCAGGCCTGGGCAAGGGACCAATCCTGCGATTGGAGATTGATGGGGGTCAACGCCTGAGGGCTCCCAGTATGTGAGAGGGGGCAGGCTGGGCTGAGGGACACTCCTCCCCACCCCCACCCAGTGCACGAATTTCGTGCACCGGGCCCCTAGTTTCTAATAAAATGTAGTTTTAAACCTTGGAAATAATCTGTCCAACCAAAGTGTAGTAAGTTTTTAAAGCTCACTTATATTTTTAGAGTAATCTGCTTATTATAGGAAATTTATAAAATACAGAAAAGTAAAGGTTAAGTATCTATCACACCAGAGATTCTTAATATTTTAGTTATTTCTTCCATCTTTTCCCATGACATTCTTTTTCTTTACACTGTTATAATTAAAATCTATACCGTTTTGTATCTGTTTCTTACTTGAATGATTTTCTTAATGTAATATGCTATTTATTAGTAATTTCAGTGACTTGGTAATCTTACACTTGGTACATGTTTGGTAGTTAATACTTTATTTTTTTAGTTCATCTTTATTGTTGCAAGTATTACAGATGTCTCCTTTTTTTCCCCCATTGACCCACTCCGCCTGCTTCCGCCCCTCAGACTTTCACCATACTGTTATCTGTGTCCGTGGGTTATGCATATATGCATGTAAGTTCTTTGGTTAATCTCTTCTTCCCTCGCTGATTTCTCAACAGAAAGTGGCAAGAAATATTCAAAGTAATGAATAGCAAAAACCTACAACCAAGATTACTCTACCCAGCAAAGCTATCATGTAGAATTGAAGGTCAGATAAAGAGCTTCTGAGACACGAAAAAGCTAGGGGAGTTCATCACCACCAAACCAGGATTATATGAAATGCTGAAGGATATTCTTTAAGAAGAGGAAGAAGAAGAAAAAGGTAAAGATAAAAATTATGAACAAAAAAGGCACAACAAATAAATATTTATCAACAAGTGAACCTAAAAATTAAGTCAGAATAAACTGGTGAATATAACAGAAGCAGGGGCGTAGAAAGGGAGTGGACTGACAATTCTTGGGGGGAAGGAGGTGTAGGGGGTGTGGGAAGAGACTGGACAAAAATCTTACACCTATGGATGAGGACAGTGGCAGGGGCAAGGGCATGGGGTGGGGTGGGAACCAGGTGGAGGGGAGCTATGGGGGAAAAAAAGAGGAACATCTGTAATAATCTGAACAATAAAGATTTATTAATTTTAAAAAAATAAAAATAAAAGTGATATGCACATTTTATATTCTGATTAATATTTCTTACATAATGTTGTCCCACGTTTAAATAATTTAAATAAACTCACATTTTTTTGTTCTTTACTTATAAACACCACATTTATGGAGAATTACAGTGCCTGTTTTTTCTCACTTAAACACAAATTACAATTATTTAAGAGGCATTAGGGTTCTTCATTATCAATGTCTGTTAAATCTTCAAAATCATTCTAAAAATAATCTCTTAAACATGACCCAGTTAATATATAACAGAGCAGAAAGTGAAAAACCTATTGTATTCAAAAAAATTTTCACAAACTCAGTACTTTAATAAAGAGCCCTGATCAAGCTCCCTTTAGACCAAAAAACAGTAAAGATTAATCAGGGTTTTAATCCCTTAAGAGCCACTTGCACACACTAAGAGTTTTAATATGATGATGTAGGATACCAAGAAAAAAAAAAACAACTTAAGATCAGTAAAAAGTCTAAGGAACAAAAATAATTCTTTTCTTGAGCAAAAAGGTTAACTTCCTTTTCCTTAAGACTATTTCATCAAAAACTACCACCTATGGAAAATAGCTTCACAATAACCTTTAAAACCACCCTTTTATGATGATCATTCTGCTTCTACACTTTTTTTTTTTAGTTTTCTCTTTACTTCCTTCTAAATGCACTCCAATCAATGGATTTTTCCTTCCAAACCCTCAACACCTAAGTCCTATATTTCAATTTTTTAATAAGAACTTTCTAAAAATAATCAGTTTTTAAAAGCAGAAAGAAACTAACTTCTTTTACAGTTCATATAATTTTTTTCCTGCATCTCACCCACCCCCATCCCCTTGTGGTAACAACACCTGTTCATTGCTGGTGGGACTGTAAACAGTATAGCCACTAGGAAATCAGCATCGAATTTTTTTCAAAACATTAGAAATAAAATTACCATATGATCCAGCAATTCCACTACTGGATATACATCCAAAAGAATTGAAAGCAGGGACTTGAACAGATATATGAACACCCATGTTCATAGCAATATTATTCACAATAGCCAAAAAGGTGGAAGCAAATCTAATGTCCATAGGTGGATGGATAGCTTTAAAAAAAAAGTGGTATATACAGACAATGAGATATTACAGGCATATATTATCACAATAAAGAGTCACTGGAGAATACCATTTAAATCACCTTATCCTCATCTACCCATAACCTAGAAGTCACTAAAATCTTCACAAAGCTTTTACAGATCCTCCATCAATGTAAATACAGGGTGGGGTAAAAGTGGGTTTACAGTTGTGAATACACAAAACACAGTTTATTCGTGTATTATTATTTTATTATTGTGTTATTTTCCATATGAACAACTGTATTAAAAAGCAAATAAACATTCAAACTTCTGGAAAACTGTAAAGCAGCTTGTATGTAGCAAATAAATAATGAACTACACTACCAATCCCTCCAAGCTTTCTGTCCTCTACTGGAAAAAAAAAAAAAACAAACAAAAAACACTTGCCGGGCTGGCTTGGCTCAGTGGTTGAGCACTGACCTATGAATCAGGAGGTCACAGTTCAATTCCCAGTCAGGGCACATGCCAGGGTTGCAGGCTCAATCCCTGCGTGTGCAGGAGGCAGCCAATCAATGGTTCTCTCCCATCATTAATGTTTCTATCTCTCTCTCCCTCTCCCTATCCCCTCCTCTCTGAAATCAATAAAAATATATTTAAAAAAAGAAAAACACTCCATGATTCTTAATTTTTATCCAAGTTTAAATTGTTTTATAAAACATTAAAAACCCAATAATGCAAATTAAAACCAAAATAAGATATAACTACAAACCAACTACAATACATAAAGTTATTTTTTTAAGAAGACAATACAACTTGGCCAACCTGGCTCAGTGGCTGAGCATAATCGACCTGTGTGCCGGGGATTGCGATTCGATTTCTGGTCGGGCCCATGCCCAGGTTGTGGCCTTCCCCAGTGTGGGGTGTGCAGGAGGCGGCCGATCTGTGCTGACAAGAATACCAACAACTGGAACACTCAAACAGTGCAAATGGGAATGCTAAATGGTACAGCCAGCTCTGCGGTTTCTAATAAACATATTTTTTTTAGACTATATTCTGGGCCATAAAACAAATTTCAATATATTTAAAAGAACTGAAATCATACAAACTGTTTTCTCTGACAAATTATAAATTAATAAAGATATCTTAAAACCCCCAAATTTGTTGTTAGAATCTAAATAACACTTTCTGAGTAACTCGGCAGTCAAAGCAGAAATCAAACAGGAAATCTGAACTCAATGAAAATGAAAAAAATGACATTTCAAAATTTGTGAGATGTAGCTAAAGTAGTAATTAGAACGTTTTATAGCACTAAATGCCCATATTAGGAAAGAAGAAAGGTCGCAAATCAACGACATAAGCTTCTACTCTAAGAAACTAAATGAAAAAGAGCAAAATAAACCCAAAGTAAGCAGAAGGGACATGCTAAACATCAGAGCAGAAATCAAAAAAAGCAGTAAAATGTTAGAGGAAATCAATAAAACCAGAAGCTGGGTCTTTGAGAACATCAGTAATACTGATAATCTGGCCAAATTGATCAAGAACAAATGAGAAAAACACAAATTACCAATATCAGGAATAAGACAAGAGACATACTAGAGATTCTAAAGACATCAAAAGAAAGATAAGATTATGAACTTTATGCCAATAAATTCAACAACTTAGATAAACTGGACAAATTTCTTGAAAGACAAATTACCAAAGTTTGCTTAAGAAGAAAAAGATAATCCAAAGAGCCCTGTATCTATTAAAAATATTGACTGTCTTGCCCTAGCCAGTTTGACTAAGTGCATAGCCCGAGGACTGAAGAGTCTCAGATTCAATTCCTCAGTTTCAGGCTTGATCCCCAGCCCAGGCCGGCCAGTGCAGGAGGCAACCAATCAATGTGTCCCTCTCACATTGATGTTTCTCTTTCTCTGACTCCCCTTGTTCCTTCCAATCTCTCTAAAAATCAATGGAAAAATATCCTTGGATGAGGATTCACAAAAGAAAATAAACATTGAATGTTTTTTTAAGTTTTTAATGAAAGTTGAATATAGGATTACTTTAGTCCTGCATTTCTCAATTGTGTCTTCCTTGTATTTGCCCTTTTCCTTTCCTACTTGGTGAGATTTGGCTTTCCATTCAAGGATCTTTGTGAAGTCTTTGACCAGCTTTTAGTCTAGTGATAAACACCTTGCTGGGGTAAATGCCCACATGAACAGTTGTCCCATTAGCTTTTTCCTGCTGCACTCGTTTAATGAAGATGGCATATTTCATTCTCTAGACCTGGACTACTTTGCCAATTTGCTGCCCTTTATAATGTCCTTGAACAAACTGAACTTCATCATCCTTTCGGATGGGCATGTTTTGAACACTGTAGTACTTCTCTCTCAGTTCTTCGGAAAGAAAACACATAATCTTCCTGCAAATGTGGAAGGTGCACTGAAATTACTTTTACAGTTCTTGATCCAGTCAGAAGTCACAAAGAGACTGAACTTCATTTTGACCATTGACGCTTCTACGTTGGCTGCAAAAGGCTTGAATCTGTCTTTTAAAATCTTCCCACAAAGAAAACTCCTGGCCCAGATGTCTTCACTAGTGATTTTACCAAAAATGTAAGGAAAAAAAATGTAAACTCTGTACAAACTTCTCAAAGAAAACTGAAAGAGGGAAAGCATCCCAACTCATTCTATGAGATCAGCATTACCATCATGTCAAAGCCAAAGACCTTGTAAGATAAAAAAAACTATAGCTCATTATCCCTCATGAACACATATCTCCAACAAACTCATATCTAGAATATATAAAGAATTGTACAAAGTCAATAACACAAATAACCCAACAAAAACGGCAAAAGATATAAACAGACACTTATCCAAAGAAGATAGACAGATGGTAAATAAGCCCATAAAAACGTGCCCAAAATCTTAAGTCATTAGGAAATGCAAATCAAAACCACAAAGAATACATACTATTAGAATGGCTAAAATTTAAAAGACTGATCATACCAGTGGTTGTGAGAATGTGGAGCAACTAGAACTTACCCACTGCTGGCAGAGACGTAAAATAGTAAAAGCACTTTGGAAAAATGTTTAACATTTATCTACTACTAGGGGCCCGGTGCACGAAATTCGTGCACTGGGTGTGTGTGTGTGGGGGGGGGGAGTGTCCCTCAGCCCAGCCTGCCCCCTCTCACATACTGGGAGCCCTCAGGCGTTGACCCCCATCACCCTCCAATCGCAGG
>NW_006299490.1:314996-317056 GCF_000327345.1 Myotis davidii
ATTCTCACACTCAGGGCAGGGCCGATGGGGAGGTTATGGCTCTACCCCGTCACACACAGAGCAGCGTCTGTGGGCGGGGGGAGGGTTGGGGCACCACACCCTGTCACACACAGCCGCAGGGCGATCAGGGGGTTGGGGAGCTCCCCCCTATCAGGTACAGAGCAGGGCTGATCTGGGGGTTGGGGCACCTTCCCATCACGAACAAAGCAGGGCAGATAGGGAGGTTGTGGCCCCGCCCCCTGTCACACACAGAGCCACTGGGCGATCAGGGGGTTTGGGCGCTGCCCCGTCACGTTGATCCCGGTGCCTGGAGGCCTCGTGGCTTCACTGATGCCGGTGCTGGGAGGCATATTACCCTTTTACTATATAGAATAGAGGCCTGGTGCCTGGGTGGGGGCTGGCTGGTTTGCCCTGAAGGGTCTCCTGGATCAGGGTTGGGGTCCCCACTGGGGTGCCTGGCCAGCCTGGATGAGGGGATGATGGCTGTTTGCAGCTGGTCACACACCCTTCAGGGTGGGGGTCCCCACTGGGGTGCCTGGCCAGTCTGGGTGAGGGGCTGAGGGTTGTTTTCAGGCTGGGACTGAAGCTCCCAACTGCTCCTTTTTTCTTTTTTTTTTCTTTTTTATTCTGGGCTGGCTTTAGCTCTGAAGCTCCAGCTCTTAGGTCTCGGCTCCTGAAAGCAGGTATCTGGTTTGTTTCAGTTCTAATCAAAACTCTGTATTAACTCCAGCTCTGTGATCCCAGCTTGCTGAAAGCTGGTTTTGGGGGCGTTTTTTAGCTTCTATATTTGTTAAAATATATCAAACTGCAGGCTCAGAGGCCTGCAAGGCAGGCGGGGAACGTGGTTTTCTGCATCACTGAAGCAAGCAAGCCTCTGTTAGTTTCAAGCTGCCTGGCTGCCGGCCGCCATCTTGGCTGGCAGTTAATTTGCATATCTTCCTGATTAGCCAATGGGAAGGGTAGCGGTCGTACGCCAATTACCATGTTTCTCTTTTATTAGATAGGATGATCCAGGGATTCTACTCCTAGCTATTTACCCAAAAGAAATGAAAACACATGATAACACAAAGATCTATATGTGAATGTTCACAACAGCTTTATTTACTAGAAGCCCAGCGCACGAAATCACGCAGCCCAGCCCACCCGCACGTGCAACCCCACGCTCCCGCACTGGTCTTGGTTGTTACAGCGTTAGGGCCACTGGATTTTTATAATATAGATAGCCCCAAATTGGGAACAACCCAAATGTCCATCAACAGGTAAGTGGATACACTAGTTGTAGTATATCCACACATGAACTACTGAAGCACACAAAAAAAACTGGATGAATCTCAAAACAATTTGCTGAATGAAAAAAAAAAAAAACAAGAGTGCATACTTTAAAGATTCTATCTGCATAAACTTCTAGAAAATACAAACTAATCTATAGTGACAGAATGCAGATTACAAAGAGGCTCAATAAAATTTTTTTGTGAGGGGAGGTGAAAAATATACTCATTATCTTAATAGTGGTGGTAATGGTATCTAGCTCACAGGTATATACATATATGAAAACTCATCAAATTACACACTTAAATATGCACAGTTAATTATACAGCAATTATACCTCAATAAAGCTGTTAAACAAAACCCTTATAATGAAAATGAAAATTTCTAGATATCACTATCCGTCTACTAGAATGGTGTTAGGTCTGGTTGGGTAATAATAACAGTATTTTTGTAATAAGAGCTAAAATTTATAAAGTACTTACCATGTGCCAGGCATTATGCCATGTGCCTTACAGATACCTACTCTAATTCTCCCAGCATGTGGACTGTCCTATCAATAAGCTTTTTATAAATGGAAAAACAAACCGGTGCTCAGAGAGGTTCAGTAAGTTAGGTAACATAGCTAGCAAGAGACAGAGGCAGGGATTTTTGAGGAGAGACTAATTTTATAATTGACTAGGGACCCGGTGCACGAAATTCGTGCACAGGGTGGTGGGGCGGATGGAGTGTCCCTCAGCCCAGCCTGCCCCCTCTCACATACTGGGAGCCCTCAGGCGTTGACCCCCCTCACC
>NW_006299490.1:317526-332056 GCF_000327345.1 Myotis davidii
TTGGCTGAGGCATCCGGCCGGGGCAGCGGGGACCCGCAGCTGCAGCGGCCCCACAATCGTGGGCTTCGCTTTAGGCCCAGGCAAGGGATCCCTAGCTCCTGGGACTGCCAGCTTCGACCATGCCCACCCCCCCTCACTGGCTCCACCCCTACTTCCTGCTATCACTGGCCAGGGCGGAAAAGGCACCTGATTCTCCGATCATGATTGGGGGGCAGGGCAAAGGTGGCCCTGGGGGCTCTTAGCGCCCCCCTGGGTTTCTGATCACTGTCAGTGGTAGGGGGCTTCTTCCTGCTTTCCCTTTCGCCTCCCTGCATTTTGCCTACATATGCAAATTAACCGCCATCTTTGTTGGCAGTTAACTGCCATCTTAGTTGGCAGTTAATTTGCACATTGCCCTGGTTAGCCAATGAAAAGGGTAGCGGTCGTACGCCAATTACCATATTTCTCTTTTATTAGTGTAGATTAGTTCATTTGTGAGTATTTTTTTACTCTCACAAATTTTGCTTCTTTAAGTAAGCAACAATTAGTGTGGATACTCTGTATCATTCCCTGTAGTTTATAAAGCACTTTTTTTCTTTTCATTCTCACAAGGATCTTGTGAGGTTTGTATTTTTTTCCTTTGTTTTTCAAATAAGTTAGGATGCTCAGGGTCTGAGAGCTGATAGATGGCAAACCCTAGATATAAATTTCAGGTCTCTGACACTAAGTTCTGTGCTTTTTCCCTTTACTGAAGGAGAATTTAGAATATATTTTGAAGTTAGGGGGATATTTTTTAAATTTTGCTGAAAATAACCTGTATTTTTATTTGGTAAGGAGAACACCAACTGAAACTCTCATTCCCTGGTGGGAATGTAGAATGATACAGCCACTTTGGAAAACATTTTGGCAATCTATATATATCTATTATAAAGGGCAAATAGCAATATTAAAATATTTTCTCTAATTAATTCCCTTTTAATGTGCATGAATTTCATGCACCGGGCAAGTATTATATACATAAAACCCTAATATGCAAATAGATCAAACGGCAGAACAACCAAACAACCAGCACTATGATGTGCGCTGACCACCAAGGGGTGTGTGCGGAACATGGCGGGAGTGGGCAGCAGGCAGCAGAGCAGGGAACATGGCAGGCATCAGCCGCAGCAGTATGGTGGAGCAGGTGAGCGGGGAAGCCAGACCAAGGTGGGGCACCGGTCACTGTCATCAGGGTGAGCCTCTGGTGGTTACTGAAAATTCTTTACTTGCACCAGCAGCAGGAGCTGGAGCTGCCACTCGCACCCGCAGCTGGCACTATCAGTGGGTGTGAGCGGTGGCTGCCAGCCCCAATAGCCCCTGAGGGCTTCTCCACCTCCCCCTGGTCCTGAGGGGTGATCAGGGCAGCAGCCGCTGCTCACACCCGCTGCTGACTCTGGCCCCAATCGCTCTGCACCATCAGCAGATGCTAATGGGGCTGGCGCTGTCAGTGCATAGGAGCGGTGGGGGTGGGGAGCAGGACTGCCGACAGACGGGACCAGAGGCCACGATGAGGGGGCCGGGCAGGGGCATAGAGGATGAACCAAGACCTGCCCCTGTGCCCACCGCAGCCTCACAGCCCACAGTTCCTTTCAAGGTGCACAAATTCGTGCACTGGGCCCCTAGTTTCTTTAGAGTTAAACTATATTTACCATATAATCTAGCAATTCCTCATCTAGGTATTTACCCAAGAGGAAAAAAAAAAATAAGTTCATGCAAAGGCCTTACATGGACAGTCATTACAGCTTTATTCATAAGAATCAGAAGTTGGAAACAAATCATCTGGTGAATGCCTAAATTGCTGAAGGAGAATTTAGAATACATTTTGAAGTTAGAGGGATATTTTTTAAAATTTGCTGAAAATTGCCAAAACCGGTTTGGCTCAGTGGATAGAGTGTCGGCCTGCGGACTGAAAGGTCCCAGGTTCGATTCCGGTCAAGGGCATGTACCTGGGTTGCGGGCACATCCCCAGTAGGAGATGTGCAGGAGGCAGCTGATCGATGTTTCTCTCTCATCATCGATGTTTCTAACTCACTATCCCTCTCCCTTCCTCTCTGTACAAAACCAATAAAAAATATATTAAAATTTGCTGAAAATAACTTATATTTACAGATACGTCCATCTGTAAAACAGGAAACAATACAAATCTTAAAAGATCCTTGTGAAAATACAAAGAGAAAGTGTGAAAAAAGAAAACAAAATCTTGATAGAGAACATCACCCTAAACCAGGGGTGGGCAAACTTTTTGACTCAAGGGCCACAATGGGTTCTTAAACTGGACCGGAGGGCCGGAACAAAAGATGGATGGAGTGTTTGTGTGAACTAATATAAATTCAAAGTAAACATCATTACATAAAAAGGTACGGTCTTTTTTTTTTAGTTTTATTCATTTCAAACGGGCCGAATCCGGCCCGCGGGCCGTAGTTTGCCCACGGCTGCCCTCAACACTGTTTACTCATGGAAGTTGTGACAGGAAAGTATTCACAAATTATACACTGTGTAGCCTTCTATATCTGGCTTGTTTCACTTAAAATAATGCTTCTGAGATTCACCCATCTTGGTGGATGCATCTATTCTCTAAATTGCTGAATGTTAGTGTATTTTAGTGTATATGTTACACCTCAATAAAATTGAATTTTTAAATAAACCACTAATGCATTGCAAAATGCAAGGTATTTTCAGCAAATTTTTAAAAATATCCCTCTAACTTCAAGATATATTCTAAATTCTCCTTCAGTAAAGGGAAAAAGCACAGAACTTAGTGTCAGAGGCCTGAAATTTATATCTAGGGTTTGCCATCTATCAGCTCTCAGACCCTGAACATCCTGACTTATTTGAAAAACAAAGGAAAAAAATACAAACCTCACAAGATCCTTGTGAGAATGAAAAGAAAAAAAGTGCTTTATAAACTACAGGGAATGATACAGAGTATCCACACTAATTGTTGCTTACTCAAAGAAGCAAAATTTGTGAGAGTAAAAAAACTCACAAATGAACTGATCGATTATAAAATTAGTCTCTCCTCAAAAATCCCTGCCTCTGCCTCTTGCTAGCTCTGTGACCTAAGCCACTGAACCTCTCTGAGCATCAGTTTTTTTTTTTCCATTTATAAAAAGCTTATTAATAGGACAGTCCACATACTGGGAGATTTAGTGTGGATATGTGTAAAGCACATGGCATAATGCCTGGCACATAGTAAGTGCTTTATAAGTTTTAGCTCTTATTACAAAAATACTGTTATTATTACCCTACCAGACCTAATACTATCCTTCATTCTGCCCACCCAAGTTGCAGTTATCCGTGGTGGGCAAACTATGGCTCGCAAACCATATGCGGCTCTTTGGCCCGTTGGTGTGGCTCTTCCTAAGCCTTAGGAGTACCCTAATTAAGTTAATAACAATGTACCTACCTATGTAGTTTAAGTTTAAAAAATTTGGGTCTCAAAAGAAATTTCAATCGTTGTACTGTTGATATTTGGCTCTGTTGACTAATGAGCTTGCCAACCACTGGTGTAGGTCATATTAGTGATCTAGATCACTGCTCCTCAAAATTTTAGTGAACAATGGAATCTCCTGGAGAGCTGCTTAAAAAACAAACAACAAAAAACCTTTATTTTTGATAAGTTTCAAATTTACAGAAATATTGCAAAGATGGTACAGAGAGTTCCCATATACCCTGTCCACAATTTCCCCTACTATCTTATGGTATGGTGTATTTGTCATATTCAATGAATACTGATAATAATGTTGATACTTTATTCAGATTTCCTTAGTTCTTCCCGATTAAATTTTTTTCTGTTGTAGGATCCCATTCAGAATACCACATATACATTGTGAAGCATATCCTGTAGCTTTCAAAACACAAGTTACTGAAACCAGATATTCTAAAGAGAGGAGGTATGAGGTAGGGACCCAAAATTTACATTTCTAACAAATTCCCAAAGGTTGCTCATGGGGCCAATCCAAAAAAAATACACTGAAAAGAGCACTGATCTAGATCAGGGCAAACTTTTTGACTCGAGGGCCACAATGGGTTCTTAAACCTGACCGGAGGGCCGGAACAAAAGCATGAAAGGAGTGTTTGTGTGAACTAATATAAATTCAAAGTAAACATCATTACATAAAAGGGTATGGTCTTTTTTTTTTTTTTAGTTTTATTCATTTCAAACTGGCTGGATCCGGCCTGCGGGCTGTAGTTTGCCCACGGCTGATCTAGATTCTAGACTCCAGGCCTGTGCTGTTCAATACAGCAGCCATTAGCCAAATGTGGCTATTGAGCATTTGATGTGTGACTAATCCAAACTTGATGTGCTGTCAAGTACACATGAGATTTCGAAGACTTAGTTTGAAAAAAAGAATTAGTATTAAAAAAATCATTAATAAGTTCATATTGATTACATGATAAAATGATAAATTTATTTCACTTGAGGTTTTTTTCCCCCACTTTTATTATGTAGCTACTTAAATCTTCAAACTTACACAGACAACTGGCATTTATTTCTCTTGGATAGCAGTGATCTGTGTTCTGGCAGAAGGGCAGCATGAGTTATCACCTAGGGGCTTGTTAGAGTTCAAATGATTCCCATGCACATTAAAGTCTGAGAAGCATTTAGAGATGTCAGCATTTGGCAGTTCTGTTCCAAGAAAAAGCTTTATCAACAGCAAAATGAAACTGAGGATATTTACTAAGTCAATAAAGTCAATAAAAGTAATAGGAAAATAGCCAAATCACTGCAAAGCCATCCACAAATGAGGATGTGGCACAATTAGACCAGTTAACAAATGAAGAAAAGAAAAACCACAAAGATAATGGCCCAATGAGTTCCTCAAAATAGCATGATTTAAAAAGCAGGATTTGAAGTACAATGATGCCATGTGGTACCATCATACCTTTTCACATCTGATGCATTCCACAAAACAGTGCACATTTGCAATTTTTGCAACATATAACTAAAGCTGTTATAAAAGTTTAAATCCACTTTCCTCTCCCACTACTTATTATAAAATTATAGTGCCTGTTTTAAGCAGATTCACCTTAAGCTTTTCCTAGTACCAATTTTCTCAGATAAGCAAGATATTAGTACTACCATTTAATAATTTTACACATCGCTATATTCATTGTTTTGGTCAACTTAAAATTTTTATTAGTCTTATATTCTTAGAAATGTCAACTCATAACTTAAAGTACTTAAATTTTTAGAGCCCACTTTCTATCCACCTTTTACTTTAAAAAGCACTCAACAGATAATTTTTAATTAATGGAAGAAAAGCCAAGTGATTAACTACAAATAATATGTTGTTTTTCTACAGCATTTGCTATGATCATTTGAACCTTACAACAACTGGTATAGTAAGTAAAAAAATTAAAGTTACATGCCCTAGCCTAGCCCATTTGTCCCAGTGGAGAGAGCATCCTGAAGGATCCCGGGTTCCATTCAGGTCAAGGGCATCAAGGGCAGGTAGTAACTGGATCCCCAACCCTGGCCGGAAGGCAACCAATGGATGTATCTCTCTCACTTCGATGTCTCTCTGTCTCTCCCCCTCCCTTCCACACTCTCTCTCTCTAAAAAAAAAGAAAAAAAAAGGAAAATAATTCTCAGGTGAAGATTAACCAAACCAAACATATATATAATATTGACTATAGATGAACAACTACAGATGACATTAAGAGTTAGTGAATTAGTAATCTTCTCCAACTACTATGATTAATATAGTACCAACAAGTCTATCAACAAAGACTAGGGCATATACATACATACAAACACACACATACACAATCTGTTACCTTATTTTTTCCACAGAGAAACACCTCCAGAGCAGCGGAGCTACATGCAAATCATGGGTCACACATAAGTGCCCAGCCTGTCTGGCTCTTGAGGCTACATGACTTCCGGTCAAGTCTTAACAGCCTGCTCTTAAGCACTGCTCTGGGCTCCCCAATTCATGCTCTGAAACGTTTCCAGGAGCATGTTTAAAACAAAGAGAAAGACAAGTACTGACAAAAGCCAGACCAGAAAAGGTACAGTAAGATGACCCATTCTTTAATACACCCTCCTACAGATCAGGTAAAGACCACTGGATATGGACAAACAAATACATCTCCAGGCCAACATTTCCCAACCTTAAATATGAAAGAGACATGACAAGGGACTAGATACTTTTTGACAACCTTTCACTGTAACATTCAGTCTTCCAAGCTCTCACCTTTAGAAATGAGTGGGAGAATCTAAACCAGAACCCAAGTGACTCTTCATTCGTGCTCCTTTCTCTACAATAACCTCCTCTTAGCAATATGTGCACAAATGGTCAATAAAACTACTTCCATATGTCATTTTTACCCATAAAGCAATACCAGTGTTAACAGCCTTTATCCACAACAAACACTTCACTTGGAATGACATTAGAACTTCCATAAAGATATGCTTTAAACATTTTGCTTTTTCAGCCTTTACAAATGTATTTAAAACTGCTGCTGCAGCCAGAAGGAAAACAACACACATCCGTAAAACTGAAGGCCGTGCCAATTTCCCTGGATGTGGACATTTTTCTCAGAGGGTCTACAATAACTTAAGATACAACACACACAGGTCAACTGATTCTCTTGGAAAGCAATCAAGGACCCTAAGATGGGAAGAGGACAGCAAGCTTGTAAAGAGGATGTTTTAAATTCAAGGACTCTGAGAAGATACGTTCCAGAGGAGTTGGAAAGTAGCAAATACGCATTCAGCAGGGGCGGGGCACCTCTAAAGACTGCAAAGATGCAAGTGCCCAGGGTAAGGTCAACAGTCCCCAGGTGGGCTACAAGCGTGGGCGGAGGTTTGCACACCCTACAGCAGACAGCAGCTACGGGCAGGCGGCGAGAAAGGAGGGTGGCACCAGCCAGTCTTTAATACACACACACACACACACACACACACACACACACACACACACACACACGCGCGCGCGCGCGCACCAGAAGCACACACCCTGACACCCTCCTTCCTGGGGGCGGGGCGGGAGCTGCCCTCACACAGGAAGTCAGGAAACCCGGGGGTCAGAGGAGCCAGGACTTCGAGCTATTTAAACCTTCTCGCCCACGTCAGCCGCGGGGCTGGCAACAGCCCCTCTAGCCCCGCGCCCACTCCCGCGTCCGGACCCCTCAAGGCGGCGCTCCCGGCCTCTCCACACTAGCATTTTCTGTTTAGTGTGATGTCAGTGAGGAACCCTCGGCGGGCGCAACTGCGACCCCGGAGCGTCTTTGTGCAGCGGCCCACCAACCTCCCCTCCATCCGCGGGATCCGCGCCCACCATCATACCGAAGACCCAGCGGCCTCGTGGAAGCAGCTTCCTCTTCGCCCAGCCCGGGGCTGCTGGACGCCGAAGCGAGCCTGAGGACTCTCACAGGGTACCGGCCGCATCCGGCCGGGTCCCGCAGACTAGTCTCCGCGGGAGGTTAAGTTCCAGGGCACGTCAGAGCGCGCCGGCGCGGGGGCGGGGCGGGTGGCTCACGTGACGGTGGGGCGGGGCCTGATCACGTGACGACAAGGGCAGCGCGAGGTGGATAGGCCTCTGCTGATACTGGAGGGGGAAGCCGAGGGAGGTCGAGGGAGGGGTCGGAGGACAGATGAGGGAGCGGCGGACTACGAGGGAGTGAGCACTTGGTAAACAGGGAGTGGGAAGCGCTGAGAAACTGTCATGGAGAAAATGAGGGAAGGACGATCGGGAAACGGACCGAGCGCTAGGGTGGCAGGAATGAAACCTAGGAAAGGCAGTGGCGCGGTGGGCCCTGCGCGCTCGTCCTCAGCCCCTGCCTGCTGAGTTCAGGGGCCTCAAAATCCCCGGGGACCTTGGAATAAGTGTCGCATGCTACCTCAGTGGGACGAAGTGGAACTGTAGACATTGAGCCCATTGCCCGGCCCATGCGGAGCTGTCCTTTGCCGGAGCCTCCGGAGCAGAGCGCTGGCTTGCTGTTCACACTCAGGGCTCAGGAGGCCCCTGGGGACCAGGATCGGTGCTCCACAGTCGGTCGGGCGGCTTCAGAGCAGCATGACACCCACTCGTTCATCATTCAGCCATTCACGGAGCCTGCTGTGTCCATGCCCCACGGGGGCTGCAGTGTCCTCATTCCAGTTTGCAGTGTGGCAGCCCAGAATCCAGAAATCAGGCGTTAAAGGGTTTTCATTGGTGATCCTGTGTAGAGTTCTACTGGATTGGAAATCTAGAAAGAGACCTGACTTCTGCCATTGTCACTTCACCCTTTTCCACCTCAGCTATCAAAAGAGCGTGTTGACTGAACTTAGGGCTCCTTCTTCTAGTTATAAAATTCAATAACTGAAAAACAATAAGTACAGTATTAGGACCTCAGAAACAACTCATTCAGTAACCAACTGTTGATTGTGGCTATTATGGCGCTGGGATGAGATTTTAAATTTTAATAATTGGCGTTAGGGGGAACAGCCAAGATATGATTCAAGAGCCACTCGCTGGAATTAGCTCTTTTCTGTTCTTCACCTCATACTTGAAGATGCTATTGTGTCTGGCTTTCTTATCACAAGCTGAACTCCCAATTGCTTTTTAAAGGCTGCAAAGAACTCCCTAGGATATTGGCAAGACTTTAAGAGCTGTACTTTACCACCTTCTTACAAAATTAAATATAGTGGAGGGCTAACATTTTAGGATATTCTCCTGTCAGAAAGGAAAAATAAAATAAGTCTGAGACCATACTATATAATTGTACTTGCTACCACCCTTTCCTTGGCATTGATTGTCTTTTCTGTCTCTCTGTTTCCAACCTGTTGCCTTTTCTGTTCCCTTGTTCAGCATACTGAGTATTACTGCTGTTTGCTTCTGAAACTATTTTTTATAGAATCCCTTGTGATCTCTTTCTAGAAACAAAACAAAAGCAGACTGTAAAAAGGAAACTGTGCCTTGATGGGAATGTGCCAGTAACCTTATCTTCCCCACTCTCCAAACCTGAATTAGACACCTTGGTTTCAGCAACAGTTTGTATATATGTTGATCTTCCTGTAACCCTACTTCCTATTTCATAACCTAATCTCAGATGATACCACAATGCCCAGAGTATGCTGATCACTATCCACAGCAGATGGAGTCAAATAAAAAGAGCTGTCACCCAAGTGTCTTGTTTTAAAAGGACCTGGTGGGGAGCTGCACAATTACTAGTATATGCAACATTGACTCCAGTTAGTTTTAAATAACAGTGGAGCATGTAACTGGCCCTGTGCTCAGGATCTCAACAGTTCCATTTCAGGATATTGACATACAACTGGCTTCTTTCAAAGTATCAAAATGTACAGTTCAAATGTAAACTTCACAAAACCAGATATTTTAGTTTGATTTGTGTGTGAGAGGGGTTATATATTTCCCAAGTGCCTAAAAGCACTTGGCATGCAGTAGGTACACAATAAATTTCTGTTGAGTGTATTTTAGTGAACAAGTAGTCTGTAAATTGCTGAATAAACTGATCCTGCTTTCTTTCTAATTCTTTAATAGGTAGCCGATTTTTCTTAGTGCATTTCTAAATGAAAAAGCATAAATTTATACCTGGCATCACTGCTTTGACTAGGCTATAAAGAAACAGGAATTTGTCAGTATCTATCAAAATTTCAAATGCATATGTACTCTGAACCTCTGATTTCACTTCTAGTGATTTATCCCACAGATATAGTTTCACAAATGAGAAATTATAAGGTATTTCTTGTATTGCTGAAAATAACAAATTACTGGGAACAGCCTAAATATCCATCAATAGGACACTAAGTTATGATATATCCATACATTTGGATATGTGTTATGTACTAATGGCTGTTAACAAAAATGACAAAGTTCTTTATGTTTTAATATTAAGATCTCCGAGATATTTTTTGTTGTTAAATGACAAAAAAGGCAGGAAAATGGTGCAAAATAATGTGTTGGCTTGTATATGCATTAAACTAGGACAAACTAATTGTTGAGGTGTAAGAAATCAGCAGATGGAAGATATAGGAAAGACTTTTCACTGTTTTCATATTTAAACTTTTGATATTCAAAACATGAGAATGATTTACCTCTTCAAAAAGTATTTTTTAAAAGTTAAAAGTTTTCTGGCCCTCCCCAGTTTGTTTCAGTGGCTAGAGCATCGGCCTGGAAACCAAAGGGCCCGGGTTCGATTCCAATCGAGGGCACATATCTCTGTTGCAGGCTCGTCCCCAGCCCAGGCCCTGGGCAGGGCTTGTGCAGGAGGCAACCAATCGATGTGTTTCTCTCACATGGATATTTCTTTCTGTCTTTCCTTCTCTCTTCCACTCTCCCTAAAAAAATCATTGGAAAAATATCCTCAGGTGAGGATTAACAAAAAAAAAAAAAGTTTTCTCGTATCTCTACTTTGTTATTAAAACATTCAGGCTTCATCTATTTTATCAAATAATTTGCCTGTTTAGAATATGAGTAAAAGGTTAGCCAGTACATATATCAGAGAAACTTTTTAAAAATTCACTTATTTTTATTAAGTTCAAATTGAACAATATCTATTCCTTACTGTACTAACTTAGGATCCAGGTACTACATGTAAATTTTCAAAAGTACTGTCTTTTTCTTGAGGTAGAGCCTTACTTGAATGAGTTTTAACAATTTAGATCCTCTGTTTTAAATAATAAAATCAGGATTTCATGGACCATTTGTTCGTCTCCTATAAGATCAAGAAAACATGTTTGGGAGTGTGGGGGGAGACACTGAAGGCATGTGTTTCTGTGTGTACCTGTTCACCTGCCTACTTTGTAATGTCAACTCCCTCCGTTTCCATGGATTACACAGATGCTCCAGAAATGATTTTGCCTAATATGTTTCAGTATTTGATTACATTTATTTGTGAACTTAATTTACAAAAATCTCAAAGGGAATTATAGGCTACGGTCACATTCAAATTTACGTGACACCATCTCTTTAAGGATTTTTAAGAGATTGATTGATTTATTCATTTATTTATTTATTTATTTATTTATTTAATCAGTCCTCACCAGAGGATATTTTTTCTATTGATTTTCAGAGAGAGTGGAAAGGAGGGCAGAGGGAGAAAGAAAGAGAGAGAGAAGAGGAGAGAGAGAAACATTTATTTGAGAGAGACACATTGATTGGTTGCCTCCCACACAGCCCTGACCTGCAAACCAGGTATGGGCCCTTGACTGGAATTAAACCCTCAGGCCAATGCTCTAACCACTGAGCAACGCCAGCCAGGGCTTAAGAGCTTAAGTAATGTTTTCTTGTGCAATCTCACATTTTTGCTGTATAAATTTACATGATCAGTTTTTTTACAGTTACTAAAGACAAGTGCAAGCATAAGTAATTAGGATTAAAGGAAAAATTGCCACCTGGAGCTTTTTTCCAAAATTATCTAGCCACGCCTGCCTAACACAAGAAAATTCGTAATTGACCTTAAAATTTAAACTATATAATTAGCCAATCAATAATTCAGATATATTTTAATTGATAATTTGTTCTGCATATATCTTTTACATATGCATTCATTTTAGTTTTATATATAACTCAGACTTAGATATAGGCACTAAGGAAATGATCCTAAAATTAATAAAAATCAATAATCAGTAATTCATTATTAACCAATTTATACTGCATGAAAACCTTTGATATTTGTCACAACTAGGCAGTAGTGCAAAGTTTCCATATGAACACAGGTGAGGTAAAAATAATATTTCTTGATTTAAAAATAAAGGTATTTCCTTAACTTTGGGAATAAGGCAAGGTTATCTGCTTTCACCACTTCTAGTCAACATTGTACTGGCAGATCTAGAAGGTATCCAACAGTAAATAAATTTGTAGATAAAACTTTATAAATTTATGTAATTTAGTAAGTAGATAAAACATCCAAGCAAATCACATTTCTTAAATCCATGTTTCGGTATATCCTTTTGGGTGGGAGGGGTAAAGGAGATAAAAACACCTAGCCCAAAACCTTGCATTTGGTAGGTGGTCAGTAAATGATAAAGTTGAAGTTTTGTGTTTTTTCAAATCTTAGTAAAAAAGTAATTTGTTATAAAGTAGTAGAAATAGCCGAAACCGGTTTGGCTCAGTGGATAGAGCATTGGCCTGCGAACTGAAAGGTCCCAGGTTCGAATCCGGTCAAGGGCATGTACCTGGGTTGCGGGCACATCCCCAGTAGGAGATGTGCAAGAGGCAGCTGATCGATGTTTCTCTCTCATCGATGTTTCTAACTCTCTATCTCTCTCCCTTCCTCTCTGTAAAAAATCAATATAATATATTTAAAATAAATAAATAAAGTAGTAGAAATAGACCTTTACAGACTTATACAGGTAGGAGATGAAAATATACCTCTTTCTTAGTTTGGTTTCCTCTAGAACAGCGGTTCTCAACCTGTGCGTCGCAACCCCTTTGGGGGTCAAACGACCCTTTCACAGGGGTCACCTAAGACCATCAGAAAACACATATAATTACATACTGTTTTTGTGATTAATCACTATGTTTTAATTATGTTCAATTTGTAACAATGAAAATACATCCTGCATATCAGATATTTACATTACGATTCATAACAGTAGCAAAATTACAGTTATGAAGTAGCAACAAAAATAATTTTATGGTTGGGAGTCACCACAACATGAAGAACTGTATTAAAGGGTCATGGCATTAGGAAGGTTGAGAACCACTGCTCTAGAAGCTGACCTTGAGGCAAGGATTAAAGTGAAATAAGTTTATTTGGGAAGTGTTGGGAGTGAGGAAATGAGAGAGGGAAGAAGGCAATCAATAAAGAGTGCTTAATTGAGCCACTGTGGGCAGTTGGAGGTGAATCCCACTAGGGAAATTCTGGGAGATAACCTCTCCTACCCTATATAATAAAAGGGTAATATGCAAATCAACGAAGGGCAAAATAACCAGTCACTATGACGTGCACTGACCACCAGGGGGCAGACGCTCAACGCAGGAGCTTCCCCCAGCCCCCAGGCCCGATCAGGTGATCAGGGCCTACCAGCCAACCTCTTGGTCCCTCCCCCACCAGCAGGCTCCACTGCCCAATGGTGAATGGGGAACTGGGGGTGGGTGGCAGTGGGGAGCAGGGCCGGCTGCTGGTAGCCAGGGAAAATGGCTCTGATTGAGGCCGGGCCTAGGGTCCGTACCCATGCATGAATTTCGTGCACCGGGCCTCTAGTTTTCAAATAAAACTGAGCAGCCCTAAGTTCAAATACAAGCTTGACTTTATGGGATTTTCAAAACATACAGGATGTCCAAAAAAAAATGGATTCACACTTTAGCAGCTGATACCTCAATTTTGAAAATGGAATGTATTTTAATAAACACTGGCTTTATAATTACTCAAAGTGTGTGAATACATTTTGGGGGCACCCTATATATGTGCAGGATGGACTTAGCCATCATAATCATATTTTCCTGAAGATTTTGGATGAGTCCTCCAGCTCCACAGTAACATGGGCCTATCACTCTTTTAGTTGAGCATGTGAAAATTTAGATGGTTTGCAGTGTATGCATGTACTGCCAACTCAAGCTAATAACTGTGTACAATACCGATTTGAGGGCTCAATCCTACAATTTTTCTCTGTTCCATACTTCGGAAGAAACTTTTATTTTAATATTGTCAGAATTATGTTAAAACTATTAGAATATTAGAATGCTACATCTTTATTGCTATATAAAATAGATCTTTGTCATTTCCAAGTATCAATCCAAATGTGATTATATGACTATAAAACTGTACGTCAGATCAGCTATTTGCCAATAAAGACTATCCAAATAGCTAAAAACCAAGAAGTAAGAAAAAGAAAACAGAGGGAGTTGGTGCTCAAGTGGAACAGAGTTTAAGCACAAAACTTTTAGTCAATTTGAAGTTCTGATGACTTCTGTCTGGTTATTCTCCATTTGCCAAACTACCAGACCCAGATCCAATTCTCTACCCTTCTCTCCTGTCCCATGCTTTGGAGGCTAACCCCTTGGAAATTGCATCAAAACCGGACTCCCTTGCCACATGGCTTTTGGTTGTGAGGCACTGACAGAAGGCAGGGTAAAAGAGAAAATTCAGGGTATTTATTTCCCTCCACTCCCTACCTTGCCAAGATTCTGGTGGAAAGGTAGCTACTCAGCTCCACAAATGCAGTTCCCTTTAACAGCTCTTTCATAGTTCCTGCTCACGCCAGGCTCTGGAACATTTCGTCTTTAATCATCTACCTAGAGGCCTAGGAGTGGGAATGGCTCCTGACTATACTCATCCCTGAGTGCCCACCACCTCCTATTGGTTCCCTTAGCCCTGCCCAGACCCCTGTGAATAGTCCCATGGTTAAATCTGCTTCCATTAAATTCCTCTAAGTGAACCATCTACACTAATAAAAGAGAAACATGGTAATTGGCATACGACCGCTACCCTTCCCATTGGCTAATCCCCCTGTCACTCACAGAGTAGGGCCGAGATATGCAAATTAACTGGCAGCCAAGATGGTGAGGCAGCTGATACGAACAGGGAGGCTTGCTTGCTTCAGTGACAGAGGACTCCA
>NW_006299490.1:333059-337591 GCF_000327345.1 Myotis davidii
GGGTAATAAAAGGGCAATCTCTCCAAATAAACCTATATAATGAAAGTCTAGGTGGCAGCACATGTGACGTCATCACAAGATGGCTGCCACAAGATGGCCGGCAGGGGAGGGCAGTTGGGGTCAATCAGTCTGGCAGGGGAGTGGGTAGGGGGCAATCAGGCTGGCAGGCAGGTGAGTGGTTAGGAGCCAGCAGTCCCAGATTGGAGAGGGTGCAGGCTGGGCTGAGGGACACCCCCTGCAGTGCACACATTTCGTACACCAGGCCTCTAGTTTACTGATAATGACCCTGACTAATACATCAGTGGTTAACTGTTTTCCTAATCAGGAACAGTTTATAAATATTTACAGGTCTTTGATCATTTTTTAAAATAGTTGTTTTTAATCCTCACCTGAGGACATATTAATTTTATTTTTTTTATTTTTTTTTAGATAGAGAGAGAGAGAGAGACAGAGACAGAGAGTGAGAAACAGCAATGTGAGAGAGAAACATTGATTGGTCGCCTCCAGCATGGGCCCCGACCGGGGATCGAACCTGTAAGCTGGGCATGTGTCCTCATGGGGGATTGAACCTAGAACACTCTGGTGTACAGGACGACACTCCAACTGAGCCGTCGGTCATGGCTGGTCATTATTTATGCTACTTGAGATGCGAGAGATCCCAGGGAACACCTCACAAAAAAAAAATAACCAACATCTGGAGGGGAAGTAAAATGAAAGAAGAAAAACGCTATATAAAAAACAGCAATAGCCTTAGCTAGTTTGGCTTAGTGGATAGTGCATTGCCCTGTGAACTGAGGGGTCCCAGGTTCAATTCCAGTCAGGGGCACATGCCCAGTTCGATCCCCAGTAGGGGGCATGCAGCAGGCAGCCAATCAATGATTCCCTCTCATCATTGATGTTTCTGTCTCTCCCTTATTATCTGAAATTAATAAAAACATATATATTTTTAAAAGCAGCAACAAATGCTTGAGCCCAGTTATGAAAACATTGTAAAGTCATTTCAGGAACGCTCAAGGTCATAGAACTTTTTATGATGTTCATTTTGATGGCTCTAAGTGTGCCTTGGTAGCTGAAGCTTCACATAATCCTTCTGATATTATAAACCTCCCCAAAGTGAGATTTTTAAATAAAAATATGTTTCACTAGGAATCTCTGCTGCTGCCTCTCAGCTCTCAGTTATGCTTCTAATCACTGAAGATAGAGGAGACGGACAGAACACCTCCCTACAAGATATGAACACTCTATAGGCAAGTTTCTACATGTTTGCATAAATACTGGCACGGGTAATACTAGCCATTAACCGCAAGATGCCGGCTAATGCTTAAAATATTCAGATTTGTTTCCCCAAATTTGAGTTTCTATAATGTTACGAAAATTTATCAAACTTTTCATTGTTATTTCTAATTCAATGTTATTTATTTTCTAAAAATACAATAAACAACATCATGTCAGTCACCGTTCACAAGAAGAAATAAATTCTAAGTAAAAAGATAAATTGTATATTAATATGGCAATCTAGTTAAGAAAAAAAAATACCAGTTCTTTAGATCATCTTTGCTAGTTATTGAAGATTTCAAGGATTAAAATAATTGAGATTTTAGAAGGGAAAAAATTTCAATGTTCAGGGAACACTGTACTAAAGCTGTTGATATTATCATTATGGCATTTAGGTAATTGTCAGGACAACCATAATGTAATCCTTTATTAGTTTCTTGAAACACCATTCCAGGAAGCAAAGAGAATGATTCATCAGGTGGCATCCTCCTGTTGTGTGAGTCAGGAAAATACCAATGCTCTCATTCAGCCTTGTAGAGGCATCATTATATGAGATGTAAAATGCAGCCACTATGTGATCTGTGATAATTTCCACAAAAGCAAACTGGTGACTTCATTAAATATTTCTGTAAGTTTAATTTCATTATTCGCATAATAGACTGTGAAATAGATTTTTACTTTGTGCTATTTATTTCTCTTCTTACAACACATTCTTCATTTTCATCTTTTGGATGCAAGGTTAATGAGAAAGTAAAATATGGTTTTTTTCCTGCCTTACCAGTGTTGTTTGAAATCGAGAGAAGAGATTGAAATTAATGGCTGAAACAAGATAATTTTTGTCTTCATTTCCTGGTATAATATCACACAGAATTTAAAATTGTCAGGACTACTAAATTCAAATCCAGAGTTGTGGTTTAAGCTCTTCTGCTTTGCATATTGTGTAAAATCAGAATGATCTGATACACAGAATATCCATAGTGTGCTAAGTTCAAAGATTATTTTAATAAAAGGAATAAAAATATGCAAATAATATGGCTACTTTGAAAACTTACCAGAAAAGTTCTTACCATGTAGTAGAACTTTCTTACCATTTTTTTCTGTTTAACTTTTATTTCATGTAGTGTGTGTGTGTGTGTGTGTGTGTGTGTGTGTGTGTAGGATGGACTATCTAAATATATATCCTACTTAGATTGGGGAGAAATATATGAAAGAAAGAAAGAAAAAGTTCTCTAGTAGTTTAAAAAACTGGGGGAAGCAAGAAAAACCCTCTCCCGTTGATTTGGCAAAGTTAGTCTCAACTTCACTAGTACCACTTATAATTTCATGTTTGAACTCTTGAACATTTGAAAGTATCTACTAATACAATTTGTAATAGTTTCACACACAAAAAAAAACAACTACTTTATTACAGTCTACTGTATTTCTGCAGAGTTTACACACTTTTTCTTAGCCAAGAAGAAGGGTGTGTCCTCTAAAATCACAAAGATTCCAGAGCCCTCTTCCCTACTGGCTAACAAATTTATTTATTCTCATATTAATCAATCTGTTAAAACAAGATTGCACACTCTCTGTCAAACTGGTTCCACTTCATTTGGTGACCTTCATTCTCCTATGTGTTTGTAGCACTGCATGCCTGATAGAGAAAGGTATTGCACTGCAAGTGGTATAAGTTTTCAATTTGATTAAAACCTGCTCTTTGATGCTTATTTCTTAACCTTTTAGACATATAGTGTTTTATGTTTAAATAAGATCACAGTCTATTATCAGAAAACTTCATGTACATATTTTAGCCTATTTAGCATAATTATTTTTACTATGAACATAATTTTAACTCATAGAATAAAGGGGGCATTGGAAACAGTTTCTATTAAAGATGATGAGGAAATAAAATTGAATTCTTTTTAAAAAATATATTATATTGATTTTTTTACAGAGAGGGAGAGAGATAGAGAGATAGAAACATCGATGAGAGCGAAACATCGATCAGCTGCCTCCTGCACACCCCCTGACCTCCAGGGATGTACCCACAACCAAGGCACATGCCCCGACCGGAATCGAACCTGGGACCCTTCAGTTCCTAGGCTGATGCTCTATCCACTGAGCCAAACCTGTTAGGGCTAAAATTGAATTCTTTACTTGAAAATGCTTAGTAACTTTCTACCCACTGAATGGGAGGAGAGAAGCAGCAGAAAGATTTCTTAAAGGAATTCAGGACTCCCACACTAGCAGTTTTGTCATTAATTAGTAATATAATATTGTACAAATGTCATCTTGGATGACACCTCTCATAGCCTCAGTTTCTTCCTCTGTCAAATGAGAGAGTTGGCTTGAATGATTCTAAGATCCTATTCATTCCCAGTATTCCTTGATTCTCTTTATGGCCTCAAGATATTTGGCTTATTTTATAATAACATTTACTACAATATAATGATAGTTAATGATCTTCCTTTCAATCTCAAAATATTTTTTCTTATTATGTAATCTTTAAAATATCTGTTGGATAACAAGCAGGACTATCATAATCCCCATTTTTCAAACAGGGAACGATAGGGAGGTTCCTTATTTGGCCAAATGGAACAAGGCAGAGTCATTATTAGCCAGTGCCAAGCCCTGCCATTGCCAGTTATTTGAGCCAGAATCTGTGTAGTCACCAGCACCAGGTGAAGACAGTTCAGCTCATCCACCAGGGAGATTGTATTTAAGCCCTTCTGATACTTGCTCTAATTGTATTCATAAGAAAAATTAGGTAAGTGTCAGCCTTTCAAGAAGCAGCTACAGAATAAAGGATGACACTCCAAGTTAAATTAAAACACATCTAATTGAATCATTTTAAAAGATGATCCTGTGGCAACATTTTGTGGAACTACTGTGGTTTCAGAGCTACTCATGCTGAAATGAATTCCTGATACTATATCATACTAGTGGCCCAGTGCATGAAATTCATGCACATTAAAAGGGAATTAATTATAGAAATATAATTTGGACCCACTATCTAATATCAATAATATGTGAGCGTGAAGCCGTCCGCTTTTCTGAAATTCAATGACATGAATTTTAGGTATTACTTTGCCAAATAAATGAACTTTACAGATATCATTTAAAACAGCATTCAGCTTAATATTAAAAACTCTGCCTACCAAGTCAGGTCTGTTTTCAACTTTTTGTCAGCGTTGTAAATTGTTTGCAATATCTGCCCATTTGGGGTTGCATGTCATGGTTATGAATAAATCAGGCTTGCCATACCTCGTTATAATTGC
>NW_006299490.1:338409-341309 GCF_000327345.1 Myotis davidii
TTGTACAGTCTTTTTCTTTGCTACAACATCGAATAAATTTCCCATAGGATGGTTTTTCATCAGAGAAATTTAGTGATAGGCAAAATTCACATCGAACAGTCATTCCACCACAGTTATGTTCGAGGATTGCATCCTCATGTACTCCATTTTCACTGAGAAGGCAGTTCCTACCGGTATTGGTAGTACTTATTGATGACTGTTCTCTAGACATATTCTGTTGCCGCCACCACTGACTTCTTTCAACTTCAAAGTCACGTTGGTCTTTAGACATTTTCTCTTGATAACACCAGTGTTTTTTGGCATCAGAGCGATGTTTTTCCAGTAGCTGGTGTTCAGATACTTCCTGTCGCAGGCGCCGCCTTCTTTCAAGATCAGATGCATGCTGCTCTGCAGACACTTTCTGTTGATAATGCCGGCATCTTTCGGCTGCAGAGCTACATTGTATCAATAGTTGTTCTTTAGACATAGTCCCACCTCTCTACTGTCATGGTCTGAGATGCAAGTGAATGAGAGTCCTGGCTATCAGGCTGCTGAGAGCTGTCTGACCAATAGCTGATTCTGGCTGATTCTGTGGGTGTGGGACTTCCTCCTCCCTGCTGTCAGTTTCCACAGCTGTGATGAGGAACCTCAGGTGACAGAGGGGGCCACGCCCTCCAAGCCACCCTCTCTCTCACTTTGCTCTATGTCCAGTGGTCTCCTGCTCTGCTAAGTCCTCCAAACCTCCCGCTCTCTGCCCGTTCTCTCACTTTGCTCTCCACTGGCAAGGTCCCGGGGGCCCATGGGCATGGTTAGGCATGGGCAGCCTTGCCTCCTGGACTGGCAAAGGTCCTGGGAGCCCGCAGGCATGGCTTGGTGTGGCAGGCCTCGCCTCCCAAGCCGGCAATGGTCCCAGGAGCCTGTGGCCTCCTGGGGGGCTTGACTCCTGCGTATGCAAATTAACTGCCATCTTTGTCAGGTTAATTTGCATACTCACTCTGATTGGCAGGTGAGCATAGTAGAGGGACAGTTAATTTCCATGTTTCTCTTTTATTATATAGGCTACTAGAAGTCCGATTCAAGAAATTCATGCACTGGTTGGGGGGGGGCGGTCCCTCAGCCTGGCCTGCGCCCTCTTGCAGTCCAGGATCCCTTGCTCCTTACTGCCCACCTGCAGTGGAGGCGGGAGAAGCTCCCACCACCACTGCTGCGTTCACCAGCCATGAGCCCGGCTTCTGGCTGAGTGGCTCTCTCCCTATGGGAGCACACTGACCACCAGGGGGCAGCTCTGCATTGAGCGTCTGCCCCCTGGTGGTCAGTGCACATCATAGTGACTGGTCTTTCTGCTGTTAAGTCAATTTGCATATTTGGTTTTATTATATAGGATTGTGTTCTTTGAAAAATAGTCAAAACATATGGAATGCAGTATTAAAATGAATACTGGGTTGATAAAAAGAATAGCATGCCATTTTACATGCTAACACTTTTTATTTCACTTGTTCACCAGAGAGAAATATATCACTTAGTTTTCCTACTGTTGCTGGTGGCCCCTTCATGTTGTTGTTCAAATGTTCTCTAGAAGATCTTAAAGGAGGAATTCCATAGCATTGTATATAGAGGCCTTTCTCTGGGCTGTGCTTGTTAGTCTTCTTAGTAAGGAGTGATAACGAAGATCCCAAGATATGAACAGACAAATGACATAAGTAAACAATTCACAACAAAGGAAATTTAGCTGTTCAACAAAAGTTCCATTTAACTAGTATCCAAATATATGCAAATTTAAACACTAATGAGAGACCATTTAGCAAATTGTTTGTTTTTTAATCCACACCCAAAGATATTTTTTCCATTGATTTTTTTTCCTTTTCTTAGAGAGAGAGTGGATGGGACAGAGGAGGGTGGGAGGGAGAGAGAGGAACATCAATGAGAGACACACATAGGTTGGTTGCCACCCACACTTGGCCAGACCAGGGGTGGAGCCTGCAACCCAGGTAAGTGCCCTTGACCAGGAATTAAACCCCACACCCTTCAGTCTGAGGGCCAGGCCAACACTCTAACCACTGAGACAAACAGGCCAGGGTTATTTGTTTTTAATAATAATACTCAGAAATGGCATCAATGTGAAAGCTTTTTTCTTGCATGTTGCTTGTAGCACTGTAAACCCATTCAGCTGCATTAAAAAGAAAATTGGCAGTAAAACAAATCAAAATTAAAGCATTAAAATATTTTATACTTTTTGAACTAGTAATTTCACTCTTGGGAATTTATTCTAACATAGTCTAAATATGGAAAATATTTTGTATACACCAATGTGTTTATCACAGGGATATTTTATATTCGGATATTTACCGAAAAGGAGAAACTGAATAAATATCCAACATAATGTTAAAGTGTGGCTCATTCTTACCAAAATATCATGAAGCAATTAAAATTATTTTCTAAATGTTTCTAATTACAAAGGAAAATACATAAGTTATCACGTGATGTGAGAAATCAGGTTGTAAAAACCACAAAAACGATTTTTTAAAATATATTTTTATTGATTTCAGAGAGGAAAGGAGAGGGAGAGAGAGAGATAGAAACATCAGCAATGAGAGAGAGTATCATTGATCGGCTGCCTCCTGCATGCCCCATACTGGGGATCCAGCCCACAACGCAGTCATGTGCTCTTGACAGGAATTGAACCTGGGACCCTTCAGTCCGCAGGCCAACACTCTATCCACTGAGCCAAACCAACTAGGGTGTGAAAACAATTTTTTTTAAAGATAAAAACTCATGAAAAAAACCTTAAGAATAAATGTGAATGAAAGGGGCCACATGCTAATCTGACAAGTTCAGAGGAGGCCTGCATGGCAGTCTTGCAAACTCAGAGACCTAAAATAACCACAAAAGATGGTCTAAAAATTAAATATTTAACTACAACC
>NW_006299490.1:341360-346663 GCF_000327345.1 Myotis davidii
TCCACTTTCCTTTATCCCACCTCCTTCATCTATCACCAATGGATTTCATGTAACCCACCTATGTCCCTTTCCTTTGATTGCTATGTATAAATACAGATGTAACCCGCCATTCTCCGGAGCATTCTCAATTCACGGAGGTTCTGCTTCCCGGCATATGTTGACAGTTTGGCTCACAAAATAAACTCACAAAAATTCTTTACAGGTTTCAATGTTTTTTTTTACATTAACATAAAGTACACTAAAATGTTAATAGTTGTCTTCAGTTTGGTAACTCTTTACTTTTCTGTATTCTCAATGTTTTTATATTGATCACTTAAGATTTTATAATAAAGAAAAAATGTAAAAAATTAAGCAGATACACTTCATCCCAGGCCAGGCAGGAAATACAATTAAATTGGAGAGCATTCACCTGGAATTACCAACTGAGGTCCAGCTGAGGAGGAGATATATCAAGGAAAGACAGAAAACACCTGGAGAACAGGTACCAAGGGGAGCTGACCCAGCTCCCAGGGGCAGCAGGCCAGTAAGCGAAGAGAGAGGAGAGAGTGCTGGGCTACAGGAGGGTCTGTTCCCTCAAAAGATAGAGGTCCAGACCCCAGGCGGTCTCCACAGAGCTGCGACCCAGGGCCCACATAACATCCAGCAGTGAAAGTTGGCAAGGTTGCTGGCTGCGGTTAAGTCTGGAGCACTAGACAGTAGAAGAGAAAGTCATAGTTTCAGGGGTTTTTTTTATTTCTTTATTGATTAAGTTATTACATATGTGTCCTTATCCCCACATTACCCCCCCCCCCCATCCTCCACACTCATGCCCTCACCCCTCTGTTGTCTGTGTCCATTGGTTAGGCCTATATTAACCCAGAGCTCAGGAGTTTTCATTTGCAGCTACTCACCCAAGGCTTTGGTACAAGGAGGGAGAGGTGGATTCCAGATGCCTAAGGAGAGGCTGGGGTGGAAAGCATTGCAGGGAGACTTGGAAAAACAACAGCCATGAGCATTTAGTTTTAGGCCCCCAAACCAAAATGGCCATTTTTCCTGAAGAAAGCTTAGTCACTCCCAGTAGCCAGAGGGTAGAAGAAAAAATGAAAGAAACCCCGCCTTAGGTGATACAGTCTGCCCCAGCCCCAGGAGCCCTGCATGCCACACCATATGTTTTGAGCTTTTCAGAAGAAAAAATAGCAGAGGCCAACCTTATGGGTTTGAACAGTCTCAAGGGGCCCTAAGTGACTGGATTGGGGGAGGGGCAGTCCACCCCATTATCCTGGGAACCAGACTGCTAATTTCCTGGCATGGGAGAACTGATAAAAACTCCAGGTTTCCAGCCAACCTTGTTGGTCTCCATACAAGTATTTCTGTCCAGCCAAGGGCAGAGTAACATTTTGGGCCACTGCTGGAGGAGTAGCTCTGGGGAAGGGAAAAACACCCACCATCTACCCTGAAAACTAAACAGCACCTCCCCTGACTAAAGCCCTTTCAGAAACAGACTAAAAAGTGATTAAGATTGACAGCTGGCTAGCAGGCAAAGGGCAGCAGTGGCAGGGCCCTGGGAACCAGGTGAAGATTGCTGGCCCAGCCCTGGACCCTGTGCTGCTAAAAAAAAAACACCCTACTTTATAGGGCAGACTGGTCCCTCCTGCGTGCGGCCAAGGCCTATGGAGACAGACACAAATGGTGGATTGGTGGATTTCTTGGAACATCAAGCTGGTTACTAAAAGCCAGAAGACAGTGCCTGAGAGTGGTTAGCATCTAAGTACCTAACAGAAAGCCCAGAATAGGCGGACAGACAGAAGAGTGGGATCCAAAGTGAACTCCCACTAAACTTTGCTAAAACAAACTGCATTTCACTTAAAAAAATTTTTTCTCCCTTTTTTTTCTTTTCTCTATTCCCTCCCTTTTTCTTCTCATTTTTAAAATTTTTCTTTCATTCTTTTTTCCTCTTTCACATTTTTCTTCTTTATCTGCTTTAATGATTTGTTATTCTAGTCTCTGTTGTTTCTTTCATATATTTAATTTTCGTATTTCCTTTTCCTACTCAATATTTTTCTTTTTTTCACTACTCAATTTTTTTCTCTATTTTCTTTTTCTCCTGATTTCTCATCCTTTTTCTTTTTCTCATTTTAGGTCTATCTACTTTCTCCTCTATTTTGCTTTTCCAAATTTATTTCTTGTCTTTTCATTTGTTTTCTCCTCCCTTTATTTTAAACAATTTCCTTCCCCCATTCCTCTTTATTTTCTTTAGTTCAGCTTTGCATCTACATAGTCCAGCCCCCTTTTTGTTATTTTCTGTTTGTGCTTTTTTGTTTTGTTTTCTCATTCTTTTTTTCCCCCTATCATTCTTGTGCTCTCTTCTCTTTCTTAATTTTTTTTCTGGTGGCTGCTTTTGGTGGTGCTGTAGGGGTCTTGTGTATGTTTTTTTTCTTTCTTCTGTTTCATGTTTTGTTGTGTTGTATTTTGTTCTATTCAATCAGCACGTCCACAACAGTTCACACAACATGGTCAGGTGTGAGCCACATAGTCAGCCAGCCTGAGAAGAGACTCTATCCATAAACGGGACAATAACATGCAAGACCTAACTACAACAGGAGAATCAAAATAACTCAAGTAAGGGGCTCTCCTAGAGCACCCAGCTCAGGAGATCAAAGAGATTGCACCACTCATTTCCACAAAGCACCTACTACATAAAACAAAATCTGGGAAGCAAAGCAGTTTGATCTAATACAAAGAAACGAAAAAAAGGGGGTAGCAACAGTGGGGAGACAATAAAACAATCCCCAAATGAAAGAAAAGGAGGAATCTCCAGAAAAGGAACTAAATGAAATGGAGGTAAACTATTTGTCAGATAAAAGATTGAGGATAATGGTAACAAGGGTGCTCAAATAATTCAGTGAGAACTACAAGCAAGCTTCTTAATGAGAACTACACCGACATGAAAAGAGACCTTGAAACAATAAATAAGATTGAATTGGAAATTAGGAATGACATAGCTATGTGGACGAAAGGGGCCACGTGCTGACCTGACAAGCTCAGGAGAGGCCTGCATGGCAGTTTTGCAGACTCAGAGACCTAAAGTAACTACAAAGGATGGTCTGAAATTAAACCTTAACTAAAAGCAGTTATGGTGGGCAGTTATGTCCTAAGCCAATATCTTCACTGATAAGGTCAACCTTTACCATAACTGAGCCTATCTGTCTTTTTGCATCTATGATAACATATCCTTGGGATGTCTGGGTAACTTGTGACTTCCCTTTTTATAGACCCCCTGGGGCACAGCCAGGTGTGCTGGGCCCAGGACAGATACCATAGATTCCTTGTTAATTGTTCCTGTACCCACCTAAGTATGTGTCCATCATTTTACTTTTTATCCTATCCTAGAGATTTCCCCCGCTTCACTTAATCCCACCTCCGTAAATCTGTCACCAATGAATCTCATGTAAACCATGTATGTCCCTCCTTTGATTGCAATGTATAAATACAATTGTAACTCCGCCATTCTTCGGAGCACTATCTCAATTCGTTGAGGTTCTGCTACCTGGCATATGTCGACAGTTTGGCTCAAATAAACTGACAAAAATTCTTTACAGGTTTCAATGGTTCTTTACATTAACAGCTAAAATAAAGAACACCCTGAAAGGATTCAAAGTAGACTAGAAAAGACTGAGGACTGAATCAGCAAATTAGAAGATAAGATAGGAAAAAATATCCACTCACAGCAGCAAATGGGAAAAAATTAAAAAGCAGGAGGAGAATCTAAGGGAGCTTTGGGACAACATAAAATGTAACAACATTCTCATTATAAGGGTGCCAGAAACAGAAGAATTGATAAGGGGATAGAGAACCTGTATGAAGAAATAATAGCAAAAATTTTTCCTAACTTAGTGAAGGAAAAAGTCACTCAAGTTCAGGAAACACAGAGAATACCAATGAAGATGAATCCCCAAAAACCTACATCAAGGCACATATTAATTAAAATGTCAAAATTAAGGTAAATAATCTTAAAGGCTGCAATAGAGAGACAGAAAGTTACCTACAAAGGAGCTCCCATTAAACTATCAGTTGACTGCTCATTAGAAAGACTTCAGGCCAGAAGGGAATGGCATGAAGTATACAAGGTAATGAAAGCCAAGGGACTTCAAATTGAAGACCATAACAAGTGATAATGAAGGCCACTTCATAATACTAAAGGGATCGATTCAACTACAAGGCTATTATTAGAAATTGAAGGTGATATAAAGATCTTCACAAACAAAAAAGGCTAAAAGAGTTTTTCATCACCAAATAAGCACTGCAAGGAATGCTAAAGGGACTACTGTAAGAAAAAATTGAAAGAAAGAAAGAAAGAAAGAAAGAAAGAAAGAAAGAAAGAAAGAGGAACAAGCATAAAGAATAAGAGTGGCAAGAAGTAAGTACCTAACAATAATAACCTTAAATGTAAGTGGCTTAAATGCTCCAATCAAAAGATATAGGGTAGCTGAATTGATTAAAAAAAAAAGAAAAGAAAAGAAAAAAAGACCCAGCCCAGCCAGCATGGCTCAGTGGTTGAATGTCTACCTATGAACCAGGAGGTCATAGTTTGATTCCCAGTCAGGGTACATGCCCAGGATTGCAAGCACAATCCCCCGGCCAAGGGGGGCGGGGAGGGGGGGAAGGGCATGCATAAGGCAGCCAGTCAATGATACTCTCTCATCATTGATGTTTCTATCCATTACTCCCTCTCCCTTCCTCTTGAAGTCAATAAAAAAATATATTTTTAAAAACAAGAAAGAAAACATGACCCATATATATGCTATCTACAAGAGACCCACCTCAGAACAAAGGACTCACACAGAATGAAAGTGAAGAGATGGGAAAAAAAATTCCAGGAAAATTGAAATGAAAAATCAAACAAACAAACAACAACAACAAAAAACAGGTGTGGAGTAAGGAAAAGTATGATTGGAATCAATGTACCATCTGTAGATAAATTCTTCTTATTTAGAAAACATCACTGCTAGGCTTATTGGATGTGGAAGGTGAGTCCTAGTGGGCATGAGAGGTAAGGAGTCAAACAGGTAGAGATAACCCTTCTGCAAATAAATGAGTGCCACTCTGGTAGTGCGAGCGAAGAGTGAAGAGAAAGACAAGGGCAAGAGTACTGAGGAACACAGCATCGGCCTGGAACCGGATTTGGCAGAAATGGACAGAACCTTGTAAAAATAAGAAAGCACAATATTTAAATTTTGTTTTGCTCTCTCATGCATCGAAGAAAGTTCGCCTGGCTGACACCCCTATGTCTCCAACTAAAGTCACTCAGAGATTTATATGAAAGG
>NW_006299490.1:349441-352528 GCF_000327345.1 Myotis davidii
TGGGTGGGGGGGGAGGAGGGGAAGATAAGAGATCAACCGAAGGACTTGTATGCATGCATATAAGCATAACCAATGGACATAAGACACTGGAGGGTAGGGGAGACCAGGGGATTGTCAAGGGTGGAAAAAAAAAGGAGACATATGCAATACTCTTTGTAATACTTTAAACAATAAATAATTTTTTAAAAAAAGATATAGGGTAGCTGAATTAATAAAAAAAAAAAGAAAGAAAGGAAATGACCCAGCCCAGCCAGCATGGCTCAGTGGTTGAATGTCAACCTATGAACCAGGAGGTCATAGTTTGATTCCCAGTCAGGGCACATGCCCAGGAGTGCAGGCACAATCCCCGGGGAGGAGTAGTGGGGGGAGGGGGGCATGCATAAGACAGCCAGTCAATGATACTTTCTCATCATTGATGTTTCTATCACTCCCTCTCCCTTCCTCTTGAAGTCAATAAAAACATTTTTTTAAAAAAACAAGAAAAAGAACATGACCCATATATATGCTATCTACAAGAGACCCACCTCAGAACAAAGGACTCACACAGAATGAAAGTGAAGAGATGGGAAAAAATATTCCAGGAAAATTGAAATGAAAAATCAATCAAACAAACAAACAAACAAACAACAACAACAAAAAACAGGTGGGGTAGTACTACTCATGTCTGACAAAATATACTTCAAAGTGAAGGCCATAACAAGAGATAATGAAGGCCACTTCATAATGCTAAAGGGATTGATACAACAAAAGGGTATAACTCTGATAAATATATATGCACCCAATACAGAAGCATTCAAATATATTTTTTTTAAATTTCTGGAGGATATCAAGGGAGAGATCAACAGAAATACACTCATAGTAGGGGACTTTAAAACCTCTCTGACTTCACTAGGTAGATCTTCTAGACAAAAAGTCAGCAATGAAACAGAAATCCTAAAGTACACACTATATCAATTGCAATTAATTGACATTTTCAGAACATTTCAAACCAAAGCTACTGAATATACATTCTTCTCAAATGCACATGGGACATTTTCAAAGACAGACCACATATAAGGACACAAGATAAGTTTCTACAAACTCAAGAGGATTGAAATCATATCAAGCATCTTCTCAGATCACAATGGCATAAAATTAGAAATCAGCTACCATACACACACACACACACACACACACACACAGCCCATACACACACACACACACCCACACACACACACACACACACAAAACATTCAAACACATGGAGGCTAAATAGCTTTCAATTAAACAAATAAAAGGTTACCAAAGAGACCAAAGAAGACATAAAAAACATCCTGGAAAAAAATGAGAAAGAACACACAACAACCCCAAATCTCTAGGACACTGCAAAAGCAGTCCTGAGAGGGAAGTTCATAGCACTACAGACCTACGTCAAAAAAGAGGAAAAATTAATAATAAACTATTTAACCCTACAACTTAAAGAACTAGAAAGAGTCCAGAGTAGGTATAAGGAGAAAAAGTAATAACGACTAGAGTAGAAATAAATGACATGGGACTAAAAAAAAATACAAAAAAAATCAGGGAAATTAAGATCTGGTTCTTTGAAAGGATAAATAAGATTGATGAACCATTAGCAAAACTCATCAAGAAACATCAAGAAACAAAGAGAGAGGACCCAAATAAATAAAATCAGAAATAAAAGTGAAGAAGTAACCACTGATATCACAGAAATACAAAGAAAATACATATGTCAACAAGTTGGACAATGTGGATGAAATGGACAAATTTCTAGAAAAATACAATCTCCGAAAATGTAATCAGGAAGAAACAGATAACCTGAGTAGGCCAATAACAACTGATGAAATAGAAGCAGTAATAAAAAAAAACTCCCAGCAAACAAAAGCCTGGGTCCAGATGGCTTCAAAGGGGAGTCTTACCAAACATTCAAAGAACAACTAACACCTATCTTCCTCAGACTATTCCAAAAAATCAAAGAGGAAGGATCACTTCCAAGCTCTTTTTATGAGGCCAGCATTATCCTAATTTCAAAACCAGATAAAGACACTACAAAGAGAGAGAATTACAGGCCAATATCCCTGATGAATATAGATGCTAAAATCATCAACAAAATATTGGCAAGTCAGATTCAGCAATACATTAAAAAGATCATACACCATGACCAAGAGGGATTTAATATGGGAATCCAGGCTGGTACAATATTCACAAATCAATAAATGTGATACATCATCTAAACATAGTGTAAGACAAAATTCACATGATCATATCAGTTGATGCAGAAAAAGCATTTGACAAAGTCCAACACCTAGTTTTGTTAAAAACTCTCAGCAAAGTGGGAACAAAAATATATCTCAACATAATAAAGGCCATATATGACAAACCAATAGCAAATATCATACTCAGTGGGCAACGACTGGAACTATTTCCCCTAAGAACGGGAAAAAGACAGGGATACCCACTATCACCACTCTTGTTCAACATAGTACTGAAGGTGCTAGCCACAGCAATCAAACAAGAATAAATAAAAGGCATCCAAGTTGGAAAGGAGGAAGTAAAACTGTCATTATTCACAGATGACATGATATTGCATGTAGAAAAATCCTAAAGACTCCACCAAAAAGCTACTAGATTTAATAAATAAATTCAGGAATGTAGCAGGATAAAAAATGAACACCCAGAAAAGTATGGCATTTTTATATACCGTATTTGCCGGCGTATAAGACGATTTTTTGGCCCTGAAAAATATGCCTCCAAGTGGGGGGTCGTCTTATACGCCAGGTACACTTCAGATAGACTGCCCATAGTGCTTGCCCCGTGCCATAGTGGCCTCCCGATGCCCGCCCACTTCATTCCACATACCGTTCAGGCATCAGCAGCGCTGCTGGGTGTATGCTCGGCTGTTATGCGATTTTGCTGTTATGCGATTTTACCACACTCGCAAAATCGCACACAGCCGACCATACACCCAGTATGATAGCACAAAATCGCGAATCGCGATACCATACTGGGTGTATGGTTGGCTGTGTGCGATTTTGCGAGTGTGGTAAATTCGGGTTAACGTATATTTCTTTCCATATGACTTGAAGATCA
>NW_006299490.1:352624-353369 GCF_000327345.1 Myotis davidii
ATCTTTCTTCTATCATTGACAGTCCCTCTAGGTTGTGGGCTGCTTGCCTGTGTTCCTGAGAAGCATCTACGGTACCAGTCTATAGAGTGTGTTTTCTTTAGTGAATTACCGGTATGTTTACTGGTAATAAACTTGCACTGTTTTATGTATATGTTTGATTACATACAGCCTTGTGACAGTTTTCCTGCATGTCATAAGCATTTGAATATAAATTAAAATGTTAAAATCAAATCTGATATTTGTTTTACCTTTATTTGGTGTGTGGAAGGTGTGCGGAAGAGGGGGTAGTCTTATATGGCGAGTATATAACAAACTCTGTATTTTGAGTGGAAATGTTAGGGGGTCGTCTTATACGCCCAGTCGTCTTATACGCCGGCAAATACGGTACCAATAATGAACTATCAGAAAGAGAAACTAAACAAACAATTCCATTTACCAGTGCAACCAAAAAATTAAGATATTTATGAATAAACTTAATCAAGAAGGTAAAAGACCTATATTCAGAAAACTACAGGACATTGAGAAAAGAGATAGAGGAAGTTATAAACAAAAAAGAGATAGTGGAAGAATATACCATGTTCATGAATTGGTAGAATCAACATTATTAAAATGTTCATAGTTCCCAAAGCAATCTATAGATTCAATGTAATCCCTATTAAAATATCAGTGGTATATTTCAAAGACCTATAACAAACTCTCCAAAAATTTATATGGGATGAATAAAGACCCTGAATAGCCACAGTTT
>NW_006299490.1:353532-356642 GCF_000327345.1 Myotis davidii
AAAAAGAGATCCCAAAAAATGACCCAAACCGTTATGCTCAATTAATATTTCACAAAGGAGGCAAGAGCATACAATGGAGTCAAAACCATCCCTTCAATAAATGGTGATGGGAAATTGGACAGGTATATGAAAAAAAATAATGAAACTAGACCACCAACTTACAACATACACAAGAATCCTATATAATAAAAGCATAATTTGTAAATTGATTGAACAGCAGAACGACTAGTCGCTATGATGCGCACTGACCACCAGGGGGCAGATGCTCAACGCAGGAGCTTCCCCCTGGTGGTCAGTGTGCTCCCCACAGGAAGCGGGGAACATATTTGCCAATGACACATCTGATAAGGGGTTAATACCCAAAATTTATAGGGAATTCATATAACTTAAGGAAAGAAAGACAAATAATCCAATTAATAAATGGGCAAAGGACATAAATACACACTTCTCCAAAGTGGACATACAAAAGCCCAAGAGACATATGACAAAATGCTCAAAGTCACTAATCAATCATCAGAGACATATATACAATCAACATGATAATTAGTCATCAACTCATACCTATCAGAATGCTATCATCAACAAATCAACAAAGGACAAGTGTTGGCAAGGATGTGGAGAAAAGGTAACCCTAGTACACTGCTGGTGGGAATGCAGACTGGTGCAGGCTCTGTGGAAAACAGTATGGAGTTTCCTAAGAAAATTAAAATTGGAACTCCAATTTGACCCAGTGATCCCATTTCTAGGAATATATCCCAAGATATCAGAAATACCAATCAGAAAGGATATATGCATCCCTATGTTCGTAACAGCTCAATTTACAATAGCTAAGATTTGGAAACAGTCCAAGTGCCCATTAGCAGATGAGTGGATAAAAGATCTGTGGTACATTTAAAGAATGGAATACTATGCAGCTGTAAAAATAGAAAGATCCCTTATCATTTGCAACAGCATGGGTGGACCTGGAGAGCATTATGCTAAGTGAAATAAGCCAATCAAAGAAACATAAATATCACATGATCTCACTCATTTATGGAATATAATGAACAACATAAATTGATGAACAAAAACAGATCCAGAGACAGAGAAGCATTGATCAGACCATCAAACCTCAGAGGGAAGATAGGGGAGGGTGAGGGTGAGGGTTAGAAATCAACCAAAGGACTTGTATGCACGCATATAAGCCTAACCAATGGACACAGACAACAGGGGGGTGAGTACATGAATGGAGGGGGGAAATGGGGCGATAAGGACACATATGTAATACCTTAATCAATAAAGAAAAAAGAATTCAAGATAATATAATATTTAGCACAGTGATTGACAATAGAATTTGATTAATATATAGTAGCTATCATTACTAAAAAAATAAAAAATAAATAAATAAGCCAATCAGAGAAAGATAAGTATCACATGATCTCAGTCATATGTGGAATCTAATGAACAAAATAAACTGATGGAAAAATAGATCCAGAGACACAGAAGCATGGAATAGATTGTGAAACCTCAGAGTCATTGTATGGAGCAGGGAGGTTGGGAAGGGGGTATATGTGGGAAGAGATCAACCAAAGAACTTGTATATATGTATAGCCCCTTGATGCAGACAATAGGGTGCTGAAGGCATGGGGCGGGGGTGGGGTTGGGGGAGGGCAGGCTACAAGTGGTCAATGGGGGATAAAAGGGGATATATGCAAAACTTTTAACAATAAAGATTTAAAAGTGAAAACATTGTCTAAAGGAAAAACTAAATTCCCTGAATTTCATCTCTCATCACTGTTATATTTTTCTGTTTTGTGTACTACCCTCACCTATATTAAAGAGATAATCTATTTATTGAAACAAAAGGAAATGTTTCTAACAGTTTCCTTAGAAGTTTTTTATGACTATGCCCTAATAAAAACTTTGTTTAGATTCTTTAACCCTATTTAAAATTTGAATCTCTATCTCACAAGCTAGAACTTTTTAAAATTTAAAGGAGTATTGTCCTGATGGCTCAGTTGGTTGTAGCATTGTCCAGTACATCAAAAGGTTGCAGGTTCGATTCCCAGTCAGGGCACATTGATGTTTCTTTTTCACATTGAAATTTATCTATCTCCCTTCCTCTTTCTCTAAAATCAATAAAAAACATATTCTTGGGTGAGGAAGTTAAAAAAAATGAATGGAGTGACCATATTATTATTTTTCTAGAAGAAAGAAAAATGGAGAGGAGATTAGATAAAAGTTGATACTATTTAGTCTTCAAAAAAGAACAGTATGGCCTTTTTAAGAGGAATGTCCAGTACTTAGAAAAAAGAATCCAAAGGAGAAAGTGACAGATATTTTGTGGGGGAAAAGTCCTTTCTTGTAAAACCTGACAAGGAATAGAATCCTAATATATGAAAAGCCAGGCTTATTAAAACCTCCCTGGCGAGAAACCAAGATGGCGGATAGGTAAACACTGGAAATTGCTGCCTCCCACAACAAATTCAAAAATACAACTAAAAGACAAAATGGACATCATCCAGAAACACAGGAAGGCTGGCTGAGTGGAAATTCTACAACTAGAAGGAAAGAGAAAAGCACACTGAGACTCAGAGGAGGTGCGGTACGGAAGTAAAATACAGAGGTACAGAGGCGCATGCGGAGAGGGCTGGCGGCTGAGGACAGGTTGTCTTTTTCAATCAGGATGGAGTCTCAAGCTCTGAGCTCAAGTTCTGGGTGAGTCTCTGGGGACCCAGACTCATACGAGAGAAACTGGACTGTCTCGCATCGGTCGGAACTCGGGGGCAGCTTTCTCTCAGGGTGCTTGCAGTGATTGCTGGGACACTGAGAAGCAGAGCCTCTGAGGGCAGGACTGAGAGTAGCCATAACTGCTTGCTCCGCCCTATTGATCCCCTGGGACCCAGCCCCGTCCAAGCCGAGCACGGAGGCTTTTGCCTATGAAAAGCCTGGCCCTTTGCAAAATGATAATTACCTAACAAGCTGCAGCTGGCCCAAGGCCCCAGGGCAAGTTTCATTGCTTCATAGGTGGTTCCTGCTGGATAGCCTCAGGCAGAGGCTAGATTAGCCCCTCCTTAGAGATCCAGGAGCCAGTGTGCCCGGTGGTCAGAGTGGGACCATCAAGATTGCAG
>NW_006299490.1:357879-362103 GCF_000327345.1 Myotis davidii
GTAAATATAATAGAAGCAGGGGCATAGAAAGGGATTGGCCTGACTATTCTTGGGGGGAAGGGGGTGTGGGGGATGCGGGAAGAGAATGAACAAAAATTGTGCACCTATGGATGAGGACATGGGGGGCGGGGGTGGTGAGAGCAGAGGGTGGGATGGGAAATGGGTGGGGGAAAAAGAGGAACAACTGTAATAATCTGAACAATAAAGATTTAATTTTAAAGAAAAGGGAATAATGTGGGAAAAAATTCTGTATGTGACACGGCACCAGAGTTAAATTAGGGTTTTTCAAAATATTGACACTCAGAGCTCAAAAGGTTCACCATCACTGATCTCAATGAAGGTCTTATGGATTTTCATTGTTTAATTTTTTCCAAATGTTCTATAGGCTTCATTAAAAAGTTAGGAGGAAAAAAATCCAAAACTGAAGAGAATAGTCTTTAAAAACCTTGAAAGAAGGAGTGCTTCTTAGTTAGTACATAATATAAAATGTCACTAATAAACAGTGGTTAACTGACTGAGTGTATTATTCTAATTATAAGCCTGTTGCTCTTATTACTATGTCAGACTATGGATAAGGTCATTTAGTAGAATCAAAAAGCATAAAGTAGTTTCTGCTTCCAGCCATGATGGAACAAGAATTGGATTTACCCGCCTACCATAACTAAGAAATTGGGCAAAATATATGAGACACTGGTTCACAGATATTGGGCAACAGGAAACTTAGGACACTGTTCCTTAAGAGAAGGAAAACAGCCCTAACCGGTTTGACTCAGTGGATAGAGCATCGGCCTGCGGACTCAAGGGTCCCAGGTTCGATTTCAGTCAAGGGCATGTACCTTGGTTGCGGACACATCTCCAGTGCGGGGTGTACAGGAGGCAGCTGGTCGATGTTTCTCTCTCGTGATGTTTCTAACTTTCTATCCCTCTCCTTTCTTCTCTGTAAAAAATCAATATAATATATTTAATAAAAAAAGAGAAGGAAAACAAATGAGGTGAGCCCTACTGTTTTCCCTGCTTGCTGTCTACAGTTTCCAGGCTACAGCTCAAGGAGTGGGGTACCAAAACAGAGCCCAGTGGATTTCCTGAGTTGAGCCAGAACTAAAAATGACAGAATTGTGGGGAAGGGAGTTAGAATGTGCAGGGTGAAGTACTGGAGAAAAAAACTGCATAGAAAGAGAGCTTCAGAGAACTGCAGAGGGTTCCCCTCAGCTCCTCAGCTGAGATTGATCCGCACATACCTGTGGGAAACTACTCCGGGCTGATAAAGCACCACCAGAAGGGAGGAGGCAGAACAATACTCAGAGATCAAACAGGGCTGGGAAGAGTTTGTGTTCCCAGCAGCCAAAATGAAAATCTCATAACTATTAGACATTAAATACAGTACTCAGAAGGGTATTGCCTCAGATGAGGGAACGAATTAGCTACAGACTAAAGGCTGTTTTGATTCCATCTCACAAAGTGCAAAAGTAAACCTTGAAAGAATCAAATGGTTTCCAAGTTGCTTAATTTCATCCAGGACAATGAGGGGGAAAGGGAGCATCTGCAATGCTTTCAACAATAAAGAAATTTTTAAAAAAAGATACATAAGCCCAGCTGGAATGGCTCAGTGGTTGACCATCAACCTCTGAATCAGGAGGTCACAGTTCAATTCCTAGTCTGGGCACACTCCTGGGTTGTGAGCTTGATCCCTAGTGTGGAGCATTCAGGAGGCAGCTAATCAATGATTCAATCTCATCACTGATGTTTCTGTCTCTCTCTCCCTCTTCCCTCCTCTCTGAAATCAATCAATATATCTATATCTATCTATATCTATCTATCTATCTATCTATCTATCTATCTATCTATCTATCCATCCATCCATCCATCTATCTTAAAGATATTTAAAGGGGAAAAAATCCAGCTTGCAACAATGGAAAATTTGCAAAAGCTGGCATCTAAAAATTATAGCATAGTCCTCTCTGAGTAGCTTAGTTGGTTAGAGTGTCATCCAGATATGCCAAGGTTGAGGGTTCGATTTCTTGTCAGGACATACACAAAAATCAACCAATGAATGCATGAATAAGTAGAACAACAAATATCGCTCTCTCAAAAATAATCAACTAAAGATTGCAGCATAGCCCTGGCCAGTGTGGTTCAGTTGTTAGAGTGTGTCTGCCCTCAAACCAAAATGTCACAGGTTCAATTTCCAGTCAAGGACACATTCTTGAGTCTTTGCCTGATCTCTTGGGTCTGGGCTAGGAAAAGTTGACTCTGGTGAACATCTTGATCATTTTCTAAGGCATCCAGCCCCAGCAAAGGAAGCCATAAACTGTGGATTGTTGATAGCTCCAAACAGAGTACACAGGTCCCGTCAGAAACAGTATCTGATTATGTCTTTCGGTGAGTCAGAAATAGTGTCTCATATTGTCTTGCACTAGAGATTGGGAGTCAGATAGCAGATCCCTAATACATAGACACAAACCCAAACAGACAAAAAAAAAATGGGAAGACAAAAACACAACTCCCAAATGAAAGAACAAGAGAAATCCCTAGAAGAAGAGATAAATGAAATGGAGATTTGAAATTCATCTGAGATAGAGTTCAGAATAATGAGGATAAACCTACTCAAGAGCATGAGAAAAGATGTAGTAACTATGAAAAAAGAACAATCAGGAATAATGACATACCACTAATAAAGTACACATTGGAAAGAGTACAGAGCAGATTAGGGGAAGCTGAGGATCAGATCAGTGAATTAGAACAGGGTATTCTCAGATCACAGTGGAATGAAATTACAAATCAGCTACCATAAAAACACACACAAAACCCCATTCAAACACATGGAGGCTAAATAGCTTGTTATTAAACAATGAATGGGTTAGCAATGACATCAAGAATGAAATTAAAAAAATATCCTAGAAACAAATGAAAATGAACAGACAACCCAAAATCTATGGGACAGAGTAAAAGCAGACCTGAGAGGGAAGTTCATAGCACTACAGGCATACCTTAAAAAGTAAGAAAATGCCTCGAACAAACTGTCAAACTACAGCGGGAAGGCCAGGGAGGGTTAGGGGGTGGGAGGGGGGTGGTAAGAGATCAACCAAAGGGCTTGTATGCATAAAAAAAAGTAAGAAAAATTAATAGTAAACTATTTAACCCTACAACTTAAAGAATTAGAGAGAGAACTACAAGAAAAGCCAAAAAAAAGAAAAGCCCAGGGAAAGTATAAGAAAGGAATTAATAATACAGCAGAAATACATGACATAGACACTAAAAAAAAAACAAACAAAAAAAAAAAACAAAAAAAGCACAACAACAAACCAATAAAAAAGATCAACGAAACCAAGAGCTGGTTCTTTGAAAAGATAAATAAGATTGATGAACTCTTAGCCAAATGAATAAAATCAGAAATGAAAGTGGAGAAGTAACCACTGACACCACAGAAATATAAAGGATTGTAAGAAAACGGTATGAACCATTATATGCAACAAGATGGACACTGTGGATGAAATGAATAAATTTCTAGAAAAATACAATCTCCAAAAATTCAATCAGGAAGAATCAGAAAACCAAAATAGGCCAATAACAATTGAGAAAGTTGAAGTAGTAGTCAAAAATCTCCCAGCAAACAAAAGCCCTGGTCCAGATGGTCATCCATCTTTCTGTTCAACCAATCAAAGCTTAATATGCTAATGATATGCTAAGGCTGCTTACCACTGCTATGATGTGCACTGAACAGCAGGGGACAGTCGACTGGTCGACCAGTCACTATGACATGGAACAAACTGTCAAACTACAGCGGGAAGGCCAGGGAGGGTTAGGGGGTGGGAGGGGGGTGGTAAGAGATCAACCAAAGGGCTTGTATGCATAAAAAAAAGTAAGAAAAATTAATAGTAAACTATTTAACCCTACAACTTAAAGAATTAGAGAGAGAACTACAAGAAAAGCCCAGGGAAAGTATAAGAAAGGAATTAATAATACAGCAGAAATACATGACATAGACACTAAAAAAAAAACAAACAAAAAAAAAAAACAAAAAAAGCACAACAACAAACCAATAAAAAAGATCAACGAAACCAAGAGCTGGTTCTTTGAAAAGATAAATAAGATTGATGAACTCTTAGCCAAATGAATAAAATCAGAAATGAAAGTGGAGAAGTAACCACTGACACCACAGAAATATAAAGGATTGTAAGAAAACTGGAGGCCAGGTGCACAAAACTTTGTGCACTTGGGGGGTGG
>NW_006299490.1:362242-369897 GCF_000327345.1 Myotis davidii
TAGGACCTGCTGTATAATAAAAGCCTAATATGCTAGGTGTCCAGTCATCTGTTCAACCAATCAAAGCGTAATATGCTAATGATATGCTAAGGCCGCTCAACTGCTCTCTATGACATGCACTGACCACCAGGGGGCAGATACTCCGACTGGTAGGTGAGCTTGCTGCTGGGGTCCAGCCGATCAGGACTGAGCAAGATGGGCCAGGCACGCCCTGGAGCCCGCCTGCCGTCGCTCCCCAGCTGGCCAACCTCCCATGTCCCTCCCCTGCCCCAATTGTGCACTAGTGGGGTCCTTTGGCCTGGCCTGTGCCCTCTTGCAATTTGGGACCCCTCGGGGGATGTCAGAGAGCCAGTTTAGGCCCAATCCCGCAGGCCAGGCTGAGGGACCCCACTGGTGCATGAATTCATATACAGGGCCTCTAGTTTTTGATAAAAAAAATCTCAGCAAACTGGTAACACTTCAACATAATAAAGGACACAAACCTGCAATGAACATCATTCTCAATGGGCAAAAACTAAAACCATTTCCCCTAAGAACAAGAACTAGACAGGGATGTCCACTTTTACCACTCTTTATTTTTCAGGGTCTACAAATAATTTTATTGAAACTGAACCAATAACACAATAGCCTTCCTAGATTGAAGGCCACCTCCCCATACCACTTCCTACACTTTAGAATCATAGAGCTTGCACAGTAAGGAATTTTTTTAAAAAAGTCATTTCTATGTAGAAGTCAGACTTTGCCCCAACAACATCATGGACTAGACTATTTACAAACTTTCACATTTTAAGTAGTCATTTTATGATCGTCCTCTCTGTCCCTACCCCGGGTCACTCGCACATGGTGGACCCACAGCCGGTTTGCTCTCACATGGCCCTTGCCACCATCCCTGTCTTGGCTTCCATTGGCAGGTGCGGCCGCTCTCTTCCCCAGGGTCTACTCTTTCGGATCCCTCACCACTCTTATTCAACACTAGGGGCCTGGTGCATGAAATTCTTGCACAGGTGCAGTCCATAAACCTGGCTGGCGATTGAAGCATGAGCATCTGGTGTGAAAGGGTAGGTCCCAGTTGACCTCTAGGCCCTGGGCAGCACCTGGGCCCCAGGGCCCCTGCATGCCCCCTTCACCTGAGTCACGGCACCCGAGTCCCCAAACGGAGATGTAGTGAGTGCGGCCAGATGCCATGGGCCGGGGCACAGCATGGGCCTCTGGGCTACCCAGGGGCACAGCATGGAAGCCAGGCAGGCAGCACGCTCTCTCATGGCAGGCCTTGCAGACTGGCTCCTGCGTGAACCTACGGGGAGCCTAACCAGCCCCTGCGGTCCTGGAAGAGGCTGTGCGGGTGCAGGGTGGGCTCCTTGTGGGAACTCAGCACCTGAGTGCAGGGGCTTCTCTGGGGCATGAGCCCTGGCATCCCAGGGGAAGATAGCAGGGGGAGTGAGAGCGAGCTCAGTGGACACCCCACATTCTTACTGCACCTCCATCCCCGTCACTCCCACCCCAGGTAGCAGGCAAGAGGTCACAGCCCTCAACCTGGGTGCCACAGGAGTTTGGTTGCTGCCACCCACACACAGCTCCCCATCGTACCATCAGGGCCTGCCAGACCCTGGTTGCCATCTGCAGGGTGATCAAGTCAGTGCCAGGCCCCCCCTCCTAGCTCCCTCAGCTCCTAGGAGCTGATGGCGGCTCCACCTCCTGCCACTGCTGCTAGTCACCATCTGCAGAGCGATCAGCAGGGCAATTAGGCCCCCGCTTGCACCTGCCTTAGCCTGGCATTGCCTGCTCACCTGCTCCACCATTCCGCTGCAGTCCCCTTCTCATCAGGACCCATGGGGGCCAGCACTGCCTCCACTGCTGCCTGTGCCAGTGCCGCATGGCCGACGCCTGCCATGTTCCACGCCACCCGCTGGAGGTCAGTGCATGTAATAGCAAGCAGTCGAACTCCCAGTCGAATTCCCAGTTGAACTCCTGGTTGAGGGGACGATATGCATATTAGGCTTTTATTATATAGAATATCTTCCATTGCTTTCAGAGAAGAAGGGAGAGGGAGACAAAAACATCAATGATGAGAGAGAATTATGGATCAGCTGCCTACTGCACACCCCCCACTGGGGATCAAGACCACAACCTGGGCATGTGCCCTGACAGGGTGTCAAACCTTGACTTCCTGAGTCATAGGTTGATGTTCAATCACTTAGCCACGCCCCCGCCCAGGCTCTTGTTCTTATTTTAAAGGTGAGAGAACACTTCAGAGGTCGATGCCCAAAACAGCCAAGTTACACAGTGGCAGAGTCAGAGGGAAGGAGGGGGACCAGTTCTAAACACACACTCATGAGGCCTTAGTGAGTTCAAAACTTTCATCCATGAACAGTACCTCTTTGGCAAACAGTACCTCTTTGGGGCACACCCTTGTCTTAACATACCTAGAGGTGGAAATACTTAGTTACATCTGGTAGCGCTAGTTGGCCCCATCGTCCTTGCTCTGCTCATGTCTGTCTCACTGCCTAATATATTACCTCAAGGATCCTGGCTCTGAATTCTTTTAGGGAAAATGGACATTGAATTTCTTCTGTAGCTGCTTTGTGCTGAGGAAGGATGGCGTTTTCCCCCAAGCCAAGAGATCCTTGCTGTCTGTCAGAGGGACGATGAGGCCTGGGAACAGAAGGAGGAGGGCTTGTGACTTGGCAGAGACAAACTGTAACAAATGGTCTGGTGGAAGGGAAAGAAAACATTTCAGTTTTAACCTCTATTGAAATAGAATTTTTCTCCTCAAAATTACCTCTATGTTTATCAATAAAGCCAAATTAAGACTAATTTATCTATTGTATTCAATATTCAAAATCGAAGGGGAAATAAGGAGTTTCACAGACCAAAAAAAAAAAGGCAAATGGAGTTTATCACTACCAAGCCAGCAATGCAACAAATGCTAAAGGGACTGGTGTAAAAAGAAGAAATAAAAAGGGAAGAAGGAACACAGGCACAAAAAATAAATGGCTACAAACAAATACCTATCAATAATAACTTTAAACATAAACAGACTAAATGCTCCAATTAAAAGTCATTGAGTGGCTGACTGGATAAGAAAACATGAACCATATATATGCTGTCTACAAGAGACCCAACTCAGAATAAGGGACTCACACAGACTGAAAGTGAAGGGATGGAAAAATATCTTTCAGGCAAATGGAAATAAAAAAAAGCTGGGGTAGCAATACTTATATCTGACCAAATAGACCTCAAAGTGAAGGCCATACGAAGAGATAAGGAAGGCAACTTCATAATATTAAAGGGATCAATACAACAAGAGGATATAACATATATGCACCCAATGCAGGAGCACCCAAATACATACAAAACCTCCTTGAAAATATCAAGGGAGAGATCAATAACAATACAATCATAGTAGGGGACTTTAGTATCCCACTGATGTAACTGGATAAATCCTCTAGACAAAAAGCATCAAAGAAACTGCAATCCTAAATGACTCACTAGATAAGATTAAATTAATTGACATCTTTGGAATATTTCACCCCAAAGCCATGGAATATACATTCTTCTCAAATGCACATGGGAATTTTCAAAGATAGACCACATATTTCATCACAGGCAAAGTCTCTCCAAATTCAAGAAGTTTGAAATCATATCAAGCATCTTCTCAGATGACAATGGCATAATATTAGAAATAAACTACAATAAAAACAATCAAAAATTCAAAAAATTGGAAACTGAATAGCATGCTCTTCAATGATTGGGTTACCAAAGAGATCAAAGAAGAAATTAAAAACATACTGGAAACGAATGACAATGAAACCACAACACTCCAGAATCTCTGGGACACAGTGAAAGCAGTTCTAAGAGGGAAGTTTATAGTTCTACAGGCCTTCTTCAAAAAATAAGAAAAAATGGTAATAAATGATCTAACTCTATAACTTAAAGAATTAGAAAGAGAGCAACAAGAAAAGCCTAGAGTGAGCATAAGGAAGGAGATTATATAGATCAGAGCAGAAATAAATGATTGACATAGTCATATCAAGTAATGCAGAAAAAGCATTTGACAAAATCCAACACCCTTTCTTTTTTTTTTTTTTACTTTTTAATTTATTTTATTTTTTTTGAAATTATAATGAAGAAATTTATTTATTTATTTATTTTAAATTTTATTTTATCCATGCCGTTGCAAATGGTAAGAGTTCCTTCCTTTTTAGAGCAGCATAGTATTCCATCGTGTAGATGTACCACAGTTTTCTAATCCATTCATCTACTGATGGGCACTTAGGCTGTTTCCAGATCTTAGCTATGGTGAATTGTGCTGCTATGAACATAGGGGCAACACCCTTTCTTGATCAAACACCCTCAGCAAAGCTGGAATAGAGGGATCATACCTCAACATAATAAAAGCCATATATGACAAACCTGTAGCCAACATCATACTCAATGGGCAATAACTAAAGCCATTTCACCTAAGAACAGGAACAAGACAGGGCTGCCCACTTTCATCACTTCTGTTCGACAGAGTACTGAAAGTGATTGCCATGGTGATCAGACAAGAAGAAGAAATAAAAGGTATCCGAATTGGAAAAGAAGAAGTAAAACTGTCATTATTTGGAGATGACATGATACTGTATAGAAAACCCTAAAGACTCCATCAAAAAAATTATTAGACTTAATAAATGAATTTGGCAATGTAGCAGGATACAAAATTAACATCCAGAAATCTATGGCATTTTTTATACACCAATAATGAGCTTACAGAAAGAGAGATTAAAAAAACAATCCCATTTATCATTGCACCAAAAAAATTTAAGATACCTAGGAATAAACTTAACTAGGGAGGTAAAAGACTTGTACTTGGAAAACTACAAGGCACTGAAAGAAGAGATAGGGGAAGACATAAACAGATGGAAGAACATAGCGTGTTCATGGATTGGTAGAATCAACATCATTAAAATGTCCATACTACCCAAAGCAATCTACAGATTCAATGCACTCCCCATTAAAATACCAATGGCCTATTTCATAGACCTAGAACGAACTCTTCAAAAAATTATCTGGAATAAAAATAGACTGAATAGCTGCAGCAATCCTGAGAAAGAACAAAGTAGGAGGGGTCAATCAAAGGACTTGTATGCATGCATATAAGCATAATCAATGGACACAGACACTAGGGGGGTGAAGGCTCAAGTGGGGGGGGGCAATGGAGGGATAAAGACACATATGTAATACCTTAATCAATAAAGAAAAAAATTATTTGCCCATATACATGTGGTTTTATTTCTGGGCTCTCATTCTGTTTCATTTGTCTGTGTGTCTGTTTTTCTGCCAATACAATGCTGTTTTGATTATTAGAGCTCTGTAGTATATTTTGAAGTTAGGGAGTGTGATAACTTTGCTTCATTCTTTTTTCATAGGATTGCTTTGGGTATTTATGGTTCAATACAAATCTGATAATTTTTTGTCCTATTTCTTTAGAAAATTATGTTAGGATCTTGAGGGGGATTGCCTTAAATCTGTATATTGTTTTGGGTAATATGGCCATCTTAACTGTGTTGATTCTTCCAATCTATGAACATGGAATATCTTTCTATTTCATTGTGTCTTTTTTTGTCTGTTTTAATAATGCTTTGTAGTTTTCAGTATATAGGTCCTTCACATCTTTTATTAAGTTTATTCCTAGGTATTTTATCCTTTTGGCTGCATTTGCAAAAATAATTGTGTGTTTTTTCCATTTTTTTCCTGAAGTTGCATTGTTAGTATATAAAGAAGGCATAAACTTTTTGTATATTGATTTTGTATCCTATAGCTAGACTGTATTTGTTTTTTGTTTCTAATAGTTTTTGGTGGTGAAAATTTAATTGAAGGACTGTACATAAAAATTTAGATGCCATTGTTGATATCTATGTTTCAGAAAAAAGAAATTTATAAGAATAAGAAAAAGAGGGTGTCAAAGACACAGGTCATTTCTTGGCAGCGGGGCAGATGGAGAAGGCAGGAGAGGTTGTGGGTATATACTAATGAGTCTTTATTGTAGAAGCCAGTGGCCACATAGCCATCAGACAAAATATTCTTTTACAGCAAAGTCTCATATACAGACAGGCATCTGGACGCCGGCTGGTGAATGGATACAACTTTCTCACAAAGCATCATTAGTCTGTACCCAGAGCTATTATCTGAGCAGCTGCACGCTGCCCCTTAGACTCACTACCTCACATCATAGCAGTACTTAAGCTCTCTAGCTCAGCAGTTTTTCCTGTCTCTCCTGTCCAGCACACTGGCTGGATAACATGGCAGCTATATCTGAGCTCTCTATGAGCTCTTAGCCTTCCATCATTGCAGTATCAGCTCTCAGCTCCTTCTGAGCTCTCCTCTTTCCTGCACACATAGGAGTTACATTCTCTGTGCCCATTGTCTCACTTTTCTGAGCTCTCTAGCTTCTGCTCTACCCAGCTGCTTTCTCTCTCTGCTCTCTAGCCTCTCTCTGGTCAGTAACCTGTATACATTCCAGAGACAAAGAAGGCTAGTTGCCAACAGTGACATCAATCATTTGGGTTACAGAAGGGCACAGTGTACCATATGTCCTCACACCCCATCGTGGTATCTTGGCCTGATTACGATTCTCTGGCTCAGAGTCCTTGAACATCCCATTTAGGCTCATGCCAGAACATCCTTGAACATCCTGGTGCACGAATAACAAGGCCTCTGTGCTCTCATTGGCGTGGTTAGCACAGAGGGTCCTCTAGGACCCCTCCCTTGGTCCAGAGATCAGAAGCCTGCCCCTGCCTCACCTGGAGCACCCTCCGCCTCACCACACCTGGTCTTCCTCATGTCCCTGCCCTCAGCTGGGTGGTGAGCAGGCCCTGCTCCTGCTTTCTCACCCCTGGCAAGCTTTGGACAGATCGTTTAACCTTGGTTTTATTGCTATTATCAGTAAATATGGAGCTAAAGTACATAATTACTTCTATGCTGCCTAGCTATAAAATTTTATAGTTATCAAATGTGAAAATTGGGAAGCATTACTGATTTTTCAGAATATTGCATTAACTAACAATACATCAGTTTCACTCTGCTCCTATGATAAAAAAAAAAAAAGAATTCTAATAGGCAATGGGGGAAAGAATAGCTTAGTGCAAAAGAGGGAAGCTTCCTGTTTGTTACTGAAGCACAAGCTTCCTATTTGTCACGTCCTCAGTCTGGCTGTGTAATGCAAAACCCAGGTAGGAAAGAAAGAAGAAAACAAATTTTGTGTCTTTGTCTTTTTATTTCTCTGTTTTTGTTAGACAAATGGGAGGGGGGTATAGTGGTTAGGGGGAATGTTAGGTAACAAAGAATGTGTGTGAATAAGAGCATAAAATTAAGAAAGCCTTTTTTGAAATTGAAGGGCGTGCGGGAGGAGGAGTCTGGCCGCTGGGCTCCGGGATCCCTCCGCGCCCGCTCCGGGATCCCTCCGCGCCCGCTCCGGGATCCCTCCGCGCCCGCCGGCTCTGAGTGTCCGGACCGGCTGCGGCTGCGTGGCTGGCGGCGGGCCGAGGGGTGCCGGGCGGCGACCCACCACGGGGGAGCCCTTCCCCCGTGGTCGGCTCCCCGCCTGCCCACACTGGGGCCGGGGGTCCGTGCGGCCCTTGGGGCCTGGTCTGGCCGGGGGGCTGGGGCCTGCATGG
>NW_006299490.1:369932-376280 GCF_000327345.1 Myotis davidii
CTGCCAGACACGCCCCGGATTTCTCTGGACTAACCAATAATAATCAAGGGAAGTGCACGCCATCACTATGACCACATCCTGTACCGACTCGCGCCTGGCCAATCAGCGGGGCCCACAGCCCCCTCTCCTGCCCTCACTCCACCCCCCTATATAACCCCCTGTCCCGTCAGGCCTCGCTCTCTCGGCCACCGGGGCTTGCCGTTGCATCGGTGAGTGTGGCAGGGGAGCCAAACCTAGGTTTGAAATAAATGACTCTTTGCTTTTGCATCGGACTCGCTGGCTCCCTGGTGGGCTCTTGGGAACCTTGAAATCTGGGCACAACAGAAATTATGGGAAAATTATTCTTTACTGTAACAAAAATGAAGCAGAATTTACAATTCAATGACCTGTAATAATAAAATTAAACACAAAATATATTTTTTATTGATTAAAGCACTGACCAACTAAGAGCCAAATAATAAAATTAATGAAAACACAAAAGGTCTTTTTAATGAATGAAGTAATAATTATCCTTAATAACAAACTTTCATCAAAGATTGAAGGAGAAAAAAAAAGAAGCACAACACTAGTAAAACAGAAGTAACAGAAAACGTATATAATGGTGTTGCTGATGACAGGAATGGATTAATTCAACAAAGAGTGCACAAACTGATAACCAGCAATTTCCTACTATGGTGAATGAAGATTCTAATAGGTAAGCTTATAGTAATATTTAATGGTAGATAATTGTTATCCTATATAATAATAGAAGAATATGCAAATTAGTCCAGGACGCCCTCACGGTAACAACCAGCAGGAGCGGGTGGGCACGGCTATGTGCTGCACGAGACCGGAGGATGTGAGGCTGCATCAAATAAAATAAAATTTGTCCACATGCCCGATTATACAATAAATCTCAATGATTACACAATAGTGATTACACAGTAAACTTATTTTCACCGAAAAAAATAACTTCATTTAAAGATTCCCCAGTAAGGCTGCTGAAGCTTTCATCTGTCCCTTTCTGCACCAAAGATGACAGGGTTCAAGGAGGAAGGACTCCAGTTTCGTTTTCTCAGCACCCAGCTGGGAGGCCTCCATGGGGCGGCACTCCCCTCCAAGCCCTGCACAGGACCTGCGCTCTGCTCCAGCTCAGGAGCCCTGAAGAGAGGCAGAGCAAAGTGCTTTCCCTCCAGGACCCCGCTCTCCTTGGGGTCCAGCACGGAGGGCGCTCTACCTGGGAACCCGGAAATCTGCCTCCCAGGGCGACTGTGCAGCAGCCAGGCCTGGCAAACCACGGAGAGGGCGACCTACCCATGCGGATGTGTGCGCTGGCAGAGGCCACGCAGCTGCCATAGTTGAAGTCATCCTTGATGGAGGACCAGGGGTAGCGGGGATCGGAGTCGGCCATGTCAGCAATGGAACCCCAGCTCCCTGCGAAATGACTAGAGCACTTGGACCTCAACAGTCCTCGGTCACTTCCTGAGCAGAACAACACACTGGTGTTTCTCTTGTTCCCTTCCTCTCTCTAACATAATCAATCAATAAAAATTAAAATAAAAAAGAAATCCTCTGGCTTGCAGAGTTGCTAAAACAGTTAGAAAGCGAAGTCCTATCCCTTCCCGTTCATTCAACAAATACTTCATATGCTCCTTCAATAATCACTCTGGAGATGGGTATTTGTTTGTTGCTTCCAGCAGGAGATACAGAGAGATCTACAGATTCCTCCTCTTTGGAGTTTGGAGGTGTCCAGACGAGGCCCAGCTGTGAAGCAAGGCAGGCTGCTGCTGCAGGGCCTTGGGCCTTGTTTTGGAAGCTCTGAGGCTCTCTGACCCAGCTGCAGTTTGACAGGTTTTATCCTGAGCAAGGACAGGCCATTCATATGAAAAGCCAATGCAAACAGCTTGGGTGGGATTGTAAATTGGGTGGGTTGGGGTCTCTGGGAATCACCAGGGCAGAGCAAACAGTAATGGCTGCCAGTAAGCCCTGCTCTGGAGAGGTCCCTGGGTCTCTGCATCCCTCACCCCCATGCAGAAACAATAATCACTGTAAGCACCTTTGTGAGAAAGCTTCCCTGTGTTCCTGTCCCGATGCCAGACAGTCCAGTTTCTCCCCGTATGTGTCTGGGTCCTCCAGAGTCTTGCCCAGAACTGGAGTTCAGAGCAAGCGGGAGCTTTTATCTCCCTCCCAATTAAAAGAGCAGTACATCCAGGTGCCTGCATTTTCCACGCCTCTGCACCTTTTACCAGTCCCAATGCGCCTTCTTCACCTCCCTAATTGTGGAACTTCCACTCAGCCAGCTTTCCCGCAGTTCTGGGTGGTTGTTGTTCTGCCTTTTAGTTGTAATTTTGATGTGGTTGTGAGAGGCAGCAAGTATAGGTGTTTACCTATGCTGCCATCTTGGTTCTCCCTTTTCTCATTACTTTTACTACCTTATGTATGCTAATGATCTTCAAATTTATATCTCCACCCCAGATCTCTCTCCTTAATTCTAGACCTATATATCAGACTGCCTATTTGATATCTCATTTTGGATAGCTCTTAGGTATTTTACAAACTTAAGATGTCCAAAATCTAAAAGAACTACTGATATCCTTTCTCATACCGCTCTGTTTAAGTTTACTAACAACCTCCAATTGCTCTGCCAGAAACTTGGTGTCATCCTCAACTCCTTTTTCTCTCTCCTACACCTCACATCTAATCTGTCAGAAAATCTTATCAGGTTAACTTCAAAATATATCCAGAAGCCATTCACATCTTCCAGGCCCAGGTCACTATCATCTGCTGTCTAGATTAGCTTAATAGTCGCCTACATAATTGATTTTCTTCCTTCTTTCATTTCTTTCTTTCTTCCCTTTTCTCTCCCTTCCCTCTTTTTTTACATTCTTTCCACTAATTCTACTCTTTCTATCAATTCTATTTTTTTTAATCCTCACCCAAAGATATTTTTTCCATTAATCTTTAGAGAGAGTTGGACAGGAGAGAGGGAGAGAGGGAGAGAGGGAAAGGAAGAGAGAGGGAGGGAGGGAGAGAGAGAGAGAGAGATGTAAGAGAGACACATTGATTGGTTGCCTCCTGCACGTGTCCTTGATCAGGAATTGAACCCAAAACTCTTTGGTCTGCAAGTCAATGCTCTAACAGCTGAGCCAAACTGGCCATGGCTTCCATCAATTCGAAACACAGTGGCTGTATTAAATAATAGATTATGCTGTTCCTCTGCTCAAAACCTGTCTCCCATTTCACTAAGAGTGCATGCCAGATTCTTCCTAATACCTAGAAGGCTTTACATAATCTGTTCCTCTCAGATCTCTATCTATGACTTAAACTTCTATTTTTTATCCCTTTCACTCTATTCCAATCACATTAAATTTCTCACTATTCCTAAATGCTCCAAGCATACGTCTGTAATTGCAATTGAGTCAATCTGGAATGCTTTTCCCTCTTATGGCACGCTCTTTCCATTCCAATAGTTCTTTACTTAAAAGCCACTTAGCCAGCCTATATTTTACCAACCCTTCCTCCCACAACACTTCAAATTTTTCATTTCTCTGCTTTAGTTTTTCTCTTCTAGCAAGCTGTATATTTTGCCTATTGAGTTTATTGTTAGTGTGTGTTTACTAGTACTTCACTCTCAAGGCCAGGTAGGATTTTTGTCTGTTCAGTGCCATACAGTCTCAGTGCTTAGAAAAGGGCCTAGCAAGCATACAGTACTACACAAATATTTATTGAATAAATGGAGTTTAATGTATGTGTATTGTTTTAAACATTATGTAAATTCTTAAACAAGACACAAGTTTGATGTGGAATCATTCTGACAGTTATACCTGTCAGTTATGTGCATTTTAAATATTCTTTTTGGCTCTTTCTAGTAAATTCTATTTTTTCCATGAATGTTTTACCATTTAAGAATAAAAGCCCAATATTGTGGTTGCTCACCACTTTTCATTAGTATTTGTTGTAGTTTTAATTATAGTGAACTGGATTGAAGGAATAGCAAACTTCATTTATATTTTATTAAGAAATACAAAATATAATGGTGGTAAATTATCCCAGGACTTTAAAAAATTCTTGCCAAATGTTAATTAACCCTCAATAGTTGAAATTAAAAAATGAAGTTGGGCTCTAGCCGGTTTGGCTCAGTGGATAAAGTGTCGGCCTGCAGACGGAAGGGTCCCAGGTTCGATTCTGGTCAAGGGCATGTACCTTGGTTACGGGCACATCCCCAGTAGGGGGTGTGCAGGAGGCAGCTTATCAATGTTTCTAACTCTCTATCCCTCTCCCTTCCTCTCTGTAAAAAATCAATAAAATATATTTAAAAAAATGAAGTTGGAATTTGTTGCTCATTGTAGGAGGAGAGCTGTGCTGGTCAGGCAGTGTTTTCTAACACAGTAGCCTGCTCCTCTTATATATGGTTTTTGGAGGAGTGGGGTTTGAGGATTAGTGGACTTTCAAAGACATAAGTGGGATGACTTTATATAAAGCAGCATGGTTAATTGGGTGAGATGGGTGTTGAATGGTTGTCACTCTGAGGCATGTTTCTTCAAATAAGGTTGTCTCTGATTGGCTTTCTTTCAGAAGGAAACAGCTGATATTGATTGGTGAGTGAGGTTCTGGTCACTGATTAATTAAATGCATTTAAAACTGGTTCTGGTGGCTTCTTGTTCCGATGGCAAGTTGTCTTTTTCTAAGTTTGAGGAAACTTTAACCAAATGTTTTCTGTTTAAAAATCATTTTCCATTGCCCTGGCCAGCTGGCTTAGTTGGTTGGAGCATCTTCCTGTGCACCAAAAGGTTGCAGGTCTATTCCTGGTCACCACACATACCTAGATTGTGGGTTCAATCCTGGGTTAGGGAGCATTTGGGAAGCAACTCATTTATGTTTCCTTCTCTCTCTCTCTCTCTCTCTCTCTCTCTCTCTCAAGTTAATTTAAAAAAACATATCCTTAAGTGAAGATAAAAGTTGTCTTCCAGCAACTATGTTCAAAATGAAAACTATTTCATATTCTATAATTATAGACTTATTTTTGAAGTTTGGATCAAGAGGAATTGTTTAATAATTGCTTCAGTAAGATCCCCCTCCCCCTTTTAGATGCTTAGTATAACTAAAAGAGTTATTTGCATACATAATAATCTCTCCGGGGAAATCTAAGTCTTTTTGTACATTTTTGTAGGTATGTAATGATATTCTTATCCATGCATTTACTACATAAAAAATGTAAATATAAGGCCATGGCTGGGTTCTCACAGGAAGAGCAGCAGGCATGGCTGTGGCTCAGTCTCCTGGCTGCATGCAGAGCTGGAGGGCCTTTCTCAAACAAGCACTTCACTTCCTCTTGGAGAGGTTGGAGCTGCAGAAGCCCCAGGCCTGGGCCACTCCTTCTCCGCTGCCTCCTTCTCTCCCTCGGGGCTCCCCAGTCCACTTTCCCTCTGATGTTGCCTAGGAATTTCACTAGAAACTAAAATTTTTATCAAGAAATATTTTGAGACTGTCTAGGGCGGGGGGAAAATGGACACATATGTAATACCCTTTGTAATACTTTAAGCAATAAAAAAAAAAAGAAATATTTTGAATTTGGAAAAAATACATTTTTGAGAGAACCAAGATGGCAGCATAGGTAATCACCTGTACTTGCTGCCTCACACAACCACATCAAACCTACAACTAAAAGACAAAACGGACATCATCCAGAACCAAGGGAAGGCTGGCTGAGTGGAAGTTCTACAACTAGAAGGAAAGAGAAAAGCACATTGAGACTGGTAGGAGGAACGGAGGCACAGAAGTGCAGAGGTATGGATGCTTGCGCAGAACAGGCTGGTAACTGGGTGTGCTGTTGTCTTTTACAATTGAGAGGGAGGTCCAAGCTCCTGATTGCTCTGAACTCCAGTTCTGGGTGAGACTCTGGGGACCCTGACTCATATGGGGAGAAACTGGTCTGTATGGCATCAAGCTGGAACACAAGGGCAGCTTTCTCTCAGAGCTGCTTTCAGGGGTCATTATTCCTGCATGGGGCCGTGGGACACAGAGACCCGGGGACCTCCCCAGTGCAGAGCTGACTGGCAGCAATTGCTGTTTGCTCTGCCCTGGTGATTCCCTGAGACCTCGACACACCCAATTTACAACACTATCCGAAGCTGTGAGCATGGGCTTTTGCATATGAATGGCCTATCCTTTTGCAATCTAAAGCCTAACAAACTGCAGCTGGGTCAGAGAACTCCAAAGCTTTCAAAAGAAGGCCTAACTCTCAACAGAAGCTTGCATTGCTTCACAGCAGGGACTCATCTGGGCACTTCCAAATCCCAAACAAAGAGGAGGAATCTGAAGATCTCTGTGTAGCTCATGCTGGGTGGCCTCAGGCAGTGGCTGCGTTTG
>NW_006299490.1:376636-379118 GCF_000327345.1 Myotis davidii
CAGAGAAACCAAGATGGCGGCATAGGTAAACACTGGAAATTGCTGCCTCACACAACCACTTCAAAAATACAACTAAAAGACAGAACAGACATCATCCAGAACCACAGCAAGGCTGGCTGAGAGGAAATTCTACAACTAGAAGGAAAGAGAAGAGCACACTGAGACTCAGAGGAGGTGCGGAAGTAAAAGTGCTGAGGTACGGAGGCACATGTGGAAACGGCTGGCAACTGAGGACACGGCTGTCTTTTTCAATCGGGAGGAAGTCTCAAGCTCCCAACTGCTCTGAATTCCAGTTCCAGGCAACTCTCTGGGAACCCAGACTCATACGGGGAGAAATTGGACTGTCTCGAATCGGTCAGAACTTGAGGGCGGCTTTCTCTTCGAGGTGCTTGCAGTGATTACCAGGACACTGAGATGTGGGGCCTCTTAGGGTAGGACTGAGGATCAGCCATAGCTGTTTGCTCCACCCTGTTGATTCCCTGAGACCTCACCCCACCCAAGCTGTGTGCAGAGGCTTTTGCACATAAAAGGCCTGGCCCTTTGTAATCTGAAAATTACCTAACAGACTGCAGCTGGGTCAGAGAGACCCAGAACTTCCAGAAGAAGGCCCAAGGCCCTATAGCAGCTTGCATTGCTTCACAGCTGAGCCTCATTTGGGCACTTCCAAATCCCAAACTAGAAGAGAAATCTGCAGATATCTCCGTAGCTCCTGCTGGAGAGCCTCAGGCAAAGGCTAAATTAGCACCTCCTTAGAGATCCAAGAGCCAGTGTATCGAGTCGTCAGAGTGGGACCATCCAGATTACAACTCCTCATATCCATAAGGGACACACTCAGGGGGCAGACTCAGTGAGCACCAAAGCCCCACTGAAGCAAGTCTTTCCCCAGAAGGGTGTCTCCAGCACAGAAGTTCTCCCACTGCAGACACAGCTGATTCTCACAGCCAATTGGCCTGGAGGTCAATTCCTCCCAGTGATACCTACAACAATCAAGGCTTAACTACAACAAGACTGTGCACAAAGACCACAAAGGGGTGCACCAAGAGTGTCCACCTCAGGTAATTGGCAAGGCTGAGCCACTGGGCCCTATAGGACACATAGCACAGAAAGCCACTCTATCAACACAGGGAAGCATAAAAAATGTGGAGACAAAGAAATAGGTCACAAATGACAGAAATGGAGGAAAGCAAACTACTGTATATAGAGTTCAAAACCACACTTTTAAGGTTTTTCAAGAATTTTCTAGAAACCACCTATAAATTTAGCGAGACCCTCAAGAAATCTAGTGAGACCCTTGCGGATATGAATAAGGACCAACTAGAAATTAAGCATACACTGACTGAAATAAAGAATATTATACAGACTTCCAACAGCAGATTAGAGGATCACAAGATTTGAAATACAAAAACGCAAAAATCACCCAACCTGAAAAACAAACAAACATAAAGAACCCCAAAATAGGAAGATAGTGTAAGGAGCCTCTGCAACAACTTCAAGCGTACCAACATCCGAATTATGGGGGTGCCAGAAGAAGAGAGAGAGCAAGATATTGAAAACCTATTTGAAGAAATAATGACAGAAAACTTCCCCTACCTGGTGAAAGAAATAGACTTACAAGTCCAGGAAGTGCAGAGAACCCCAAACAAAAGGAATCGAAAGAGGACCACAAGACACATCATAATTAAAATGCCAAGAGCAAAAGACAAAGAGAGAATCTTAAAAGCAGCAAGAGAAAAACAGTTAGTTACCTATAAGGGAGTACCCATAAGACTGTCAGCTGATTTCTCAACAGAAACTATGTAGGCCAGAAGGGAGTGGCAAGAAATATTCAAAGTGATGAATACCAAGAAGCTACAAACAAGGTTACTTTACCCAGCAAAGCTATCATTCAGAATTACAGGTCCGATAAAGAGCTTCATAGATCAGGAAAAGCTAAAGGAGTTCATCACCACCAAACCAGTATTATATGAAATGCTGAAAGGTATCCTTTAAGAAGAGGAAGAAGAAGGATAAGGTAAAGATAATATTATGAACAACAAATACACATCTATCAACAAGTGAATCTAAAAATCAAGTGAATAAATAATCTGATGAACAGAATAAACTGGTGAATATAATAGAATCAGGGCCATAGAAAGGTAGTGGACTGACTATTCTCAGGGGGGGAAAGGGGTGTGTGAGATGCAGGAAGAGATTGAACAAAAATCGTGCACCTATGGATGAGGACAGTGGGGGGGGGGCGGTAAGGGCAGAGGATTGGGTGGGAACCAGGTGGAGGGGAGCTATGGGGGGAAAAAAGAGGAACAACTGTAATAATCTGAACAATAAAGATTTAATTTTTTTAAAAAAAGAATAATATACAGAGATGCAACAGTAGCCTAGAGGATCCGAAGAATCAAGTCAAAGATTTGAAATACGAAGAAGCAAAAAACACTCAATGGGAAAAGAAAAAAGAATCCAAAAATATGAAGATAGTGTAAGGAGA
>NW_006299490.1:379564-380676 GCF_000327345.1 Myotis davidii
ATTATGAACAATGAAGTGACAAGAAATACTTATCTATCAACAAGTGATTCTAAAAATCAAGTGAATAAAAAATTTGATGAACAGAATAAACTGGCAAATATAATAGAATTAGGGGCATAGAAAGGGAGTGGACTGACAATTCTTGGGGGGAAGGGGGTGTGGGGGTGCAGGAAGAGTCTGGACAAAAATATTACACCTATGGATAAGGAGAGTGGATGAGGGTAAGGGCATGGGGTGGGAACCAGGTGGAGGGGAGCTATGGGGGGGGGGAGAGGAACAACTGTAATAATCTGAACAATAAAGATTTATTTAAAAATATATTTTGAGTTTGAAGTCAGACATGTACTAGAGTTTAGAGCAGCGGTTCTCAACCTGTGGTTCGTGACCCCTTGGCAGTCGAACGGCCCTTTCACAGGGGTCACGTAAGACCATCCTGCATATCAGATATTTACATTACAATTCATAACAGTAGCAACATTACAGTTTTGAAGTAGCAATGAAAATAATTTTATGGTTGGGTCACAACATGAGGAACTATATTTAAGGGGCCAGGAGGTTGAGAACCACTGGTTTAGATACTTTCATTTGATTAAGCATTTGACACTGTCCTGCACTAGAGATTGAGAAGCCTAGCAGAGAAAAGATATAGTAACTATGAAAACAGAAATAAAGAATGACATAGTACAAATGAAAAACACATTGGAAGGAATACACAGCACATTAGGGGAAACTGAGGATCGAATCAATGAATTAGAAGGCAGGGTTGGAAAAATTAGTCATAAAACCAAAACCAAAACAAAAACAATTAAAAAATAAGACAACTTCAGGGAGATGTGGGACAATATGAAATATAAGAATATTAGAATAGAGGAACCGAAGATGGCGGCATAGGTTAACACCAGAGATTGCTGCCTTGAACAACCAATTCAAATTAAGCTTGAACCAGGGAAAGGACAACATCCAGAGCCACAGGAGGGCTGGCTGAGTGGAAATTCTACAACTAGGAGTAAAGAGAATATTATATCCAGACTCAGAGGATCCGCAGTGCTGAAGTGAAATTCTCAGGTACCGAGTGCGCGCGGAGCGGGGCTGGCGGCGCGGAGGGTGCGGCG
>NW_006299490.1:382000-385033 GCF_000327345.1 Myotis davidii
CAATGGGGGCGGGGGGGTGGAGGGTGACATGGGGACAGGGACACATATGTAATATCTTAATCAATAAAAAATATATTAAAAAAAAAGAATATTAGAATAGCAGATGTGCCAGAAGAGGCAGAAAGGGAGAATGTGTTTGAAGAAATAATGGCAGAAAATTTTCCTAAACTGGTAAAGGAAAATGGCACACAAGTTCAGGAGGCACAGAGAACCCAAGGAAGCAGAACCCAAACAGGCCAATGCCCAGACACATCATAATTAAAATGCCAAAAATTAAAGACAAGGAGAGAACCCTACAGGCAGCAAGAGAAAAACAAAGGAGCCTAAAAAGGAGATCCCATAAGGCTGACACCTGATTTCTCATCAGAAACTCAACAGGCCAGAGGGAATGGCATGAATTACCAAGATAATGAAAAGCAAGGATCTGAAATAAAGATGACCATATCCAGCAAAGCTATTATTCAAAATAGATGGTGAAATAAAGAGCTTCCCAGACCAAAAAATAGCTAAAGTACTACATTATCAGCAAGCCAGCATTACAATAAATGCTAAAGGAACTGCAGTGAAGAGAAGAAGAAACCTAGGGATACATAATTAAAATGGCAAGAAATAAGTACCTATCAATAATAACCCTAAATGTAAATGGATTAAATGCTCCAATCAAAAAGCAGAGGGTAGCTGAATGAATATAAAAACATGAACCAACTATATGCTGTCTACAAGAGTCCCACTTCAGAACAGAAGACACACATAGGATGAGAATGAAGGGATGAGAAAAAATTTTCCATGCAAATGGAAACAAAAAAGAAAAACTGGAGTAGCAATACTCATATCCAACAAAATAGACTTCAAAATGAAGGCCATCATAAGGGACCACAAAGGTCACTAAATAATACTAAATGGATCGATCAAACAAGAGGCTATAACCCTGGTAAACATATATGCACCCAATATAGAAGCACCTAAATGTATAAAAAACTTCTAGAGCAAGCATGTCAAACTCACGGCCCATGGGCTGCATGTGGCCCACAGTGAATATTTTTGCAGCCCAGCCAATATAACGATATGTGAGAAATGGTTTAATAAAAATGTCGTAACATAATTTTTACAATACCCTGTTACATATAACTAGAGGCCCAGTGCACAAAATTTGTGCACGGAGGGGGGGGCGTGTCTCCTCTGCTCAGCCTGTACCCTCTCCAATCTGGGACCCCTTGGGGGTTGTCTGATTGCCAATCCTGGGGATCAGACCTAAACTGGCAGTCGGAAATCCCTCTCACAATCTGGGACCACTGGTTCCTAACAGCTCACCTGCCTGCCTGCCTGCCTGATTGCCCCTAATACTAGCAGCAAACATTTTAGCAGCTGATTGCCATGTCAGTAGTCTTGTACTGACTTGTTTGGTGTGTACAACAGGAAATATTTCGCTTTTGGAGAACAAGAAAAATAGGTTTATTTGTGTTACACTTGTTAATTTGTGCAGTTATTCAGTGTCTAGTAAGTTAAGAAAAAATACTAATTCTTATTACAATGTTTTATTATTTTATGTTAATGATTACTCATTTATTTCAGTCCTTTGTATTCAGTCTCTATTGAAATAAACCTACGTTTCAATGGAAATTGAAGCTTTTGTTTTTTTGCAGCCCACATAAACCTTGCTTATTTGGCTCGTGTTAGCCTTTGAGTTTGATGTGCTTGGTCTAGAGGACTTTAAGGGAGAGATTGACAAAAATACAGTCATAACAGGGGACTTTTAACTCCCTGATGATTTAACTGGATAGATCTTCCAGACAAAAGATTAACAAGGAAACAGTGACTCTAAATGACACACTGGATTAGAGGAATTTAATTGACATTCATAGAACATTTCACCCTAAAGCATCAGACTACATTTTTCTCAAGTGGACATGGGTCATTCTCAAAGTCTCTACAAGTTCAAGAGGATTTAAATCATATCAAGCATATTCTCAGATCACAGTGGAATGAAATTAGAAATCAACTATAGTAAAAACACCCAAAAATCTTCAAACACATGGAGGCTAAATAGCATGTTATTAAACAATGAATAGTTTACAAATGAGATCAAGAAATAAATAAAAAACTTCCTGGAAACAAATGAAAAAGAACACACAACAACCCAAAAAGTATGGGGCACAGTAAGAGCAGTCCTGATAGGAAAATCCATAGCACTACAGGCATACCTCAAAAAAAAAAAGACAAATCAACAACAAACTATTTAACCCTACAACTAACGAATTAGAAATATTACAACAATAAAAGCCCAGAGTAAGTAGAAGGAAGGAAATAATAAGAATTAGAGCAGAAATAAATAACAGAGAGACTAAAAAAAAAATACAAAAAATCAATGAAATCAAAAGCTGGTTCTTTGAAAAGATAAACAAAATTGATTAACTGTTAGCCAGACTCATCAAGAAACAAAGAGAGAGGACCCAAATAAATAAAATGAGAAACAAAAATGGAGAAGTAACCACTGACACCAGAGAAATACAAAGGATTGTAAGAAAATATTATGAACAACTATATGCCAACAAGGTGGACAATGTGGTTGAAATGGACACATTTCTAGAAAAATACATCTCCCAAAACTGAATCAGGAAAAATCAGAAAACCTGAATAGGCCAATAACAACTGATGAAATAGAAGCAGTCATAAAAAGAACTCTCAGCAAACAAAAGCCAAGGTCCGGACAACTTCACAGGTGACTTTTACCAAACATTCAAAGAAGAACTTAACATCTATATTCCTCAAACCATTCCAAAAAATCCAAGAAAAAGGAACACTTCCAAGATCTTTTTATGAGGCCAACATTATCCTAATTCCAAAGTCAGATAAAGATACTACTGAGAAAGAGAATTACAGGCCAATATCCCTAATGAACAAAGATGCTACACTCCTCAACAAAATATTAGCAAATGGAATCCAGCAATCCTATATAATAAAGAGGTAATATGCAAATTTACCCTCATTCCATCACACAGCCATAAGATGGCTGCACCCACAGTGGAGGCAGGG
>NW_006299490.1:385113-387446 GCF_000327345.1 Myotis davidii
AGTCTGAGGCTGCATGGCGCCGGGCCAGGGCAGGGGACCTGAGCCTGTGCCCCCCTCCCAGTGGGGCTTGACAGGGGACCTCAGGCCATACTCCCTGCACAGTGAAGCTTGAAGGGGGGCTTCAGGTCGTGCTCCTTGCCCAGTGGGGCTTGATGGGGGACCTCAGGCCACACTCCCCTGCCCAGGCCAGGGGGCCTGAGGGTGCACTGGGGGAACTGAGGCTATGCTTCACACCTGGCACTGGGCCGGGGGACATGACGCTGAATCTCCCCACACCTGGAGGGATTGACAGGGGCCCTGAGGCTGCACCCCCTCTCACACAGCAGGGCTTGACAGGGACCTAAGGCTGTGCCCCCTGCCTGGCAGGGCTTGATAAGGGTGGAGCCGGCCAGGTCTGGATCTCACCCAATGGGTTTGGGGCCAGCCAGGTCTGGGTCTTGCACGATTTTGAGATGCACGCGGGCGGGCAGGGACTTAACTCTGGGTCCCACAGCGTGCCCCAGACTCTGACAGGAGGAAGATTTTCATATACATTTTACTAATTTTCTTTCATCTCTGACACTTCTATTATAGAGAAAAGGCAAATAGCAATATTAAAATATTTCCTCTAATTAATTCTCTTTTAATGTGCACGAATTTCATGCACCGGGCCACTAGTATATTAAAAAGATCATATACCAAGACAAAGTGGGATATATTCCAGGCTGGTACAATATTCACAATTCAATAAATATGATACATTATATAAACAAATTGAAAGACAAAAAAAATCACACGGTCATGTCAATTGATGCAGAAAAAGCACTCAACAAAATCCAACACTCATTTTTGATAAAACCTCTCAGCAAAGTGGCAATAGAGGGAGCATATCTTAACATGATAAAGTCCATATGACAAACCTACAGAGAACATAATTCTCAATGGACAAAAACTAAACGGATTTCTCCAAAGAACAGGAACAAGACAGGGATGCCCACTTTCACCACTCTTATTCAACACAGTACTGGCAGTCCTAACCACGGTGATCAGACAAGAATAATAAATCAAATGCACCCAAGTTGGAAAGGAGGAAGTAAAATTCTCATAATTCGCAGGTGACATGATATTGTAAATAGAAAACCCTAAAGCTCCCACCAAAAACTACTAGATTTAATAAATGAATTTGGCAATGTAGCAGGATACAAACTCAACACCCAAAATCAATGGCTTTTTTATACACCAATAATAAATTCTCAGAAAGAGAAACTAAACAAGCAACCCCATTTACCATTGCAACCAAAAAATTAAGATACTTAGGAATAAACTTAACCAAGGAGGCAAAAGACCTGTATTCAGAAAACTACAGGATGATGAAAAAAGAGAAGAAAATTTAAACAGGTGGAAGAATATACCATGTTCATTGGTTGGTAGAATCAGCATCATTAAAATGTCCTTACTACCCAAGGTAATCTACAGATTCAATGCAATCCCTATTAAAATACCAACAGCATATTTCACAGATCTAGAACAAATACTCTAAAAATTTATATGGAATCAAAAAAGACTCCACATAGTGACAGCAATCTTGAGAAAGAAACACAAAGTTGGAGGAATCACAATACTAGATTTCAAGTTATATTGCAAAGCCTCCATAATCAAAACAGCCTGGTACTGGCACAAGAACAGGCATGTGGATCAATGGAACAGAACAGAGATCTTAGAAATTGACTCATGCCATTACACTCAATTAATATTTGGTAAAGGTGGCAAGACCAGAGCATACAAGGAAGTCAAGACAGTCTCTTCAATAATGGTGTTGGGAAAATTGGACAGATACATGCAAAAAAAATGAAACTAGGCCAGTGGGTCATCAAACTATGGCTCACAAGCCACATGTGGCTCTTTGGCCCCTAGAGTGTGGCTCTTCCACAAAATACCACATGTGGGCACGCACATACAGTGCGATTGAAACTTTGTGGCCCATGCACAGAAGTCGGTTTTCGGCCGGGGCGAGTTTATTTTGAAGAAGTGGCATTAAAAGAAGTGGGGGGTGTCGGTCGGTCCAGCGACGGGAGATGCAGTGCCGGTGGGCTGCAGGATACACAGCACAGGGTAGGCGCACATGATTCATGCACGAGTTGAGTGAGGCAGTCAGTCAGCAGTCTCATTGTGCAGTGGTTAGTGCTAGTCGCATCCGCAAATCGCACGTGGGTGACAAAAGAACCTACTCAAAGCATAAAGTTACCTGTATTTTTCCAAACAGCTGCAAATCCTACAGGTATTTTTGTCATCAATTTAAGAATTGTAATTCTTTTGTGTTGGTGGCTTTCCTATCTAATAAAAGAGAAACATGA
>NW_006299490.1:388006-388637 GCF_000327345.1 Myotis davidii
TGGATCTGTGACCCTGCCGGGCGGGGGGCAGTGCTTGAGGCTCTCCGCTGTCCCAGGACCTGGATCTGTGACCCTGCCGGGCGGGGGGCAGTGCTTGAGGCTGTCCACGGTCGCGGGACCTGGATCCATGACCCTTCCCGGTAGGGTGGCAGCTCACACAGGGGCAAATCAGCTGGGGTTGGGCAGGGCAGGACACCTGGCTTCCGCCCAGCCCCAGTCACTCTGGGCAGGTGAGCAGCGCAGAGAGCCTCTGGACAGGGGAGGCAGGCCGGCGGAGGGCGGCCTATACTCCCCACATGGCGGTGGTGACAGCTGTGAGAGTGCTAAGCGGAGCCTGCAGGCTGAGCTGAAGTAGCACCTGCAGGCCATCAGCGCCCAGGAGTGGCTGCGCAAGATCCGCCTCCTGGCCCAAAAGGTGCAGGATCGCAGGGACAGCCACCGTGGCGGGCCAGACTGACATCCTCCTGGCTGCACCAGGGGGGTTTGCGGATCTGCGAAGCCAGAGGCCTCTGGTGTGCACATCCCTCCTGGAGTGCGAACATCCCCCAGCAGACTGTCACCCTCCCACACCTGCAACAGTTGCAAACCAAGGTGTGCACAAGTTCCCCCCGCCTCTCCACCGCATTTCCAT
>NW_006299490.1:389513-396621 GCF_000327345.1 Myotis davidii
GGAGCAAAGCAAGAATAAACTCAAAATGGATGAAAGACTTAAATGTAAGTTGTGAAACCATAAAAATCCTAGAAGAAACCATAGGCAGCAAAATCCAGACATCTCTCATAGCAATATGTTTATGGATACATCTCCTAGGGCAAAAGAAACTAAAGAGAAAATAAACAAATGGGACTACATCAAAATAAAAAGGCTTCTGCACAGCAAAAGAAACCATCATCCAAATGAAAAGGGATCCCACTGTATGGGAGAACATATTTTGCAATGATACATCTGATAAAGCATTAATATCCAAAATATATAAGGAACTCATACAATTTAACAGTTGGAAGACAAATAATCCAATTAAAAAATGGTCAAGTAACCTAAATAGACACTTTTTCAAAGTGAACATTCAGATAGCCAAGATATATATGAAACAATACTCAAAGTCACTGATCATCAGAGAGATGAAAATTAAAATGATAATTAGTTATCACTTCACACCTGTCATAATGGCTACCATCAACAAATCAACAAGTGCTGGTGAGGATGTGGAGAAAAGGGAACCCTGTACACTGCTTGTGAGAATGTAGACTGTTGCAGCCATTATAGAAAACAGTATGGAGTTTCCTCAAAATATTAAATATAGAACTGCCATTTGACCCAGTGATTCCACTTGTAGGAATATATCCTAAGAAAACTGAAACACCAATGAGAAAGAATGTATGCACCCCTATTTTCATAGCAGCACAATTTACAATGGCTAAGATCTCGAAACATAGGTAGGTGAGTAGATAAAAAAAGTGGTGGTACATTTATACCATGGAATACTATGCAGCAGTAAAAAGGAAGAATCTCTTATCCTTTGATACAGCATGGATCTGGAGAGTATCATGCTAAGTGAAATAAGTCAGAGAAAGACAAGTATTATGTGATCTCACTCATATATAGATTCTAAGTAACAAAATAAACTGAGGAACGGAGTGGATCCAGAGACATGGAATCAGGAAACAGAGTGTGGAATCTCAGAGGTAAGGCATGGGAGGGTGGATGGATGGAAGGTGATCAACCAAAGAACTTGTATGCATATATGCATGGCCCATGGAGACAGACAATAAGGTGGTGAAAACCAGGGCAGGGGGTGAGAGCAGGCTAGGAGCAGTCAATGGGGGATAAGATGGGACATGTATAACACTTTCAATAATAAAGATTTTAAAAAAAGAAGAACCCGTGATTACACCATTTGAGAAGGCTGATTCACTAGCTGGTGGTCTACCTCAAGTGAGTGATAACAGCTGTTTAAGTGAAATAGATCAGGATGGTAAAAGGTGAAATCTATAAATCTTTTAATTCTAGGTGATGGAATATTAGCAATGATTACTTTTTCTAGAAATAAAGGAGCATAATGTATTATACAGGCCAAGGCCAGAGAATTCTCAGTTATATCAAACTAGAGGCCTGGTGCATGAATTTGTGCACCAGTGGGGTCCTGGCCTGCTGGATCAGGTCAAAACTGGCTTTCTGACATCCCCTGAGGGGTCCCAGATTGCGAGAGGGCACAGACCAGGCCGAAGGACCCCACTTGTGCACGATCGGGGCAAGGGAGGGATGCAGGAGGTTGGCCAGCTGGGGGGGGGGATCATGGGAGGGCTCCAGGGCATGTCCGGCCTGGCTCGCTCTGTCCTGATTGGACAGATCCCAGCAGCAAACTAACCTACCAGTTGGAGCATCTGCCTCCTGGCGGTTAGTACACATCATAATGAGTGGTTGAGCGGCCTTAGCATATCATTAGCATATGCTTTGATTGGTTGATCGGCTGACTGGTCAACCGGACACTTAGCATATTAGGCTTTTATTATATAGGATGCTATTGAAAGGTTAAGATGAGTGAGGATAAGTGACTCTGATAAGGAGAAAATAGTTGCCATAGAAGCTACACTGTGGTGAGTAAGTGAAACAACTCCTTAGAGAATTTTTACTGGGAAAGGCAATAGAGAAATGGATGATGACAGAAGACGAATGTGGAGTTCAAGGGAGTTTTCTTTCTTTTCTTATTTTAAGATGGGAGCTTTTAGGGTATGTCTGTATATTGTTGGAAAAGATCCAGTAGAGAAAAACATGTTTATTAAATCTAACTTTATTTGAATTTCCAAGTTTTAGAAAGCTCATCAATTGTATTACACATTTTAAAGATTATAGTAAACTAATTATCCATTGCATTTCTATGATGTGCAGTTTTTTAAATATTTTATTTATTTTTGCCATCACCATTTATCCCCTCTGTGCCCTCTTTCATGCCCCCACTCCCCCAGAATCACTCCATTGTTGTCCATGTCCATGAGTTCTCTCTCTATTTTATTTTTTGCTCAATTCCTCAACCTCACCCTGTAAACCCACCACCACCACCACCAGAGCTGTCTGCCTGCTCTCTATCTATGAGTGTCTCTATTTTGCTTGGTAGTTCAGATGGTTATTAAATTCCACATATGTGTGAAATCATAAGGTACTTGTATTTCTCTGACTGGCTTATTTCACTTAGCATAATATTCTCCAGGCCCATCCAAGCTGTTGCAAAGGGTAATTTCCTTCCTCTTTATGGCCGGGTGGTATTCCATTGGGTAAATGTACCACAGCTGTTTTATCCACTCATCGACTGATGGACACTTGGGCTGCATCCAAACCTTGGTAAGTACAAATAACTGCAATGAACATAGGGGTGCATATATTTTTCAAGTCAGTGTTTTGGGTTTCTTTTTATAAACTCCCAGAAATGAAATTGCTGGTTCATAATGAAGTTTCATTTTTAATTTTTTGAGGTAATTCCATACTGCTATCCACAGTGGCTGTACAAAATCAACATTCCCAACAGTGCACAAGGGTTCCTTTTTCTCCATATCCTTGCCAACACTTTTTTGTTGATTTATTGATGGTAGCTAATCTGACAGGTCTGAAGTGATATCCTATTGTGGCTTTAATTTGCATTTCTCTGGTGGTTAGTGATGATCATTTTTTTCATGTATCTATTGGCCATCTATATGATCCCTTCGGAGAAGTGTCTATTCAGGTCATTTGCCCATTTTTTAATTGGACTGTTTGTTTTTATTGGTGTTGAGTTTATAAGTTCTTTATAAATTTTGGATATTAACCACTTATCAGATGTATCATTGACGAATATGTTTCCCATTCAGTGGGTTGTCTTCATTTGGTTGATGGTTTCCTCTGCTGTGCTAAAGCTCTTTCTTTTATGTAGTCCTATTTGTTCATTTTTATTTTGTTTCCCTTGCCCAAGGAGATACGTCAGAAAAAATATTGCTACAAGATATTGCCAAGAGTCTATCCTTTCTTCTAGAATTTTTATGGTTTCATGTCTAACATTTAAGTCTTTAATACATTGTGAGTTTATTCTTCTGTGTTGTTTAAGAAGGTGGTCTAGTTTCATTTTTGCAAATATCTGTCCATTTTTTCTAACACAATATATTAAATAGTCCACTATATTTTTTGACCCGTTAGTCAAATATTAATTAACTATAAAGGCATAGATTTATATATTGGCTCTCTATTCTGTTCCATTATCTGTTTTTATGCTAGTACCATGTTGCTGTTGTTTTTTGTTTTATTTTTACTATTTTTATTTAAAACTATAAAAAAAGACAATGACAACCAATAACATAATGCTTTTCTTCACATTCGCACGAATTTTAGAAAATTATTGCCCCTGGAGAAATAACTTGACAAAATATAAAGTAATACCACACTGTGAAATCTACAAATCCTAGAAGTCAACATCTTGAAGACAATCTCCAGGGATAGGTGGGGGAAAAAACAAGTGTCACAAGAGATGAGACAAGCATATATAAGGACGGCAAGCTGGGGAAAAGATCATGTCAATGACAGTGACCCAGACAGTAGGTACCCTTTTCTCCTGCCCCCCAGGCTACCACCTCAAATGGGTGATTTTTGGTTTATAGTCTAAGGAACTCTCTTCAAAATGACACAGAGTTGCTTTGAATAGAGGTGTAACAAGAAAGGTTCAAGTAAAGTGTGTCCCAGAATTCACGCAAGAAGTAATTTTGATAGAAAACACAGGTTTATCATTAAAAATTGTAAATTTTTATTGATTCATAAAGTATACAGTATAAGGTTATGTATGGAATAGCATATCGGGTAAATGGCCTCCACGGCTTTGCTGGCACATACGCACTCTTTTGTTATTGCCTGAGTAGCCACATTTTCTTTCTTTAAAAAAATATATTTTATTGTTTTTTTTTTACAGAGAGGAAGGGAGAGGGATAGAGAGTTAGAAACATTGATGAGAGAGAAACATAGATCAGCTGCCTCCTGCACACCCCCCATTGGGAATGTGCCCACAACCAAGGTACATGCCCTTGACCGGAATCGAACCCGGGACCCTTGAGTCCATAGGCTGATGCTATATCCACTGAGCCAAACCTGTTAGGGTGGCATTTTCAAAGAAGAATGGTCTGAAGATGCCTCCAGCCCAAAATCCGCACCAAACAGTGACACGTTGTGGATGCATTTGTTTCTCAACAATCACTCCTGGATTTTCTGAACCCCAAATTCGACAATTTTATCAATTAACCAAGCCATCAAGATGAAAATGAGCCTCATCAAAATTCAGCCACATTTATGCAAAATGGTCATGGAAAATTTCAACAAAAGAGTGCATATGTGACAGCAAAGCTGTGGAGGTCATTTACCTGATATGCTATTCCATACATGCTTCCTTCAGAATGAATTGGCTTCTTAACTGCCTTTTCTCCCGGTCTAGCAGCTGCTTTCTCCCATGTTGCTGCAGGTGTTTATTGCCTTATGCTTGAAATGAAAAGGTGAACTTTGAGGTGCCAGGACTGGACAGTCCTGAGAGGGCAGGGGGGTCTGGAAGTACAGTAGCCAGCACAAGCTGTGCTCTAATAATGGCTTGGCCTTCCTTTGTTCCCTATCCCCAAGGTCAGTCTAAAGTTTGTTTGCAAGCCTGGTGACCCCTTGCTGTCCTACTGGGGCAGCGGGATGAGGGGGGTCTTCAGTATTGCACAGGTATGAAATGTCCACCAGTTTAAAAAACAAAATCACAATTGTTCTTGGGGCTGGGTGGTTCCCCTATCCAGTTTTATCAGGATGTGGCTTTGGCCATGGGACTCCTGCTGAGCTCTGAGACCCTCCTGTGGGTGGGCACTGGTGCCAGCACCATGGTAGGGAATGTGTAGTAGGAACCCTGCACTTCAGGGCTCAGTGTCTGCAAATGGGCTGTGAAGAAAGAGCTGGCTGCCTCTCCTTGGCAGGAGGGAGCCTGGGGCGTGGGTGTGGAAGGCAGGATCTCAGATTCATACTGCAGGAGCTGACCCATGAAACCAAAGTTGGGCAACACTGCACTCCTGCTCTGCTTGATGTAATTGAAGGCGTCCTTCAGGTGAAACTGCCTGATCTTCATGAGGTAAGCCATGCAGACGGTGGCTGAACAGGAGATCCCAGCCTCACAGTGGACCAGGACCTTGCCTCCTGTTTCCCTGACACAGTCAATGAAGTCTATTGCTGCTTGAAAGTGGTAGCTAATGTCAGCCTTGTGGCTGTCTTCCAGGGGATCCATTTGTAGTGTAGGGGGCTCTTGCAGGCCTCGGAGGTTCCCCAAGAGACATTCAGCAGGGCTGTGATGTGCAGGTTGGCGAGAAACTCCCATTTGGATGCATAGTAGCCACTTCTAAGGTAGAGGAATGGAAGGATTTCAACTGGGCCGCCCTGGTCATAATCTGGCTTGTAGCTGATGCTGAGTACTGGTTTCCCACACTGGCTGATAAGGGCTCTCTCGGTCTCAATCTTCTCTTCTGAGTTGGGTTCTATGTCCATGCAACAATCAGGATATTCTGAGTAGAAAGTCTCATATCCTCCTTTGAGGAAGCAAACCTGGGGCGGGCAGGCAGGCCAGCAGCAAGGTGAGCAGGCTGTGCGTGGCACTCTCCTTGCTCAGCTTCTGCCAGTGGCGCTGCCCATCGCAGCCCCACTGAGCTGAGGTTGACATTGAGCGAGCCACGCAAGCTGGAGGCAATAAACGCCAGGTAGGGCCGGCAGTCCAGCGCCCGCGTAGCTCCTTGGGAGCATCTTGTGAAGCCGGCTCCGATCAGACGACATGACCTTCACGTGGCCGCCCAGCGGCCCCGCTCTGCACAGGTGCCCACAGCCAGGGTGGCTTGGCGAGATATAGGAGGGCAGAAGGCCCTCAGGGCTTCCCCAGTCAATTGAGCCCAGAATCAGAGCCAGAGCAGTAGGTCAACTTTTCTTTCCCGCTCAGAACGCTGGGTGCCTGACCCCTGGCCGCCCCAGGAGCTGGGCCTATATTGTTTTGATTACTATGGCCTTGTAGTATAGCTTGATATCAGGTAGGGTGATTCCTTCACTTTGTTCTTCTTTTTCAAGATCACTGTTGCTATTTCAGGGACTTTTGTGGTTCCATATAAAAAATAATTGTTTTTTTCAAGGAAAATATCTCTACTCCTGCAGGAGGGTGCTGCAGGCACATGGTCTGGGAGCACACACACCTCCATATACATTTTTGAAATATTCATTTTTTCAAAAATCATACATTGGAGGAAACCAAGATGGCGGCATAGGTCAACACTGGAGTTAGCTGCCTTGAACAACCACTTCAAAAATACAACTAAAAGACGGAACGGACATCACCCAGAACCACAGGAAGACTGGCTGAGGGGAAATTCTTCAACTAGAAGAAAAGAGACTCAGAGGAGGCGCAGTGCGGAAAATACAAAGGTGCGGAGGTACATGTGGCGGGCTGGTAGCTGAGGGCACAGTTGTCGTTTTCAATCAGGAGGGAGTCTCAGATTCTGAGCTCCAGTTCTGGGTGAGTCTCTAGGGAACCAGACTCAAATGGGAGAATCAGGACTGTCTGGCATCGGTCGGAACGCGAGGGCAGCTTTCTCTCTGAGGTTTGCAGCAGTTGCTGGGACTCTGAGAGGCAGAGCTCTGCCCACCCTGTTGATCCCGTGCGACCCGACCCGCCCAAGCCCTGCACAGAGCCATTTGCCAGGTAGCCTCAGGCAAAGGCTAGATTAGCACCTCCCCGGAGGACAGAATTTTTCCCACTGCAGACAAAGAT
>NW_006299490.1:397814-408289 GCF_000327345.1 Myotis davidii
GAGGGGAGCTATGGGGGGGAAAGAAAGAGGAACAAATGTAATAATCTGAACAATAAAGATTTAATAAAATAAAATAAAAATGTTAAAAAAATATTCGTTTTAGTTCTGTTAAATATGCCTTTGGTATCTTGATAGGAATTTCATTGAATTTGGAGGTTGCTTTGGGTACTTTGGACATTTTAATTATGTTAACTTTTCCTATCTATGAACACAGTTTGTTTCCAGTTATTTGTATCTTCTTCAGTTTCTTTCTTCAGTATCTTGTAATTTTCCAAGTACAAGTCTTACATTCTTAAATTTATTTCTAGATATTTTATTCTTTTTGAAGCAATTGCAAATGGGGTTGTTGTGTTTTTTGTTTTGTTTTGTTTTGTTTTTAGTTTCCCTTTCTGACAATTCATTATTGGTGTATAAAAATGCAACTGATTTTTGGATATTTATTTGTATCCCGCTATTTTACTGAATTCATTTAGCAGTTCTTGTAATTACTGAATTCATCTATTAGTTCTAGCCAACACACATATACATACATACATATATGGGTCTTGTTTTCTTATCCATTCAGCTACCCTATGTCTTTTGCTTGCAGCATTTAAGCTATTTATATTTAAGGTGATTACTTATAGGTATATGTTTTCAACATGCTTTCATTCATTTTAGAGAGAGGAAGGGAAAAGGAGAGAGGGATAGAAACATCAATGACAAGAATTATTGATTGGCTGCCTCTGGCACGCCTGCAACTGGGGCTCAAGCCCACTACCTGGGCACGTGCTCCAACCAGAAATCAAACCATGACCTCCTGGTTCATGGGTCAATGCTCAAGCACTGAGGTACACCAGCTGTACCACTTTTATTTTTTCAATTATCTAACTCTGTTTCTTCTCTCCTCCTCCTTCTTAAAGCAAACCCTTTAACATGTAATACTGGTATGGTCGTAACAAACTCCGCTAGTTTTTTCTTGTTTGAGGAGCTGGTTATTTCTCCTTCAATTTTAAATGATAGCCTTGCTGGGTTAAGTATCCTTGCTTTTTATCACTTTGAATATTTCATGCCAATTTCCTCTGGCCTGAAATGCTATTGAGAAATTAGCTGAGTCTTATAGGAGCTAACTTGTAGATAACTAGCTGCCTTTCTCTTGGGGCTTTTGAGATCCCTTCCATTTAGTCTTTGCTATTTTAATTATGATGTGTCTAGTGTGGGCTGTTTTGGGTCTATCTTGTTTGGAACTCTCTATGCCTCCTGGACATGTGTGTATTTTTCCTTAACTAGGTTAGGGATGTTTTCAGCCATTACTTCTCAAACAGGTTCCTTACTCTTTCTCTTCTTCTGGTACCCCTGTGATGTGGATATTGTCTTGCTTCATGTTGTCCAAAAGGCCCATTAAACTATCTTCTTTTTTTCTTCTGGTCTTATTGGGTGTTTTTCTCAACTTTGACTTCCAAATCACTGATTCCATACTCCCCTTCATCTTACCTATGTTTATTCCTGCCAGTGTTTTTTTTTTGTTGTTGTTGTTGTGGTTAATTATCACCTGGGGATATTTTTCACAGTGATTTCTAGAAAGCAAGAGGGAGGGAGTGAGGGAGGGGGAGAGAGAGAAAAAACATCAATGAGACACAGCAATTTGTTACCTCTACACGTGCCCGGCTGAGGCTGGGGATTGAACTAGCAACCCAGGTAGGTGTTCCTGACTGGGAATCGAACCCATGACCCTTCAGTGCATGGGCCAATGCTTCAACCACGGAGCCACATCAACCAGAGTCTGCCAGTGTAGTCTTTATTTCAAAGATTGCATTCTTCATTTCTGACTGGCCCTTCTTTATGGCTTCTATGTCCTTTTTCATTCTGTTGAACATCCTTATAATCATTACTTTGAACTCTATATCTGATAAATCGCTTGCCTCCATTTCATTTAGCTCTTCTTCTGGAGAATCCTTTGTTTTTCAATTAGGGCATGTTTGTGTCCCCATTTTGGCTGCCTCTTTCTATTTGTTTCTATGTATTAGATCTGCTTTCTTCTGGCTCATAGGTCAACGCTCAAGCATTGGACCACTTTTATTTTTATTTTTTAAATATATTTTATTATAGAGAGCTAGAAACATCAATGAGAGAAACTTCGATCAGCTGCCTCCTGCACACTCCCACTGGCGATGTGCCCGCAACCAAGGTACGTGCCCTTGACCAGAATTGAACCCGGGACCTCTCAGTCTGCAGGTCAATGCTCTATCCATTGAGCCAAACCGGTTTGGCCACTTTTATTTTTTTAACTGTGTAACTCTGTTACATAGTAAATCTTGGTAGAGTGACCTTATGCAGTAGTTATTCTTGTGGGACTCAGTGGCACAGCCATTAGGCTCACCTGACTGGGTACTTTATGTTTCTTGAGCACATTATGTGGATCCTCCTTTGTAATTGAGTCTTGATTTCTATTGGCCCATTCATGTGTGGGATTGACCCTCAGGTTGGCTAACAGTGAGGCTCAGCCAACACAGCATGCAAGCTGCTGATCACATGAAACAAAATTCGCTTCAGCAGGTTTTGGTTTTGGCCTAGATTTCCCTGTGGATATGCTGCTTGTGAACCTTATTGGATCCTGCTATATTGTTTGAAGTTGGCCACTGCTTGTATTTGTTCTGGGCCTTTTTGGAGCAACTCCATTGCAGAGCTATATCAGACACTGCCTGTGTCTGGCCCTGGGCAACCTGTTTGGAGTAATCTGCAATGTGCAGCTTGTGGATCCCTCTGCTGGGCCTGGGTGCATGTGGAAAGGACCAAGCTGCACACCATGGTCAGCTTTTACCAGCACCATGGGCCGTCAACAAAAGTCTCAAGCACCTAGAAGTCTGCCTGACTGCAGGTTCCTTTTAGGCTTAATTACTGAAAAAGCCTGTACCTGTACTCCTCAACCACTGAGCCACACTGGCCAGGGTGCATTGTTTTCTGTTTCCCCGGATTTGTGACCTTTTATCTCTTCTAGTTTTTCATGACCATGAAACGTTCAGGCATTTTGTACAATGTCCCTCTATTTGGTTTGTTTGTTCTCGTGATTAGACTGAGATTATGGGTTTTGGGGAAGAATACAGTGGTGAAATGCCCTCATCACACAGTTGGGGTACAAGACATCCACATGTATTACGGGTGATATTAACCTCGATCACTTGGTTGAGAACAAAGTGGTGACATTAACTTTGATCACTTGGTTAAGTGCAAGGTTCAGTAATGGCTCTATAATAAAGCAAGGTTGATGGTAGATACAGCTGTTGTAAAACTAGGTTTGCTGATAGCAATGGAGATAAAATTTTAGCTCCTGTAGCAATAAAAGCCAGATGGACACCATGATCACAATGTGCATCAGGACTGGAATGGCAGCTAAGGAGACTGAACCAAGTTACGGCTATGGCTAATAGAACACAGCACATTTCAGGGAACATAGGAAGCCAAATATGATGCTATTCAGCATTCATCATCAGAATATCAGTGATGGAAGACAAAGATGTTAAGGGGAATTACCCTGATTTATTTTTTCATTATTATTTTAGAAGTGTTTTTATTGATTTTTAGAAGGGGAGGAAGAGGGATAGAAACATCAGTGAGAGCAACATCACCAATTGGCTGCCTCCTTCACAATGCTTACTAGGGATCGAGCCTGCAACCCAGGCATGTGCCCTGACAGTGAATCTAACTGGTAACTTCTTGGCTCCTAGGTTGACAGTCAACCACTGAGCCACATTGCCTGGGCAAGTTGCCCTAATTTAAAAAGTCATGACCCTGTGCTGTGACCTAAGTCAGTTTTTCAACTCAAAGCACACCAAATGAAGAGATTGGGTACCCAGGAGGAAGTTCCTTGCAAAAGAGCAAGTACAGACTAAAACATTCACCCATCCTGTGCCCAAAGTAATTATGGCCTTTTACTCAAGTAACTATACATTGAAGGGGACTAACCAAGTAATCTGGGGGAGGGCCACTGGACATGGGGTCTAAGGCAATATTGATACCCCGAGACCTGAAGTATCATCATGAGGGGAGGATGTGGAGATATAGTAAACAGAGTGCTGGCCAAGATATAAATGTATGTAATAAGTGGTCACATTAAAGTGCATACGCTCTGTGGACCCATCTGGTGTCATTTCTGTCTCTGTATGTATAACCAGAATTGGCATACTTAATAACTGTCATGACTCCACACATACATCTTTAGCCTGTGGGATACAGGTTATCAAGAGGCCACACAGAAGCCTCTACAACTGCTGTACTGTCCTTTCTCACACTGCCAGCAAAGAGTAAATGTGCTTATCACATGACAAGAGGAACAAAAGCAATTCACATGTAGCAGACAACACATGTATAATTTTGGCCCAGAGCCATGTTAACTGTCATAACATTGTGAAGAAATCTGGCTATCTGGTCATCCCACAGAACACCACATTGACATGGTTGAAATTACTGAGCCAGAAGTGACTAGCACATTGGAGGTCCTGGTAATGTTAGCAGAGTGGGAAGTAAACCTTAAGATTCTATTTAAACTTAAGAAAAAAATGGCTTGGAGGTTCATAAAGTAACCAAATCAAGGGAGAAAATGCACAACTAACTGGTGACCATTGGAAGATGATGAAGCAACTATTTTGAAACTCGCAAATAGAAAGAATCAAGCATTTATCCGATTTTTCCTCTATAAGCTACACCATCAAGTAGCCTAATAGTGGATGAGGGCAAGTTTCAAACAATGAAGGAATGATAAAACTGAAATACTGCCATTCTTCAGCCTTTAATAAATTGATGGGTTAGGCATTCTGTAACATCAATGGTGGCTAATAATTCAATGAGACAGTTAGATATTATGTACCACCTGATGGAAGAATACCACCACCTATGAGGTAATATTGACCTCCTCCAACAAAACAAAATCATGAATGATTAAATCTGATTCCAAAGGCAAATTTATAAGAAATACCATAAGGAAGAGGAGTATGTTAAACGATATCAAATGTATGAAAACAAAATCTGGTAAACTCTGTAGGACAAATAACCTTGTTTTCTTCATAAATTAATTTCAAGGCAAAAAGTAAAAAATTGATGGAGGGGAACTATAATGTTAGATCCAATATTTTAAATTGGGTCATGCTTCAAACACTGTTTACAGAAAATTAAGTATTTAGAAAAATTATTTTTTGTGATAATGGTATTTCACTGTTTTAAGAAATACATACTTATTTATAAACTAAAGGCCCAGTGAACAAAATTCATATGGGTGGGTGAAGATGTCCCTCAGCCCAGCCTGCACCCTCTCCAATCCGGGACCCCTTGAAGAATGTCCGACTACTGGTTGGATCGGACCTAAACCGGCAGTCGGACATCCCTCTCACAAGGACAACTGGCTCCTAATCGCTCCCCTGCCTGGTTGCCAACTGCACACACTCCCCCCTCCCCGGCCTGGTCACTTTACTGCCCCCTCCACCTCGTGTCTGCCTGGTTTCCCCCAACTGCTCCCCCGGCCGCCCCCTGCAGGCCTGGTGGCCCCTCACAGCTCCCCTGCCAGCTTGGTCCTCCCACGCAACCTGCTGTTCAGTCGTTTGGTCGTCCCTCACTAACCCCCCTGCCGGCCTGGTTGTAGGCAGCCACCTGGCGAGGGTTTATTTGCATATTACCTCTTTATTATATAGGATAAAAGCATATGATATCTGGGATTGGTTCAAAATAATATGGGGTGTGTGCACAAAAGTGGGGTTAAAAATGAAACAAGATTGGCCATGAGTTGATAATTGTTGAAACTGAGTGATAGGTACTTGGAGTTTCATTATTTACTGTCTACTTTCATATATGGTTAAAAATTTCCATAGTAAATACTTTTAAAAGATAAAAAAAGTCCTAATCACTGCTAGAATTTAGGAATTTTTAAATTTTTCTCCAGCTAGATATGAATGAGCATTGAAGAATGACTTTAGTGCTTCTGATGTTAATAAGTCAGGTTCAGATGAACAGAATAAACTACAATAAAGTAATATAATGAGACTGTCAATTCATTTCTAGCTCTCAATTCATTTCTAGCTCTCCAGCATACTTATTTAATGCTTGCTGTCCAAAGAATATGCAATGCATTAGGAAGCAAAATATACCAATGTGACATATTAGTCATTCTGTCAAGACCGAAGGCCAAACTCAACCTAATACTTCATCAAGCAAGTTTTAAAAAAGTCATTACATTTCAAAAAATTTTTCCTCTTTATTTAAACATAAAACACATTTACAGCATGCAGGTTAAAAAAAAAAAGGAAAATTATATGGCATCTTCCCAAATCAATTATCTTCAAATGTATCTTCAAACACTGAGAATATACCAATATATTCCACAGGTAAACTCGGACTCTTCTATCGCCTTGTGTCAAATTGAGTTATGCACAGTAGTTTTCTTAAGTTAGGCAAATAATTTAATTGCTTATCATGAATAAATATTACTTTTACTTTACTGAGTTACTCTTCTGAACCATTTATCAATACCATTCAGAGGAACGTTAATATATTCAGAACAAAACACTGCAAATTGAAGTGTCAATGTTTTAGATGATCAGAAATTTTCATTTATAAGAGTAAACACTATGTCTAATAACCTATAGCAAAAAGAGCAGTTCACTGAAAACAAATTTATGAAATTCTCTGTACACTGCTGTGAAAGTTTGAAATTATAAATAAAAAATTCAGGTATTTTTAAAAACCTAACATTGTATATTCTGAACCACATGCTAGCTACAATTCAGTTACACAGCTCCAATGCCCGTGATTCATGTAACAAGAATGAAATTCCCATATTCAGACAAAGAGGAAAAAAGTTCTGCTTCATTGATGAATATTGCCAAAGAAGCAAGTTTTCATTTGAAAACAAAATAAAGTTAACTGCATTACTTTAATCTTGCTGCAATGTTTCATGTCAATTTTTGGAGTGTTTCTTCTGATCAATCCTAAAAGGAACACAATCATTTTAAAGGATGCAGACTACAACAGCAAAAATTTTTTACTATTAAAAAAATAAATTTACCTTTTAAATCAAAATTATATAAAAGTGGAAATTACAATAGTTAAGGAAATAGAAAAATAAGCCAATTATGATCTGAGTTTTCTGACTATGATCCAAATTTATTACAAATATCTATATATAAAACTTTTTCAGAAAGTAAATTCTGCCAGCCAGATCCTAACAGAACTTCCGAAGTTTCTCTGCTGACTGAAACCATTATATCCCCATTCTAGGCAAATTTCTGCTAAAACAGTTGGGAGTCACCACCTCATTGATGAAGCAAATATTGAAATCTCCTTCCCTGTTACTTTTATAGCTCCCTAAAATAAACTGTTGACTTAGTTTTATCAACTTAGGAAAGGGTGGCAAAACAGGTACATTTAGTACTAATTTTAAAATTATGGGATAAAACCAACAAAATAATTTATTTGAGGTTAGTGACTTGCAAACAATTTACTGTTTCCAGGGTAAGATATAAATTATAGTGTATGAATTAGTGAAGGAGGTTAAAAGTACTTCAAGAACTTGAGACCAAAAATTACCTAAACATTTATAAACTTACCAGATATTTATCTGGTTCTTCCACTTTTTTTTCTAAACTTCCAGTCTATAAACTTAAATCAGCCAATAGAGTAGATAATATAAAATTTAATTATATATCTCAATTCATTTCAGTATATTAAGTGGACAAATTAATATTTGTTCAATTCTCATATTAACTACTAAGCTCACTGAAATGAAGCAGGGTGTTCATCTCCCCCTCCTTCAATTTTCCCTATGACATTCATTATTCTGTCTGTGTCTTGTTTAACATGCCTCTGGTTTATTTTATTCATCAGTTTATTATGTTCATTAAATTCCACATATAAGTGAGATCATATGGTACTTGTCTTTCTCTGACTGGCTTTTTCTACTTAGCATAATCATCTTCAGGTTCCTCCATGCTGTCTCAAACAGTAATACAGATTTTTTTTTTTACAACTGTATAGTATTGCACTGTGTAAATGTACCACAGCTTTTTTTCAACTGGTCTACTGATGGGCATCTGGGCTATTGTCAATTGCACTGCTATGAACATAAGGGCACACATATTCTTTTTGACTGGTGCTTTGGGATTCGTAGTATACTCCTAGAATCACTGGGTCAAACGGTAGCTCCATTTTTAACTTTAGTAAACTGCACAGTTTTTAATAGTGGCTGCACCAGTCTGCATTCCCACCAGCAGTGTTCCAGGGTTCATTTTCCTCCACATCCTCACCAGCTCTTGTTACTGACTTAATGATGGTAGCTATTCTGGCAGGTGTAAGAAGGTACATCTTCGTAGTTTTAATTTGCATCTCTCATTAGTGGCACTGTTCACTGATTCTTGTTTGGTGGCCAGCTGTGTGGCCACTTTGGAGAATTGTCTTAGGTCCTTGGCCCATTTTTTAATTGGACTGTTTTCTTTTTTATATATTTTGGAAATTAACTCATCAGATGTATCAATGGCAAATATGTTCTCCCATACAGTGGGATCCCTTTTCATTTTTTTGATGGTTTCTTTTACTGCACAGCTTTTTATTTTGATGTAGTCCCGTTTGTTTATTTTGTTTCCCTTGCCCTAGGAGATGTACTGGCAAACGTATTGCTATGAGAGATGTTCGAGGTTTTGCTGCCAGTGGTTTCTTCTAGGATTTTTATGATTTCACGACTTACATTTAAGTCCTTTATGCATTTTGAGTTTATTCTTGTGTGTAGTGTAAGTTGGTGGACTAGTTTCATTTTTTTGCATGTACCTGTCCAATTTTACCAGCATTGTTTATTGAAGAGACTGTTGTTACTCCAGTGTATACTCTTGCTCCTTTTGTCAAGTATTATTTGAGTGTAAAGGCTTGGTCAATTTCTGAGTTCTTTGTTTTCCATTGATCTATATGCCTATTCCTGTGTCAATAGAAGGCTCTTTTAACTATGGTGGCTTTGTAGTATAACTTGATATCTGGTATTATGATACCTCCAAATTTGTTCTTTCTCAAGACTGCTGTGTCTATTCAGGGTTCCATATAAATTTCTGGAGTGCTTGTTCTAGATCTGTGAAATATGCTGTTGATATTTTTACAGAGATTGCATTGAATTTATAGATTGCTTAGGATAGTATGGACATTTCAATTCTACCAATCTATGAACAGTGTATTTTTACATTTGTTTCTATCTTCATATCTCTTTTTTTAAAAGCTGTAGTTTACCAAATATATGCCTTTTACCTCCTTGGTAAAATTTATTCTTAAGTACCTTAATTTTTTTTGTTGCAATGGTAAGAGGTTTTTTTTTAAGTTTCTTTCTGAGAGTTCATTATTGGTGTATAAAGAAATGCCATGGATTTCTGGGTGTTAATTTTGTATCCTGCTACATTGCCAAATTTATCTATTAAATCGAGTTTTTTGTTGGAGTCAATAGGGTTTTCTATTAACAATATCATAACATCCGTGAATGAGTTTTACTTCCTGCTTTCCAATTTGGATGGCTTTTAATTTTTTCTTATTGTGTGACTGCTGTGGCTAAGACTTCCAGTTCTATGTTGAGAAAGAGTGGTGAAAGCAGACATCCCTGTCTTATTTTTGTTCTTAAGGGAAATGATTTTAATTTTTGCCCATTGAGTATGATGTTCGTTGTAGGATTGTTATATATGGCCTTTATTATGTTGAGGTATGATCCTTCTATTCCCACTTTGCTGATAATTTTTATAAAAAATGTGTTGGGTTTTGTGGAATGCTTTTTTGCATCTAATTCTATGATCATGTGATTTTCGTCTATCAATTCATGTAATACTAGAGGTCCAGTGCATGAAATTAGTGCACAGATGGGGGGGGGGGGTCCTTAGGCCTGGCCAGTGATCAGGACCCATCTGTGGGGCGACAGGAGACCCCCACCTTGGCTGGCCTGGGCCTGTGGGCAGCTCCTTCATGGAGCATCTGTCCCCTGGTGGTCAGTGCACATCATAGTAACTGGTCATTCCACATGTCATTCCTTTGATTTGCATATTAGGCTTTTATTATATAGGATAGCACATTGATGGGTTTGTGAATACTATACCAGCATTGCATCCCTGGAATAAGTCTCCCTTGATCATGGTGTATGGTCTTTTTAATATATTGCTGGATCTGATTTGCTAATATTTTGTTGAGGGTTTTAGCATCTTTTCATCAAGGATATCAACTAATTTTCTTTGTAGTGTCTTTATCTGGGATAATTTCAAAGTCTCATAAGAAAGCTCTTGGAAGTATTATGTTGTCCCAAAGCTCCCTTAAATTATCCTTTTTATTTATTTTTTTCTAATTGCTACTCTGGATATTTTTTCCACCTTGTCTCTAATTTGCCTATTTGGTTCTCAGTTTCTTCCCAGGTATTTCTTCTTCTAGCTACGTCACTGTTCATTGCAAATTGAGTCTTATTCATGCCTTCTACATACTTTTTCATGCTTATGAATTTC
>NW_006299490.1:409108-420146 GCF_000327345.1 Myotis davidii
TGCTGAGTTCCTTATAGTTCTCATTAAGTTGCTTGAAGTTTTAATTTGTGAGCCCCATCAAAGTCAGTGGGATAGCTGTCAGGGGCACAGGTTCAGGCTCACTGGGTAGCATCAGGCTATTACCTTGACCTCTGTATCTGATAAATTGCCTCCATTTCATTTAGTTCCTTGTGTTGATTCCTCCTTTTCTTGGGGATTATTTCTTTGTCTCCCCATTTAGTAAGTCCAGTCTTCTAGTGCACCAGATCAGGCATGTTAGGTCACAGCGGCAGGTCCACCAGGGGTGTTGGGGCACAGCAGGGTTGGGTCTTCCGGGGGCGCCAGGTAATGACAGTGTGGCCTGGTGCAAGGATGTAAGGATGGTTGTCCAAGGGGCACTAAGTCAGGCATGCTGGGTAGTGATGGCTAGCTGGTGCATACAGGAGAGTCAGATCATGGTGGTGGGGCCAGGTGAGCCCCATCAAAATCAGTGGGATAGTTGTAAGGGGCCCAGGTTCAGGCTTGCTGGGTAGCATCAGGCTTGTACATCCTGGGATGCTGGGCTGCAACTGTGGCGCCACACGCACTTGTCTGTGGCCTCAGGGTGTTGGGCCATGGCCGATCCCCAGGCTGTGGATTCTCCGAAATCTGAAGCAGGAAATGTTCATTCCATCAAGCTATGTTGATAATAGAACTGAAAAAAAGGCAAATATAATTCCGTCTCCAAACTCTTTTGCAAACTGAGATTTGTTTTTGATATTGTAAAATATTTCTATTCAAGAAAATTCAGCAACAGGAATTTCATGAAATAACAATTAAGTAGCCTTACTCAGTCTCAAATGACTACTTAGACAGTTTTATGGTTTCAGTGCTCAAACAGTAGTTTTTAGAAGCAAACATCAGAAAAGATACAAATAAATTTGACTCTGAAATCATTTGTAGTATTGACCTGACATATTGTGTGGGCATGTAGTGTTGTAAGTGGTAAAATTTAAGAAGTTTAATCTAAATGTGTTTACATTTTCCCCTAAAATAAGGAAGACACTTTAATAAGAAAAAAAAGAAAAGTAACAGCAGCTAAGTAATTTGAGATTAAAACCACACATAAAGAAACAAGTACAAAAAGCATAATCCTATGATACAGTTAGATTGGCACAGTGAAGACTAAATGCAAGACACAAAAGACAAATTGTGTAATAAATAGGGCCACAGTTGAAAACTGTCATTTTTCCCTCCTAAGAAGCCAAAATTGCACTCTAAGTTTTGTTGGGAAGCAGCAGAGTTTACAAGAAAAGTAGGCAGAAAACAGCTGTATAGGCCAGGTATAATTTATACATTTAAAATTGCTGTAATTCTATAATTCCCAGGGGTAAATGTTATAGTTACTGAATGACTCTGCTTGATATTATGTCTTCTTCATACTTCAACTACTCACAACACCTGAAAATGGGAGAAAACAAAAGAAATATTTTTATTCGCATAAAACTTGTGTTTGAGATAATCATGAAATAAACAAAGTAGATAAAATATACGAATAGTTTAAAAACACTTTGGCCAGTAGCTATGACCACATTCCACAACATTTTTAAAAAATGGCAACCTTAAATGATTTGATTTCTTCTCTTCTATTTCAAAAGTAGAGCTACTTACGAGCAGTACAATGTTTAAAAAAAGGTCACCCCACCCTTCGTTTTTATTATTCCTAAGAGAGCTATGCGTGAGCTGATGCATGAATTACATATTTTTTAAAAAGAAGATGGAAAGGTGTAGACAGTGTCAGTGACCTTCTTAAGCTAAGGACCTTTAACAAGAAATGTTATATACATGGAAGCTATTAAAAAAAAAAAAGAAAAAAGAAGAGAAGGACAGGGATACGGTCCATACTACTTACCTATGTGTTTAAAAGAAAAACTCAACTTTCAAAGTATTATATAAGGTAGAAGACCAGCCATATAAAATTGGGTAGTAAAGGTATCAGTAATATTAATACACTGCCATAATTCCCTAAAATAAATCCAGTGTTTTAAAATGTTTTTCTTGATAATTAAAACATTAAAAGCCGAAACCGGTTTGGCTCAGTGGATAGAGCGTCGGCCTGCGGACTGAAGGGTCCCGGGTTCGATTCCGGTCGGGGGCATGTGCCTGGGTTGCGGGCGCATCCCCAGTGGGGGATGTGCAGGAGGCAGCTGATCGATGTCTCTCTCTCATCGATGTTTCTAACTTTCTATCTCTCTCCCTTCCTCTCTGTAAAAAATCAATAAAATATATTAAAAAAAAAACATTAAAAAATTTCTCTACAAAAGTTTTTAATTTCCCAGTCATTTATCACTTAAGTAAATCCTATGTGTCCCAATCATGGTTTAAGAGTTAAAAAAACAAACAAAAAAAAAGTAAGAACTATTATTTTTGGATCAACAATGAGACAAGCCTGTAAACTTTATACTTTTATATTTACTTCACATTAGCTACCTCACTCATATGTTAAACTGCCTTATTAGCACTCTACTTTCAAGCTAAAACCTAGCTATATTTAACAAAGGCCTTGGTCTATCTTCTCTGCTAAGGAGATTAGAGTTCAAAGTTTACATATGAATTTTAATCTGAGCACAGTATCAAAAAAAGGATAAACTTTCATCTATATTTGTGCTTTAAAAGGCTCCTTGCCCACCTCTCACTTCTAGAAAAGTACCTGTAGGTAATTACACTTTAACTTGTATAATTCTTAAGAATGACTTCGATTTTACTAATAAAGGAGCTCAAATATAGCAGGACCTTGAATAATATTTTTTCAACACTGTTTCATTATAATGTTGCTAAGATGCTATATGAACTTAACTCTTGTTGTGTTTTTTAAAATATGTTTTTATTGATTTTTAGAGAGGCAGGGAGAGAGGTAGAAACATTGATGAAAGAGAAACATAGATCAGATGCCTCCTGCATGGCAATTTTTAAAGCAGGCAATCACTCTTTAGTCAGGGGCACTGAACTCTTTTCCCTTATATTATCAAACTAGTAAGTGACAACAACCAAAACAGCAATAGCCATCTGGTGTGAATGAATCAAAATTATACCTATTTTTTTTTATCAGATTGGCAAAAAATAGATTCTTTGGTGTGCCAAAGAATTTTAGTAATTAGTTTAATGTGTGCCATGGGATGAAAGAAGTTGGAAATCACTGGTTTGTCTAGAGAATTTTAAAAAATTGAGGTATCTGAATATAGATTGGTGTTAGGTAATATTAAAAATATTTTTAGTGGCTAGATGATTAATAATATTTTGGTGATAACATTGTGGCTATGAAGAAAAATGTTATGATTTAAAGATACATTAAGCAGGTCATGAATGCATAATTTATTTTATGTTAACAAATTTTAAAAGGAGTCAAAATGAGAAAGAAATTATTTAAAAAGTAACTTGAAGTTCATGTAAGTTGAAAAGTCAGGATTCAAACTCAGAACTTCAACATCCAAGCTCTTTTCACTATCTTAAAAATCCTATACGGTGTGGACAAAAAATTATATTAAATTTTAATGTGAATCCTCCAGAATATTGCTTAATTCTCCATTCAAATTGAGAGCCAATGTTACATAAAATGTGAAAGTATAAACAAGATAAAAATAAAGATTTTAATATTCGTCAGAAACAAGTTAAGCCTAATAATTATCTAATACTTTTAGTTTCCAAAACAACTACATATCCAGGACTTCCTAAAGAATTAAAATCTGAGTTCCCTCCATATGATGAAATATCAAACAGCTATTAACTAATCAAGTTGTAGAAAAAAAAACGTTCAGAATATATTACTAAGATAAAGAAGCAGGTTACAAAGTAGCATATGTAAAACAGGAATAGTATGATATTAAATATTCATCAACAATTTAAACCTTTTAATTTAAAACTTATGAAATAAAGCTCTAGAAAGATAAACACAATATACTGGGTGTTATCTCTAGAGATATTTCTTTCTACTTTGTAATAGTCTTTAGTCCCCTACAAGTAACAAGTATTACTTACATAGTTAAAAACAAACAAAAAAGTATAAGAACTCACACATCTGTTTGAAAAATCACTTTCAATAAGTAAATGGAAAAGGACACAGAAATAACTCATAAGAAAGAAAATACTAGTGGGCAATAAATATAGGAAAAAAAAATCCAATTTCATTAATCAACCAACGAAATGCTTCTGTTGGTTTATCACGTCAGAAGCTTGAAAATTATTAATACTCAATCCTGCAAAGATGCAACAAAATGGACAGTATCCTTGGCTAAAATGCAACTTGGTATAATCTTTCAAGAGCCTTAAAAATGTTCACATTTTCTTAAAATTCTATTTTTGGGAATCTTCTGAAAATAATCTAAAAGATGAGGTGGTGTAAAAAAGATAATCATACTTTGAATTTCATATATAGAAATTTGAATTTTGGAAAAATTTCAAGTATGGAAAAAATTAACACACTTAAATTATATATCCAATAAAAGAAAACAGTTAATAGCAGTATCTTTTTTAAGTGATCCAGTGCTATGTTAGGAACACAAATTTGGCCCAGCTGGCATGGCTCAGTGGTTGACCTATGAACAAGAAGTCATGGTTCAATTCCCAGTCAGGGCACATTGCAGGAGGCAGTATGCAGGAGGCAGCTAACTGATGTTTTAAGCTCACATCCGTGTTTCTCTCCCTCTATTTCTTTCAGAATTAATAAAACATATAAAAATAAATAAATCATGAGAATAATGAGAGAATCTAAAAAAATGTTTAACAATCAATGGTTGAACATTTCCATTTACAGTTATAATTCAAAAGCAAGATATGAACTACAAACCTGTAGGTAATGTGTCGTGCTTATACTTGTTTGCCCCCTCCACCTCGTATTACCACAGGCTGGCTGTTCTGAGTAAATGCACCTCCTCCACGAATTGCACTTGGATGAGTTGGAGAAGCTGCTGGATGTTGCCCAGGACGAATAGGTTTAGCTAATATAAAAACCAAAAACTGGCTTTAGAATAAATCTTAAAACATGCCTGTAACTATTTTTTAGGTCTCTTGTCTTTACTTACCACAAATTCTTGTGTTTTGTTTTTCTCTTTTTTCCCTCTCATTAAATTCCTTTCTCTCACTTTTTAGTTACATCTTTTTCGCACATCAATTGTTATATTAAAGCATGAAATACTGCTGATGACTTTTGTTTTCATTTTAGAGTATTTTTATTAAAGCTAGGGACAGTGAAACAAGGAAGGGCCTAGGACAGTGGTCGGCAAACTCATTAGTCAACAGAGCCAAATATCAACAGTACAACGATTGAAATTTCTTTTGAGAGCCAAATTTTTTAAACTTAAACTATATAGGTAGGTATATTGTTATTAACTTAATTAGGGTACTCCTAAGGCTTAGGAAGAGCCACAAGGGGCCAAAGAGCCGCATGTGGCTCTCGAGCCATAGTTTGCCGACCACGGGCCTAGGATAACAGGAGAAGAACTAGGTAGAGGTATGAGCCCAGGCTGGGCTGCTTTGGCTCACTAAGGAGTGAGAGGAAAGGAGGCTTTTGGGCGCAGGCTCAGGGAGTTTGCCTGGGATGAACTGCCTATTGCTGTCCTGGTTGTAAGCCTCATGGGGTCCCTAAGAGTTTAGAAGATGCATGTCTTTGGGGAAGGGGGAAGGTCACCTTGGGGATGAGGGTCTACCCTAAAGTTTTCAGGAAGGAGAGCATACCCTGGAAACTGTATTTTAAGGGGTTTCAAAGGCTAGGCATTTAGGGTAAGTTTTAGGGGAGCATGACTTATTTTTTTGCCATTCCTTTTACTTTAGTAACATTGCTCTATAGTTTATTTCCTACCCCTGACCATTCTTGCTTGCGTGTCTAGTTATTATTTATCTTCTTGTTCACTTTATGTGGTTATTACTCAACTCTATGCTGCTTTCCTAACAATGCCACTCTTTGGAAAGTTAAAAAATAAAAACAGACAAATACCACCAACACAGCACGTAAAGTTTTTATGTGTTCTACTAACCAATTTGTGCAGAATGCCCTCTTCTGGCCATATTCTTTGACCTGACTGCTTCCTTTATACGATCTACTTCTTGCTGATAACGTTTGCGATCACGAGATGCATTTTCTTTGGCTTCTTTCAGTGCCGACTCCAGAGCTTTCACTCTCTCAGCTGTGGCTCTCAGTCGCTTTTCCAACTTAGGAAGTTCACAGCGAAGATCTGCATTATCACGTACCAACTAAAGGTACATAAATAAGATTAGGATTCTAGCTATAAGAAGATTAAGAAAATAAGCAGTTCAGGAGAACCAAGATGGCAGTGCAGGTAAATGCCAGTATTTGCCATCTCCCACAACCACATCAAAATTATAACTAAAATACAGAACCATCATTCAGAACTGCCTGATAGCTGGCTGAATGGAAGTCCTACAACTAGAGAAGTAAAGAAGAAAGCATGTTGAGACTGCTCGAGGGGCAGAGGCTAAGAACGGGTTGGTCTGACACCCATTTGTGCTGTTTTTTGTTTTTTGTTTTTAACCCAAGGGGATATTGTCCCTGCGGGACCACCATGAGGAGCAATGGGTCCCAGCCCCACACCAGACCCCAGTCCAAGGTCTCAGAGTTGGGAAAAGAAGTCCCTATAACTTCAGGTTGTAAAAACCACTAGGATTGTGGCTGAGGGACATGCAGACTGCCGGAGATCGATGTATCCCTCTTAAAGGGCCCAAGAGGAACATACTCGGACTTGCTTCCTCTGAGCTATAGTGTCAGAGGGCGTTGGGGGACATAGACAAATACGGGGTTGACCTGGATTGTCTGGCATTGGGACAGGAACTTGGGGCCAGCTTTCTACCAGACAGAAGTGCTCATAGGGGTCACTGTTCCTATGCTGAAACTTACCCTGTCCCAGGGCTGACTGGCAAACATATCTGAGTCCCCATCAACCTAGAGCACACTATTTTCTCCACCCTATGATTCTGAGACCCCACCCCATCCAATTTGCAGCCCACCCAAGCTGTTTTCAGCAGCTTTTCAATATGAATGGGCTGTCCTGGCTCAGGCTTCAGACTTTGCTAAAATCTCTCAAACAAGCTGCAGCTGGTGTCAGCGTGCCCCAAACTTATCAATAAAAGGCCCAAGACCTGGCACCAGCACCAGTCTATCTTGCTTCACAGCTGGGCCTCACCTGGGCACTTCCAAGCCCAATACAAATAGCAGTCATCCACAGATCTCTCTGTAGTTTCTGCCAGGTGGCACTGGGCAGTGAGTGACTTTGCATCTCCCAGGAGGCCCGAGAGCCAGTGCACCCAATGGACAGCTTCAGACCATACTCTATACATCCATAAGTGACACACTCAAAGGGCAGACTCAGTGAGTACCATAGCCCTACTGAAGCAAGTCCTGCTCCACAGGGATGTTTCCTGCACAGCAGCTCTTTCACTATAGTTGCTGCTGGTCCTCACAGCCAATTGGTCTGGAGGTCAATTTCTCCCAGTGATACCAACAGTACTCAATTACAAGACTGAGCACACAGTCCACACAGGAGTTCTCCTAGAGGGACCAGCTGGGCACTATGGGACACTTACTACACAAGGCCACTCTACTGACTCCAGGAGACATGACATAGCTGCTCTACCCAATATATAGAAACAAACACAGGGAAGTAGCCAAAATGAGGAGACAAAAGAATCATGTCACAAATGAAAGAAATGGAAGAAAGCAAACTACTGGACACAAAGTTCAAAATCAGGATTATAAAATTATTCAAGGATCTTCATGAGACCTTCCAGGGACTTAGTAAGACTTTCAAAGATATTAGTGAGAATGCCAAAAACATGGAAAAGGACCAGTCAGAAATTAAGCATACACTGCCTGAAAAAAGAATAATTTGAGGGAGTCAACAGTAGAGCAGAGGATTCCAAGAATCAAATTTATGTTTTAGAATATGAGGAAGCAAAAAACACCTAATAAGAAGAGAAAAAAAGAAAAAATCCAAAAAATATGAAGATAGTGTAAGGGGCTTCTGGGACAACTTCAAGCATATCAAATTATGGGGTGTCACAAGGAGAAGAGAGAGATCAAGATAATGAGAATCTATTTGAAGAAATAATGACAGAAAATTGTCCTACCTGGTCAAGGAAATAGACTTATAAGTCCAGGAAGCAAAGAGAGTCCCAAACAAGGGGAACCCAAAGAGGACCACCCAAGACACATCACAATTAAAATGCCAAGGGCAAAAGACAAAGAGAGAATCTTAAAAGAAGCAAGAGAAAAGCAGTTAGTTACCTATAAGGGAGCGCCCATAGGACTGTCAGCTGATTTCTCTACAGAAACTATGCAGGCTAGAAGGAATCGCAAGAAATATTCAAAGTGATGAAAAGCAAGGACCTACAACCAAGATTACCCAGCAAAGCTATCATTTAGAACTGAAAGAGCTTCACTAACAAGAAAAAGCTAAAGGAGTTTATCACCACCAAACCAGTATTATATGAAATGTTGAAGGGTATTCTTTAAAAAGGAGAAAAAGATAAAAAATATGAACAATAAAATGGCAATAAATACATACCAATCAACAATTGAATCTAAAAATGAAAATGAGTAAGAAACCTAATGAACAGCATAAACTGGTGAATAAAATAGAATCAGAGGCATGGAAATGAAACAGACTGATGATTCTCAGAGGGAAAGGGGTGAGGGGGGCGGGAAGAGATTAAACAAAGATCTCATATGCATACATGCATTATCTTTGGACACAGACAACAGGATGGTGAAGACCTGGGGTTGGGTGGGAATCAGGTGGAGAAGGGCAATGGGGGGAAAAAGAGGGCTATTTGTAATACTCTTAACAATAAGGATTTTAAAAAAAAGAAGAAAATATGCTATTCATAATTTCTCTTTAGAAAAGAGAATTTTTTTAGAAATTTAATTTTAAGGTTTTCCAATTAGCTTAGCAACAAGCAAGAAATTCATATATTCGTATATATCGTACACATATATTTCTCACACAGATTTAATTTCACTTAAATTAGGGTGTGAGTGGATCGTTATTTCCTCTTAGGCAATAACAATGAGTTAGAACATAGTGTTAGGTTTCTTTAGTAAGATACTCATCTGGTGGAAATGAATATAATTTTAGACCCACAAAAACACACAACTTTAGCAAGTCCTTAATATTTTTGAAAGCAAAAAAGGCTAAAATTTCTTTAACCTTACTCTAGTGCAAACATCTAGTGTAAACATCAAGTTTACAACAGCAAAGATATACAATTCAGTATGCTAAGAAATAATTTAAGTAAATAAAGCATGTATCAAACTAATTAAAAATAAGAAAAAGTAAGCAGTACTTTTGAAAAAGTATGAACGGGCCTGGCCGGCATGGCTCAATGGTTGAGCATCAACCTGTGAACCAGGAGATAATGGTTCAATTCTCGGTCAGAGCACATGTCAGGGTTGCGGGCTTGATCTCCATGGGGGGGATGCAGGAGGCAGACAATCAATGATTCCCAGTCATCATTGATGTTCCTCTCTCTCTCCCCCCATCTCCCTTCCTCTTTGAAATCAATAAAAATATGTTTCTTTAAAAAAAATAGAACTGCCTCATGAACCGGGGGCATTAAATGTAAAAGAACCAAAAAAAATTCTATTTCAGCTGCAAAGACTTATCTACCCGAGGTATTTTAATTACCTTGAATAAATTAAGAAAACTGACAGATTTGAAATCCCAAAAAGGTTTTCATTGGATTTTTGATAGAGGACTGTTAAAAATATTAACTACCCTATAAATTGTTAGCAATAACGGAATGGTTCCGAGTATGAACAATGTAAAAATTGCCACTTCTCAATTCTTGCAACTATCACAAAATATGTATATTTTTTACCTGTTTATGGACTTTAGTGAGTTGTTCAAGATTATTTTCAAGAAAAGAGATTTTTTGCTTCTGAGCAGCACTGCCTCCAGTGTCATCAGAATCGATCTCTGCACTCTTAAGAAAAGAAGGCTGATTAATAATGAACGAATTTTTAAAAAACCCAATCCTAACTAAACAAAAGTTGTTATAACAACATAAAACATTTTGCTTATGCAGGCAAAGAATTACACACTACAGACAGCATTTATTCAAATGCCCACACCTCAGTACAGTTTTGTTACCTTTTTAACTCTGGTGGCTAGATCCTGAACAAAGAGCTTCCGCAGGTTGTGTAAAGTCTGAAGTTCTTTTGCCTTGAATTAAGAACAGCAGTATTTTTGGAGTTCAGACTTCAAATTTAATATAACCAATGGGGGAAAAATCCATTAAACATTCCCCAATCCTATTTATTTTCAAGTTTTTCTTACCACTGTCTCTTCCAAACCCTTCAAGTCTTGTCTTGCCTGTTCTCGTCTATCTTGCATAATCCTAGACAGAGGAAGAATGTACATATATTTTCACCTTTGAGTCCATAAAATTCTAGTTTTATTTAGCACAAGGGCTGATGCAATTATTTATCTGAAAGAAATTTTTAAATTCAAATAAATGAAGACACTCATTTTTAAAAGTTTACTCATGTTGTATCTTTCAAAGAAATTTTTATAATGCTTTATAAATCCTTCTAAATCCATTATTAGAAGAAAATTCTCCTATATAGCAATGGAAGAGATAAAATAAAATGTAGCAGAATCCAAAGAATAAAAAGTGGCTCTTTTTATATTTTAGAATATGTCACATATAGCATACTGCTTTTATTCGAGATAATTCTGATTTAACTGGTAATTACAGAGATTATAAATTACTGTAACCCTAGCTTAGTTGGTGAGAGCTCATCCCAATAAGCCAAGGTTGTGGGTTTGATCCCTGGTGAGGGCATATACACAAGAATGAATGAATGCATAAATAAGTGGAACAGCAAATCGAGGTTTTTCTCGAATATCAATAAGTTTTTTTAAAAAATTTAAAATAAATTATTGATATTAAAATATTCTACATATTTTATTTAAAATTATTCTCTTAAGTGAAGTAAGCCAGTCAATGAAGGAAAAATACCACATGAGCTCACTCATTCATGGATAATAAAGACCGTTATAAACTTTTGAAT
>NW_006299490.1:420199-433090 GCF_000327345.1 Myotis davidii
AAGAAAAAATCTTAAAAAAAAATTATTCTCAATAAATTATGGCTAAGTTTCAGCAGAATATTTATAAAATCAACTCTGAGATGGTGTTGATAGTGTTATCTTGTTACTTTTCTAACAATAGTAATTCATTTATAAATTATCTCTCAAAAATTCAAGGAATGTGAAAAATTATAATCCTGAGTTTTCTATCTGCTCAGATTGTAGAAAGCTGAACACTGACTAAATATACTCTTAGTAAATTAGAAAAAGTAATTAGTAAAAAACCTCTGTTCAAGAGGCAAGGCTAAAATAATAATGTCCTTTTATGCAAGATCAGTTCTGACAAAAATTCAGTTTTTATGACAGATCTTGAAGTAAAATGGTGGTACAGAAACAGTAAGCAGGTTGATAAATAGGAATCATAAATCTTGATCATCACTGAGATACAAGACCTTGCATTTACTTAAGTATAAGGATACACTGCAAGTTTTTAGGTATACATTAAACCAATGAAGAAAAACATAAAATGAAAAAATATACCCACTGAATATATCTGATAGTAATATCCACAGTCCCTTAGTTTTAAATTTAAAACTTGAACTAAAACATTAACTCACGTAAGTTCATGTAGTTTTTTGCTCTTTTCCTGATCTGTAGCTTTCAACTTCTCATGTTCTACTCTTAGGCGTTCCTGTTCTAACATCATTTTCTGGTTTTGGCTGACAAAAGGAAAAGAAAACCCCTACATCATCAATCAACATCACCATTTTCTGAATGTTGTCATTAAGACTTTCAAACTCTTAAATTCTATAATCTCACTAGTCAAACAACCAATGCCTCCTGTGGTCCCCCCTTACTTCCCCGTAGGTAGAGTTAAGAGGACCTGGCTACATTCAGCAATACTAATGCTTTTCATATTTTGGTTTAAAACCATGATTTTAGCCATCTATATCTTTCATTTCCCCAAATCCTTGTCCCTAAATCCATTAAGTATTATCAACAGTAAGATACACGTCCCAAACTTTGTCTTCATTTTTTCTTATGCTCCTTTGGTTCCTCCTACTCAAATCATGACATAAGTACAAACCTCCAATTTCCATAAATTCTATATTATATGCATATGGCTACAAAAGTGGGGAAAATGACTTTTTGATAAATGAAGAAGACAACTTCTATTTTTTTTAAAATTTAAAGCCCACAATTTCCAATATAGTTTTTTCAGTTAAGAATATTTTTTAAGAGGAATGAAATGATTTGAAAAAGACTGTGGTTTCTAGTTGCAATAACGGTTAAAGTTTTGTGTGTTTTTTTTATTTTTACTGAATAGTTACATCAAAAGACCCCCAAAATATTTTTCCCAGGAACTCAGAAGTTAGAAATGAACAAATGTATTTTCAAGTCAAATATTATAATTTCAATGAAAAATGCAGGTATCTAATAGAACATATTATCTACCAGTAACCAATTATTTCCTTTTACCTAAATAGTCAATCTTTCTGAGTTAGTTTTTAATATTTAGAGGAAAGAAAAATATACTTACTCTTGAAGATCAGTAATAAGTTTTTCTTTTGCCTCAACTTCATCTCTCAAGCTACTAATTTGTTTCTGATGAGTTTCTCTGTGGCTTTGGATCTGCTGTTCAACAGCTTGCTAAAATTATTGCGGGGAAACGGATATTAAATCAGACTAATGAAAATAAAAATGATGAATTAAAGCCATTAGAATCCAATTACATTAAACTTACCTTAACTTCATTTGCAGTCTGAACCTTATTTAAGTGCTCTTTTTCCATTTCATGCATTTTCTCTGTTTGGACAGGGAGAGAAAACAAGAGAGGAAATAAGCCTTAAAGTTCTTCATTTAAACCAAGGAGAAAATGGCTTTTATGAGAGACATGTTCCTTAGCAGTTCTTAACTTTAACCTATCCAAATGCCACACAGTAAATCTTGCTAAGCTCAGCAACATACTGACTTAGATCCTTTGTGTTGATTGATACTATGGTTACCTTTATTTTCTTTACCTAATCTCAGAACAAATGGGTTAAGGCACGGTAGGGAAATGAGACAGCTTTTTAAGTTCCTATGTTAAGATATGTGTGTGTATAAATTTCATACGTATGTGTGACCTCGTAACTTTGTGGGAAATTCCCAGATTGGCTACTTCATATTCAAACACAACTTCAAAAATGTTTCAAAGCCATATTAAAACACATTATTTGTTCTCTATTTCAAGTTATCCCGATTCCTACTATTCATTATCAGTGCAAATACAAATTTACAATTATACTAAAGGATAAATTAATATAGACACAACTCAAATAATTAGAAGTTAATACCTTGTGCTCGAAGCTGGACTAGTTCTTCACTGAGGGAATCAACAGATTCCTCCAGCAGTCTTTTCTTTTGTTCCACATTTTGAAGGTATTCAGTCAATGATTTAATTTTGGCTTCATGCTTTTGGGAAAAATGTAATGATATAAAGTGGAAAAATTCTCACGTACGCTTTTTATTATTAAGAATATTTGAAAATAAGCAAGTTTTATCGATGTATTAATATATAATACACTCAAAGACACAAACCTAAAATGTTCAGGGCACAATTTTACAGTGAAAAAGAATTTAATCAATAACATAGTCATCTGTATAGCTTAAAACACTTGTAAGCAAAGGCACTAAAGGCTGAAAAAAAGAGATATTGTTTTCTCCATATGGTATTACCTTCTTCCCTGCATATACAATTCCTATTCTTGGTGACTGGCCTCATTCAATAAACTGGAAAAGCCAGAAAATTGGCCCTGCAGTTTTGTCTACCCCAGAATTCCTCTCGATTCTTCAACAATCACATCTTTCTAGTAAATCTATATACTTAACATATACTTGTTAGCAAATACAACCCAGTCAAATCATTCATGTTATTATTAATGCAGCTAGACTAGGAAAAACTGATAAAATTAACCTATTTTGTTACTCAAAATAACCTATGGAAGTTTGTTTTTCTTAAAATTTTTACAGTAAATAAAACTTATATGTGACTATTAAAAATAGAAACTTTTTTTGTTAATACATACTTGAGAGATACGAAGCTGGCATGCTGCTAACTCCTTTTCATTTTCTTCCATTTTTTGGTTACTCTCAGTTTGTGTGCTTTCTAACTGTTTGCAACGTTTTACCATTGTTTTTACTTCTGACTTCATTTTGCTAATGTAGAGCCTTGCAACGGTGAACTCTTCATCTATCATGCCAGTTCCCTCAGGCTGCTATGAGGAAACAGTGAAGTAAAAAAAATAAATAAATAAAGGAAAAATATCCAGTGCGATTACCAAATTAGACTCTAAAATCTTAGAACAAAATTAACTATATTTTAATATTACTCAATATTCATAGGAATTCTGGAGTTTTTCTTTTATGAAATATATTTGTTTTTAAAAAGGGCAAATAAAATAGAGCTTAATTTTTGCCTTCCTTCCTTTCTAAACTTAATGCTAATATATGTCTACACGGAAAAAAGAAACACACACCTAACAAACATACCAAAAAAACCCTGATCAATTCTACCTCTTTCAATATTTGGATTTCCTCTTCCATGCTCTTTTCAGTAAATTTATTGTTAATCACATGTAACTCCCAGTTTAAAACTTAATAGATATGAGTGTTTAGGTGGCATAGAAATGACGACTTTGAAGTTCACCAAAGAGGAACTGTGGTCACTGTACATTCTATACTTTCATTATAAAATTCCAGTATAATACTTAGTGTCAAAATTAAGTGGAGCTTGAGAAGGAACAAATAAAACTGTGTTTGTTCACAGATGACATAATTATTAAAGAAACTCCAGGCACTAATAAGCCATTATGGTAACATCGCAGGATACAAGGTTAACATACAAAAGTCAATCACTTTCCTTCCCTTTCCCTTTCCCTTTCCTTTCCTTTCCAACAGCAACAAACAATAAAAATTTGAAATGAAAAACACAATGCCATTTACATTAGTGCCAAAAAGAAAAAAGAAACACTTAGGTATAAATGTAATATATGTACGATCTCTATGAGGAAATTATAAAACACTGATGAAAGAAATCAAATAACTAAATAGATGGAGATATTCCACATTCATGGATAGGAAGACAATACTGGTAAAATATCAGTTCTTCCCAAGTTGATCTGTGTATTTAATATAATCTCAATAAAAAATCCCAGCAAGTTATTTTATGGATATCAACAAATAGACTCTAAAGTTTATATGGAAAGGCAAAGACCCTAAACAGCCAACAATATATTAAAGAAGAGCAATGTTTGCCCTAGCCAGTTTGGCCCAGTGGATAGAGCATCGGCCTGCGGACTGAAGGGTCACAGGTTCGATTCTGGTCAAGGGCATGTACCTTGGTTGTGGGCACATCCCCAGTGGGGAGTGTGCGGGAGGCAGCTGATCAATGTTTCTCTCTCATCGATGTTTCTGACTCTCTATCCCTCCCCCTTCCTCTCTGTAAAAAATCAGTAAAATATATTTAAAAAAAAAAAAAGAAGAGCAATGTTGGAAGACTAATGCTACCTAACAACAAGAATTACCATAAAGCTACAGTAATCAAAATGATGTGATATTGGCAAAAGAATAAATAAATAGATCTCTGGAACAGAATATAGCCCAGGAATAGATGCATGCAAAGACAGTCAGTTGATCTCTGACAAAGGGGCAAAGGCAATTCAATGGAGAAAGAATAGTCTTTGCAATAAATTTGCTGGAGCAAATGGTCATCCCCATGTAAAACAATGAGTTCTGACAGACATATCTTTCAGGAAATTTAACTCCAAATAGATCATAGACATTAATGTAAATGCAAAACTAAAAAAAAACTTCTAGAAGGTAACACAGGAGAAAATCTAGATGACCTTGAATTTGGAGATGAGTTTTTAGAAACGTTAGAAACATAACCCATGAAAGAAAAAATTGGTATGTTGTACTTTGTTAAAATTTCTGCTTTGTAAAAGATACTGTTATGAGAAGAATATAAAGATAAGCCACAGACTGGTAGAAATATATGTAATTCAAATGCAAATTAAAGCAACAATGAGATACCCCTAGACATCTATCAGAATGGCTCAAAACCAAAAAGTAATGACATCAAATACTGGTGAAGATGTGAAGTAACAGGAACTCTTACTCATTGCTGATGGGAATGGAAACTGTTATGGTCACTTTGGGAGTTTCTTACACAGCTAACATAGTCTTCCCAAACAACCTAACAATCATACTCGTAGGTATTTTTATCCAATTGAATTGAAAACTTATGTTCATAGACAAAGTTGTACATGAATGTTTACAGCAGTTTTATTTATAACTGCCAAAAACTGAAAGTAACCGAGATGTTCTGCAATAGGTGAATGGTTCAACAAACTGGTATATCCATATCATAGGCTATCATTCAGTGATAAAAATAAGCTACCAAGCCACAAAAAGATATGGAAGAACCCTTAAATGAATACTAAGTGAAAAGAGCCAGTTTTTAAAAAGGCTACATACTATATGCTTCCAACTATATGAAATTTTGGAAAAGGCAAAACTATTGAGAATTTTTTTAGATCAGTGGTTATTAGGGGTTCAGGGGAGGGGTATGAATAGAAAAAGCAAAGGAGATGATAGGTGATGTTACGAGGTAAAACTATGCTATGATACTGTAATGGTGAATCTATATTATGCATTTGTCAAAATCCTTAGAACTGTACACTCAAAGAGTGAACCATAATGTAAAAATCACAGAACAAGTTAAGTGGAACTCAGCAGGGTTAACAGGAAAAGAATTACGTGCAAATGACAAAAATACTGAGGATCCATAGATTTCTTCTTAAAGAACTATCTGCAAGGATGACCTGCTTTCAAATGCTATTATAGTGGGGGGCAAAAAAGGAGTCTAGGAGTCAGTAAACCTGTATTCTATCACTTTGCGACTCTTTATTTTCTGTCTTTACCACTTTTATTTTCTGTCTTTACCACTTTTTCACTTAAATTACGATTATTTTAACATGAAACAAAAAGATTTTTCTAAAAAGAAGTTGAAAATCTACAAAGCAAATTTTGAACAACAGCTTTCTAGTGTTCAATGATATAAAATAAATCTACTTTTCCATCCCCAAAGATTCCCACATAGCTCCAACATCTCCCATTACTTTACCATGAAAAGGATAGGACAGAATATTCAAACTGCTGATGAAGAGATCAAGTGAAGTCACCAGTATTTAACTATAACACTTTTCTTTTTTTTCAGTGAGGTTGAGCTGACATTAAAAAATGACATATGAGAGAGGTTGTAAGAATCTTTGCCTCCATCAATAGACAGCAGCTCTGAATAACAACCAATAGAAGGAATGTAAGCTCCATACTGAAAACCTTTAGTTCATTTCCAATTCTTGCTAAATTTGGCCTTTAGTATGCTCTCACTAAAATTTGTTCTGTTTGTAACTATAAGTAGGCTTTAATGAAAAAGGTGAAGTCCAAACAGATACTTACTGCAACATACAAATATTTCATGCTCTATATGTTTTTGCAGTTAAGAGTCTTAGCTTACCTTTTGGTCTAAGTTTCAAAATCTACGAGGTCACTCACTTTTATTTTCTTTTTAGTACATGCCTAGTGATAACATACCAATATTATTATCCAAAAATAAATGTAATAGAAAAGAAAAAGGCATAGATAAAATAAGTGTGGCCAAATTTTGACAACCGATAACTCTGAGGTTCACAGTATTTTCCTCAGTTATATGTTTGAAATTTTTCATAATAAAAGTTAAAGAAAAAAATTAATTAGCGGTGCTCATCTTTTCCTTTTTAAATGATAAAGCAACTACAGGCCAATTCATTTATGAGTTTATTTCCTGAGCTAATCTTCGCTATTGTTCCAATTATATACTGTCATGTATTGTAATCTATTAGCATAATTTCTAAGTGCAAAATCTTTATATAGAACATGTAGTTCAAATAAATGCTTACTGAATATTCACCTACTTGAATACCCCATCCTTTTTCTTTTTTCTCATCTATTTAAAATGAATACAATACCATCCCTCTACTACACATGACTATTATGAGGATGAGATAATGAGTAAGAAAAGAACTTGGCCCAGCCGGGTGTAGCTCAGCAGTTGAGCATCAACCCAGGAACCAAGAGGTCACAGGTTCAATTCCTGGTCAGGGCATACGCCTAGGTTGTGGACTCGATCCCCAGTAGGGGCATGCAAGAGGCATCTGATCAATGATTCTCTCTCATCCCTTCCTCTCTGAAATCAATAAAAAAATATATCTTTAGAAAAAGGACTTCATAAAGAAATAAGAATAAGAAATAAACAAAAGAATGAGCTGCATCCAGATAATTACACTTACAGTCTGGTTATTATTATTTACCTTTACGTCATTATTTCCTACAGCAATTCCTATTTCTGCAAGGTCTTTTAGTAAAGATGCCATCATCTCAGCTGCTCGTTTTTTCTGGTGGTTAGTCATTTCCTTGAGTTTCTGAAGCTCAGCATCTATACTTGCTAAAGTTGCCTAGTAGATAGGCAAAAATAAAAGTTAGTTAATCTATTAAATGAAAGATCAATTCAAATATCAACAGGTATTGACACGTCTAACACTCTCAAAAATATTATTTTTTTTGCTTTCATTTTCTTGAACTATCTAGTTCTGGAATAGCTCCCAGTTTAAACTTAAGACATATTTTAGACTTAATAAACAATGTAAAGTTGCCATACTGTGCTCCATTAAGAACAGTAGTCTGCATTACTTAACTAGAGATTGAGTAATATTTTTTGCCTTGAAATGGCCAACTTCCAAATTAATTAGATTCCATTTTCATTTACTGCCATAAGTCTGAGCAAATTAATGTTAGAATGGAACTGACAATTTTCTAGATGGTTGGTATATTTTCTTTGCCTTCTATATACCTACTTATCAAGTCTTAAGAAAGAAAAAAACTACATCTTACTGATTTCTGATTCAGTTCATCACTAAGCAATTCATATTCCTTAGTTTTGTCTTCAACTTCCTGAGACTTCTGATCATAATTGACAGCAAGTTCCTCTAAGGCTTGTAAAACTTCCTTTACTTCTTCTTTAGAGGCATCGTTTTCTGCTTGAAGGCGATTCAGTTCAGCTTGCATATTATCTTGATCCCTTCTGGTAGATGCCAGAAGCTACGTGAAAGAGTCAAGTTACCAAAGTACTACATCATTTATAAAAAAACACACACCTATTTGTTAAGCACAAAGGGGAGGAAATGTGGATGCTATTAAGTGTGGTAACAACATTAATTCATTCAACAGACTTACTAAATGTTACTATGTGTAGGCATGGTGCTAGACACTGTGGAAGAAAATCAAATAAAAACATTGTCATTAAAAACTCTACTAAAATAAAAACTCTGTCATTGAGGAATATAGACGAGAAGATTTACATAATAAATGGAATACAAGATGATATGTAGGAGCCATAAAGGAGGGACAGGAGACGACAAACAAAGAGCTTGGTAGTAAATAAAAGGGGTGAGGATATTTTTTCTAGGGAAAACAGAGGTAATGGAGAAAGTGCCAAGGATAGATAGATTTTCGTCAAGTGCAAATTAATGTACTAGAAAGACACAGGCATTCTGGCCTCATGACTTGTGTGCATAGAAATGAACGGAATTAATAGATGTTTAGAAAATTTGCTTTAAAATGTAGATTTTGGGGTAGCTTCTGAGCTATGCCTCAGCAAAACTTGGTATTGGTATATAAAATCTGAACTGGAAAGAAGCCAAGAGACTAGCAATTAGGAGGACATTGTAATCATCCAGTTAGTCAATGGTTTTTAAGTAGGGGCATATGGAAATGTGTGGGAATTATTAATAACTAAAGGTCCAGTGCATGAAATTCATGCACAGGTAGGGTCCCTAGGCCTGGCCGGCAATCAGGGCAGATTGGGGCCTTCTGGCTACCAGCCAGGGTCTCCCTCCCTTCCCATATATATATTCTCCATATATATATGGAGCAGAATGCTACTGGCACTTAGAAGCAGGATCCAGGGATGCTAAAAAATAGTACAATGCACCAGACAGAACAATATAATAAAGAATTAGGCAGATGGCCATAGGGAAGAGGGCAGGGAGGCAAGGGTTTGTGTGGAGGTAGGAAAGGGGGGGTTGGGGGGAGAAGAGGACAACTGTAATAGTGAAAACAATAAAAAAATGTTAAAAAAAGGCAAATTAGATCATTTGAGAAAGAATGCTATAGTTGAAATAAGTATAAAGATCATCTGATTGATGGTGGGTATTTCTTTCTTATTGAACCTGTACAGTCTTTGCCACCCTTCCCCAAAACAAACCTTAAATGAAGGACCATTTTTAAATGATTTCCCTGCTTTGCAGGTGAGATAAAATGAGGGTCCAACCTAGGTGACAAACTATGGAGGAGAAACTCTGAAATGAACAAGAGGTTAGATGAGGGTAGAAATGTGAAGATGTAAAAAATGACTTTATTCATTGACATTCTCATTTCCCTATAAAGTTATACCCCAACTTATGCAATTATTAAAGACAAAGTCAATGGGATTCAAAAATCAATATTTAGACCTATCCTTTAGACCTAACCTATATCTCTGTGTTGAAGTGAATGCATGAGACTAAAACACTTTTTTATATTCTTTTCTTCATTTTCACTGTAAACACTGTACTTTTCATTAAGAGAAAGGGAGTCTAAAGTTGTTACAGCTCACTGTAAAAGTCTTTTCCAAGGATCAATAAGAATGTTTGGGGGAGAATAGGAAGACAAAACAGCACTGTACCTTAAGCAAGTAAAGTAGAAGACAGTTAAAAAGAAATTCAAGAGATGTATGTTAGAGTATATTTTTTCAAAAAGTTATCCTCTCCCCTCTAGTTAGAATTCAACATTAAACTTTAACAGAAAGTCATTCTATGCTTCAACCACATGATCTATCAATCTTACAGGATATTCACAATGAAGCATTCCCATATTAAATTTTTTTTTAATGTATTCAGTATATTTTGAGCTCTGTAGATTTGTCTTTTTCTGGAAATAATATGAAAGGCATACATACAAACTACCTCTTACTGATCCAACATTTGTGTCTTCAATTTCAATGACAAATTATAAATTTTTTCAGAGAACAACATGAAAAGTATTCAACTTACCTCTTCCTGATCCAACATTTGTGTCTTCAATTTCTCTACCAACTGGCTCTGTTGATTAATTTCCTCATCCTAGAATTTCAATATAACAAGTTGCTCACAAGCTGGTTGTAACTGTTTCTTAACACAAAATTAAGATAACTATCACCCTTCCAAATTATTTCAAAACCATGTTTTATTCCGATCTCTTAAGAAAATGTAAAAACAGATATAATCTCTTTCAATTATCAATAATTGTAACACTTCTTTTGCAATAAGAAAAGAAGCTGATAAACATTTATCATGCAATAAGAAAAAAAGCTAGTCATTAAATATTTTAAATGCAAAAAGTAATTAGCAAGTTCAAAGTTATTACTGAAAATAATGGCATGAAGCCACATGAAACCTGCCATCTCTGCTTAAAACATATAAATAATACTACCTAAGAACAAAAAGCAAAACTAGAACTATTTTCTTCTAGTCTCTTATTGCTTTTCCCTCCATTCCTCTCTATTTGTTCGTAATTTGTTATTTTTCACACTACTGATATAATCAATGCAGGAAGGTATTTTTACCGTTATGTTCCACTATCTAATCTTTTACATTATCTTTTATAAGTCTTCAGATCCCCAATTCTAAGAGGCCATTTTATTAAGTCTCTCCCATGATCCAATGCCAAATTTCCTTTAGAAAGTTATTTTAGCTTAAAAATGAGGGGGTGGGGAAACATGTCTCATACAATCTCTGCACAGAAACAGATTGTGATTTGTTTTTAATACAATGATTGTCAAAAGGCTAACAGATATCAAGAGAGATGTATCTAGTCATGAGGACCAATATACATAAAATTAGAAAATAAAAATACCTAGTGATAATATTCTACAACATAATAGAACATGAACAATACTTACCTTGTCATCAAGTTGTTTGTACAATTTAGCAATTTCTTCTTCACACTTTCTTCTTTCAGCATCAGTAAAGTTTCCAGTAACTCCAATTGTGGCTGCTGGTTTATCATTGGTAATAACAATATCTTTATCCACTGTGAAAGCTTCCAAGTTGGCTTTCTCTTTGTCAAATTGCTCATCAATAGGTACTGTCTCTCCTAAAATAAGACAAAATAGTTAATAAAATTCACCTGTCTAAAACTAATTTCAATTTTATTCAATTTCAGCAGCTCCTAACCAGCTTTATCTGCTCAGTCCCTGAGATTTGAAAAGATGCAATTACCTTTATTTCCCCATCCTGTAATCCAGTCATCAAATCTTTATTTTTTCCACCCTAATCTAGGCACCTTGCCATCTTGGTGACTTTTATAGATTCCAAGTTGGCCTTTGTGCCTCTATTTATTATTTCTGGTAAAATCAGAATTTAATGTAAAAACTTTATTCATTTTTATTTGATGATGCCTAATGCCTAAAAAGTGAAAATGGATATGCTTTGTTATTTTATTTATTATACCTAAATCTCAAATTTATAAAGCAGCTCTAAATCTTTATCCAACAACTAAAAATGACAGCTTCCTAAGTTATTACCATTACGCCATCGGTTGAGTTCGTTTTCAAGCCACTGAATCGTGTTACGGAGGGTCTTATTTTTTTCTTTTTCTCTTTCATACTTCTTTTTCCACTGTTCTGCAGTTAATTCTACATTGACACAAACTGTATTCTTAATTGTTTTGGCCCTAAGAAAAGTAATTGGGAAAAAAAAGAACGTTACTGAAATTATTTTCAATTGACATCTAATCTCTCTAGGTAATATATGTATATATAGCTAAGTAACTTAACTTTCCTTGTACAGTTAACCTAACTATTCTTGGAGCTATAATTTGTAGAGTACTTATTCACACCCCAACTAAATTGGGGTCAGCCCTAACATGTGTTAATAACTTAAAAAGAAAAATCAGCAACCTGATGAGGATAAAACATGAAGTCCTATATTTTCCAATTTATTTGCAAGGTTGACTTAAGAAAGGAAATTGTTGAAGTTTAAAGATAAAGCCATCATTATCTTCTTAGGCTAATCATATCATACAGATTATTTGAATCTGGTCACTTATACCAACAGGTTTAGCATAGGATTATATATATATATCAGCTTTGTACTGTATTACCTGATTCAAATGTTTATTTTCTTTTATGGTGAGTTGCCGCTTCTTACATAAATTTGACTACATTTTACTTTAATGTGTGCTAAGACTTAATTCAAATCCAGGCAGTCTAAAAAATGGACCTTTACTCATGTGAACAATATCTATTAACATTTTCCTAGATTTAAACAATAAAAGGCCTATCTATGTTCAGATTTGTAATTGCTTAACAACAAACCTTTGGCCAAAAAGGAGTGTCGATTTTGTTTCAGATTCATTGTATGATGATGGAGAGCAGCAAATTACAATAGTGGTTCTACAGTTCCCACCTAATGAATCTTGAAGGATTCTTGTCATTTTACTATCTCGATATGGAACATACGTCTACATATAGAAACAAAATAAATAAATAAAATGTCAATGGGTTTCTACATAATAAAATTTATTACAATAATATTACATAAACATGCTATTTTAAAAAACAACAACAGTGACTTCAGTTATCTATACTAATAAAAGGATAATACTATGCTGCTCTAAAAAGGAAGGAACTCTTACCATTTGCAACGGCATGGATGGAACTGGAGAGCATTATGCTAAGTGAAATAAGCCAGTCAATGAAGGAAAAATACCACATGATCTCACTCATTCATGGATAATTGAGACCATTATAAACTT
>NW_006299490.1:433171-433938 GCF_000327345.1 Myotis davidii
AAAAAAAAAACAAAGAAACAACAACAACAGTGACTTCAGTTATCTATACTAATAAAAGGATAATATGCTAATTAGACCGGGAGACCTTTTGGACAAAGACATGGTGGCAGGGCTGAGGCAGGTTTGGGGTGATCAGGCTGGCAGGGGGAGGTAGTGGGGGGGAGCAGGCTGGTGGGAAGGGGGGCAATTGAGGGCGAGCAGGCCAGCGGAGGGTGGCAGTTGGGGGCAATCAGATTGGCAGGGGGAGGCAGTTCGGGCGAGTTGGGTGGCAGGGGGGGAGAGTTGGGAGTGATCAGGCCGGAAGAGGGGGCAGTTGGGGGCGATCAGGCCAGCAGGGAGAGTGGCTAGGGGGGATCAGGCAGGGGTGCAATTAGGAGCCAGCAGTCCTGGATTGCAAGAGGGATGTCCGACTGCCAGTTTAGGCCTGATGTCTGTGGGATCGGGCCTAAACCGGCAGTCGGACATACTCCGAGGGTCCCAGATTGGAGAGGGTGCAGGCCAGGCTGAGGGAAACCCCCCACATGCATGAATTTCGTGCACCGGGCCAAGAATCATCCTATCTAATAAAAGAGAAACATGATAATTGGCGTACGACCGCTACCCTTCCCATTGGCTAATAAGGGAGATATGCAAATTAACTGCCAGCCAAGATTAACTGCAGCCGGCAGCCAGGCAGCTGATGCGAACAGGGAGGCTGGCTTGATTCAGTGACGGAGGAAGCCAAGGTTCCCCGCCTGCCTTGCCGGCCTCTCAGCTCCACTCTACGC
>NW_006299490.1:435261-435856 GCF_000327345.1 Myotis davidii
CCAGCAGAGAGGGCAGTTGGGGGCAACCAGGCCAGCAGGGGGGCAGTTGGGGGCAACCAGGCCAGCAGAGAGGGCAGTTGGGGGCAGCCAGGCCAGCAAGGGGGGCAGTTAGGAGCCAGTGGTCCAGGATTGTGAGAGGGATGTTCGACTGCCCTGGGATCAGGCCTAAACTGGCAGTTGGACATTCCCTGAGGGGTCCTGGATTGGAGAGTATGCAGGCTGGGCTGAAGGGACCCCACCCCATGCATGAATTTCGTGCACTGGGCCACTAGTCCTATATAATAAAAGGCTAATATGCAAACAGACTGAACAACCGATTGCTATGAAGTGCTCTGACCACAAGGGGGCGTGCGCGGAACATGGCGTGTGTTGGCCACAGTGGGATGGTGGAGAAGGTGTGTGGGGGGCACCAGATGAAGGCAGGGTGCCGGTCGATGTCATCGGGGTGAGTCTCTGGTAGTTACTGAAACTGTGTGGGGCAACAAAATCAGCAGGGGGTTTAGTGATGGATGACCAAATGAATCAACAAGCAGGCTGCATGGGGTGACCAGACCGGCATGGGAGACAGTTGGGGGCAATCAGGCTGGCGGGGGCG
>NW_006299490.1:435962-444030 GCF_000327345.1 Myotis davidii
GATCAAGAGCCAGTGGTCCAGGATTGTGAGAGGGATGTTCGACTGCCCTGGGATCAGGCCTAAACTGGCAGTTGGACATTCCCTGAGGGGTCCTGGATTGGAGAGTATGCAGGCTGGGCTGAAGGGACCCCACCCCATGCATGAATTTCGTGCACTGGGCCACTAGTCCTATATAATAAAAGGCTAATATGCAAACAGACTGAACAACCGATTGCTATGAAGTGCTCTGACCACAAGGGGGCGTGCGCGGAACATGGCGTGTGTTGGCCACAGTGGGATGGTGGAGAAGGTGTGTGGGGGGCACCAGATGAAGGCAGGGTGCCGGTCGATGTCATCGGGGTGAGTCTCTGGTAGTTACTGAAAATTCTTTGCTCCTGCCCATGGCGGTCCTGCCTGGCGCTTGCACCTGCTGATGGCGCTGGCCCCACCGTTCACACCCACTGCCGGCCCCGATCACTTGGCGCTGTCAGCTGGTGTGAGTGTTGGTTGCCGGCCCAATCTTCCCCCTCAGGGCTTCTCCACCTCTCCCTGCTCCTGAGGAGAGATCGGGGCCGGCAGCCGCCACTCGCACCAGCTGCCTGGCGCCAGTCCCAATCGCTCAGCACTATCAGTGGGTGTGAGTGGTGCTACTGGCTGTTATCACCCCTGAGGGCTTCTCCACTTCCCCCTACTCCTGAGGGGTGATCAGGGCAGCAGCTGCTGCTCACACCCACTGACAGTGCCAGCCCCGCTCGCACCTGCTGCTGGCACTGGACTCAATCGCTCTGTGCCTTCAGCGGGTGTGAGCCGGGCCAGTGCCGTCAGCGTGTGGGAATGAGGCTGCCAGCAGACAAGAGACTGGGGGTTGTGGTGGGAGGGGCCAGGTGGGTCCAGGGAGGATGGGCTGAGACCCACACCTGTGCCTACCGCAGCCTCACAGCCCACAGTTCAAGGTGCATGAATTCGTGCACTGAGCCCCTAGTTTGTTTATTATTGAGAATGAGGATATACATACTAATACTATAAAATAAATTTCTAAGAGACAAGGAATTCACACACAGATTCAAATACAGTGAATCACACACACACACTTAAGTAATTCAGTAATTCTCCATAAGAACAGGGAAATAGAAGACATACTTACACTACCCTCAGCCAAAGCAGAAATAACATTTCCAAGAGCAGAAAGTGACTTGTTGATGTTCTTAGCTTCATCCAGCACAGCACCTTCAGCTCCAGTTTTACTAACCTATCCATAAGATTAAAAAAAAAATTTAAGTTTAAAACGAATTTTTGAATTTTCTACAAAGTTCAGAAGTCATCAATAATCAGCAAAAAAAAAAGAAAAGCTTCATGACTTTATTTGCCAAGTGTTTACTCTCAGTTACCACTATTTCTCAAGTATTATTCTTTTGAGAACTTGGTTAAATAACTATCTGCATAACAAGAACGTAATTAAAAGAGACACCAAATTTTATTTTTAGTTTTCGCTCTTCAAAATAACCAATTTACATGTGTATTTATATTTTACTAATTTGTTAGTACCCTTTGCTACATCACAAAAGAGGAACCTTTTAAAATTTGTTAGAGCATAATGTTTGTTGTTGATGGAACTGTTAGAAAACAGAGACTGAATTTAAATATATAAGCAAACTTGCTTCTTTTAAAAAAATGTAAAATACATATATTAAGTATAGGATAGTATAATATGTTGCAATGTTGGTGGGAGAAATGGCCTCTCAGAATATGCAAACTGGAGACAGGCTTAAAAGGATGGATGTAAGACTTTGAGTAGTAGCAAATAGGTACATTATTCTAATCAGAAGAAACAAAATTAGTGAAATAGCAAAAATGGTCATAGAGGTTAATATTAAAACATTTGAATTTATTTTGAAATAAACTAAAGATTATATAGGACTGTAAAAATGAAATAATCAGCCCTGGCAAGTATTCAGTAGTTAGAGCATCGGCCTGCAGACGAAAGGGCCGTGGGTTTGTTTTCTGGTCAAGGGCATGTACCTCAGTTGCAGGTTAAATTCCTGTCCCTGGTCAGGGCTCGAGTAGGAGGCAACAAATTAATGTGTCTCTCTCGAGTGAGTCTCTCTCTCTCTCTCTCTCTCTTCCCCCTTTCCCCCCTCCCTTCTCCTTTCTACTCTCTCTAAAAATCAATAGAAAAAATGTCCTCACTCCTGAATGAGAATTTAAAAAAAAAAAAGAAAAATAATCATCCAAAGGAAAGAAATAAGTACACCCAAAGTAGAAAGGACTAAAGGATAGTTACCAGTTTTCACAGGGAGCCCTTTGCCAATATGGATAAAAAGAAAACCAAAAATAAGGAGGATACCTAGTAAAATTTATAATGACATAAGCTACACAAATCCTTAATAAAAACATACATCTTAAGTCAAAGGTAACACCTACTGGTTGAACTGGACTATAGTCCAAATAACAGTGATTTGAACTAATTATTTAGTTTATGTAATCATAAAGTATCGACATCGATGCTTGCAACTCTCAAAAATGCTTAGATATGTAAAAATATTTACCTTTTCACTACCCGCTAAATCAACCAGATAAAGTTTTCCACTCAGCTTTTGCTCCGTTTGTGTGTTCTCTTGTTTTACATTAATAAGAAATATACTGTGACTTCTAGAGCTATGTTCATTCATATCTGCAATGAAATTACACAACTATAAATAAACATGGCTTTCCTTTACCAATAATTTCTAAAGCATTAGCATAAAAATCTCACAACTAATCAGCTTGATAAAGATAATTTAAGGCAGTTTTGTACCTTAACTAGTGTTAATAAGTATTTGACTTACTTGTAACTGCTACATGTCTGTTGGATTTTCCTTCATCTATGGTATCCATAACTTCATCTGGACTACATACAAAACGCTCTGTGCAACCCTATAAAATAATTTTAAGTATGTTGATATCCTTATAAATTTTTATTTCAGTGCTTTCCTAAATAATCATTCTATATTATTTTAACAGTACCTTTACATAGGGAACACGGTTTTTATCTTCATGAACTGAAAGGTTGGTCTTTGAAACTGAAAAAAAGAAATAATATTAGCAACACTTTCCTAAACTCTAACACTGGCTATGAAATTCAATTGTCTCCTTCCCAAATCAGCTTGATAATAATAGGTTAACTTTAAAAATATGAAAAGGTCACTATTAAAATAAGACCATATAGAAATAGGAGATTTATATAGAAACCAATGCAGCAATATAGAATTTTAGGTCCAGTCCAACCTCTACCTACCGCCCACATGTTGAAAATGAAAACATTAAGCTAGAGTGGTTCAATGGTTTGCCCCAAAACAATGGTGATGGCAGGAGTGGGACTGCTGGCAGACAGGGGACCGGGGCTACGTGGAAAGGGCCAAGTAGGGGCGTGGAGGATGGGCTGAGACACGCCCCTGTGCCCACCACAGCCTCGAGGCCCACAGTTCCTTTCAAGGTGCATGAATTTGTGCACTGGGCCCCCAGTCTATAATAATAAAAGCAAAATATGCTAATTGGACCAGATGTCCTTCCAGACAAAGCCAAGGCTGGGAGGGAAGCCAGGTCCCAGGTGCCTGGCGGCAGCCAGAGGGACACCCGGGTCCCAGGTGCCAGAGGGAAGCTGGTGCCAGCAGCTGGGGGAAGGCCTACTCTTGCACAAATTTCATGCATCAGGCTTCTAATCCTATATAATAAAAGCCTAATATGCAAATTGTCCCCTTGACCAGGAGTTTGCTCGATATGATGCGTGCTGACCACAGAGGGGTAGGGGGATGGGAGGAATGGAACATGGCTGGCGTTGGCGATGCGGCGCTGCAGCGGGTGGCAATAGAGGTGCTGCTGGCCCCAATGAGAGTGGGACTATGGTGGGATGGTGGAGCAGGTGAGTGGGTGGCGCCAGGCCAAAGCAGATGCAAGCGGGGCCCAATCGCCCGCAGACAGCGACCAGTGGTGGTGGCAGCTCCCAGATGCTGAGGGAGCCGGGAGGGGGGCGTGCGGGAGCTTGGGGGCCCAGAGGTCAGCTGGGACCTGCCCTTCCACTCCAGACACTCGCGCTTCGATCACCGGCCAGGCCTAGGAACCGCACCCGTGCATGAATTTTTGTGCACTGGGACTCTAGTGTATCTAACTAATTGACAGCTGATGGAAAACCAGAACTCAGGATCTCTAACTCGAGTTCAAAGCTCTAATTAGTACTTAAGAAGCATCGATAAAGTGCTGCTTTAAATAAGTTACTCCCATGTGTCAAATGACATTTAGTTAAAACTTTAAAAGAAAAAATATTAAATGTCTGTTTCCTATAACTTAAGTCAATTTCATATAGGTTAGCTTAAAAATGGTCTCACATCTACTATTAAAAAAAAAATAATAATAGCTCTGGCCAATGTTTCTTAGTGGTTAGAGCGTCAGTCCACACACTGAAGGGTCTTGGGTTCAATTCCCAGTCAAGGGCACTTACCTGGGTTGCAGGTTTGATCCCTGGCCCTGGTCTGGGCAAGTGCAGGAGGCAACCAATCAATGAATCTCCCTTACATTGATATTTCTGCCCCTCCCCAACCCCCCGCCACTTTCTCTAAAGATCAATGGAAAAATATCCTCATTTGAATATTAACAAACCAAACCAAACCAACAAACAAAAAGAACACATGCTATTTTAAAATAAGTAAAGGGTAAGAAGCTAACTTACCATCTAATAGGTCCCTTATCTTATCCAAATAAATTTCAAAATATGAAACCTAAAAGGCAAATAAATAAAGGAAAGAAGATCAACCAATTAAAGGTATAAAATAATTTATTCACTTACTCATTAATATTGAAGAGTGAGTGCCAGACATAAACTAAGGGGACAGAGTTATCAATAACAACTCAGCCATAGTTCATATTCTAATCATAAGAGCTAATTTCACTAACCTGCTTATATAACTAAAAAGCAATTTCCATTATGTATCTTCATCTAATATGAACTAGATTAGAGAAGTAAGAACCTTCAAGTTCCATAGTAAAACAAATTCCTTTATTTTACAGAGAAGGAAAATAAGGCAAAAGAGACTTGGCTAACTTGTTTAAGGTTATCTAATGACAAATGAATTAACTATATCTATTCATAAAATAATTCTCAAATACTTTAAAATGTTTTAAAAATAAAATTAGCATTTATTACTTTTTAGAACAGAATTATTCTAGATATAAAATAAAATACAACCTTTCCCCAAGGATTTTACCTTAATATGAAATTCCAAATTTTCATCCATGGAATAAATATAATTAAAAATATCTTGCACTATTCTTGGAATAATTCCCATGCCTTCTGGATCATGAAGTTTTCCCTAAACAGAAAACAAGACTAGATTTCTTCAATAAATTGTAAAGTATGAATTAAAATTCAAAATTTCAATGTATAATTATAGTCAATAGAGAACAGGAATTGTAATGATTGTCATTTTTTGGTGAAAATGGCTCTATAAGGATCTAAAAAACCCAATTCTACAATTTACATATTTTTGTAAGTTACATATAAATATTGTATATAAATACATATACAAACTTAGGTAAGTTACATATAGAACTGTATAACCACATGGGTTACCAATTAATCTTAGCCTTTTATTTAATCCTTAGATTTAGGTTATTCACATTTGTAAACGATCATCTTCTATGAAAAGTTTCTAGCTTCTTTATATATCTGCACTGTTCCTTCTACTTCAAGTCAAATTCCTGGATATGCTAAATGTCCTTGTTCTCAGACTTTATGAAAATGAGTTAACAGAATTAAATAAGCTGTCACTTAACTTTATACAGTAAGCTCAGATAAATGATAAAAGCAGATGCTCTGTAGCAGCAGCAAAAGCTCTGTAACAGCTCTTCTTCTAAAAGCAAAGCTCAAACATGTCTACATCTACTAATAACAGCAATGATAATTATGGAAACGTTCTTATCAGAAAAGAATGGCAGTTATAGGGGGAGGAAGGGACCAAGGAGAGGAGTAAGAAAGGGAATTAAATTACCTGGTCAATTAAATTACCTGAGTAGAATTGAAAACACACAAACATTCAAATTTTCCCATTATGAAGTAATGGAAAATTCTTGTTTAATTCTAAAATGTTCATAATTTCATGGTTATGATAATTGATAAAAGAAAGCTAGATATGATTTAAAATATATAACATCACTATTCAAACTCAAGAAAGAACCAGGTTCTATCAATGAAGTTATTCATGTACTACCATGTGACAGAAAGCAAAGAATAAATAAGGAGAATAAATAAATTAAGCATGGCTAAGTTATTTCACAAATAATGACTGAATGTTCTGTCTGTACTGCAAACTATATCCAAGTACACACTACAAAATGTTACCTCCATTGTGTGTGTCTTCCCAGACGATGTCTGTCCATATGCAAATATTGTTCCGTTGTATCCCTCAAGTACATCTATAAGATAGTAAGAGACTTTATACTTTAGGGAACTCTTTTCCTTAAGTAAAATTCTTAAGAAATTACGTAATGTTAGGAAATATTCTTAAAAAATGCACACACACACACTAAACCTATTCCTTATCCATGCATAAACATAATAAAATATTCATGGGAAGAATGGTAAGGAAGATTTCAGATTTTCTTTATGCTAATATGAAAGTAAAAATTTAGTACATGAAAGATTTATAAAGACATTAAAGAAAATAAATAATATATTTAATAGTAACTTTCTTAGTGACGACAAATCTAAGCAATTACTTTCTCTCCAGCCCAGATTACTTTCTATGGTTAACAAGAAACAAATTTTTAAAAAAATATATATTTTATTGATTTTTTACAGAGAGGAAGGGAGAGGGATAGAGAGTTAGACACATCAATGAGAGAGAAATATCGACCAGCTGCCTCCTGTACACCCCCTACTAGGGATGTGCCCGCAACCAAGGTACATGCCCTTGACCGGAATCGAACCTGGGACCCTTCAGTCCACAGGCCGATGCTCCAGCCACTGAGCCAAACCAGCCACGGCACAAGAAACAAATTTTATATTCTGTTGCTAAAATCATTTATGTCAGTGTACATCTCAAATGTAGGAAGTAAGTCTTTGTTCTTGTCATGACATCTGTATGCTAAAGCTTTATATGACCTAAAAGAAAAATAATGTTCTGTCTATTTACAATGCAGATATGAATGAGTTTTAGAAATAGGATTAATGATTGGAGGTTAAATCTCACAAACCTATACATTCCTCATATACAAAGTATAACAAGCCCAGTCCTGCCCTCAAAATCAGTTATTAGAAAGTTTCCTGTGAAATTAAAAACATACTTTCTAGCCCTTTGTTTATCCCAAATCTATTAACATCTAAGTATTTTCCTCCGATAGGATGAAGGGGGGGGGAAGAATAAAGTAAATAAGAAGATGAACTTTCGATTTCATTTTCAGCGATTCAGTTTGTTCTGTCTTGGTGACAAGGAAAATATTATGAAATTATATTCTACTCTAAAGGAAGCCTAAGCAAAGAGAAGCCTCTGTTGTAAATAGGAGATGGTAACAGTGAAAAGTAAATTTGTCAACAAGCCAATCCTTGTTTTTTCAACTGATTTTTTTTTAAAGGGGTAAAAGTTGTTCCAACGTTGGACACAACTAACAAAGTAAGACATTGCCCTCTTGCAATCCGGGACCCTCAGGGGATGTCAGACTGCCCGTTTTGGCCAGGTCCCCACAGTCCAGGCTGAGGGACCCCACCGACGCATAGATTGGGCCTCTAGTATGCATATAAGATCTTTGGTTAATCTATTCCCACCCTTCCCCCTCTCCTCTTCCCTCTGAGATTAATCAGTCTGTTCCATGTTTCCATGCATGTGCATTGAGCGTCTGCTGCTTGGTGATCAGTGTGCGTCATAGCTACTGGTGGAATGGTTGTTTAGACTTTTATATATAGAGACTAGGGGCCCGGTGCACGAAATTCGTGCACTGGGTGTGTGTGTGTGGGGGGGGGGAGTGTCCCTCAGCCCAGCCTGCCCCCTCTCACATACTGGGAGCCCTCAGGCGTTGACCCCCATCACCCTCCAATCGCAGGATCGGCCCCTTGCCCAGGCCT
>NW_006299490.1:444719-453703 GCF_000327345.1 Myotis davidii
AAGATCTTTCCTCTTAGCTCCCCCCTGGGTTTCCTTCTGATCACTGTCAGTGACAGGGGGCTTCTTCCTCCTTTCCCTTTCGCCTCCCTGCATTGTGCCTACATATGCAAATTAACCGCCATCTTGTTGGCAGTTAACTGCCATTCTTAGTTGGCAGTTAATTTGCATATAGCCCTGATTAGCCAATGAAAAGGGTAGCGTCGTACGCCAACTACCATTTTTCTCTTTTATTAGTGTAGATAGATAGTACATTTGTATTACGTGAAACTGTATTATCTGAGGCCTTCTAGGATAATAAATGTATGCAGCACAATTGTATTTGGGACTTCAAATACAACTTCAAGAATTTTATATGATTATATAGATTAGGGAATATTCAACATTCAAGTATTTACTGAGCACCTGCTATGATCTAGGCCAGTGATGCGAACCTTTTGAGCTCAGTGTGTCAGCATTTTGAAAAACCCTAACTTAACTCTGGTGCCGTGTCACATATACAAATTTTTTGATATTTGCAACCATAGTAAAACAAAGATTTATATTTTTGATATTTATTTTATATATCTAAATGCCATTTAACAAAGAAAAATCAACCAAAAAAGTGAGTTCGTGTGTCACCTCTGACACGCGTGTCATAGGTTCGCCATCACTGATCTAGGCTCTGCTCTGGGTGCAGGGAATTTAAGAGGGACTGATTAGGTGATTTCTAAATATGTCACATGTCACCCAAAGTAATAAGATTTGTATCAATTAGAAAAATAATCCCTTTTTGTCTAACTTAGTATCTATCTCTAATTTTGATTTCTATAGTAATTTAACTCCCAATATTTTAAAAAATCTAAACATACAGAAAAATTGAATGAATTTTACAGTGAACATTGGTATTTAATCATCAAGATTCTACCATTAACATTTTATGATTTTACTGTTTGCTTTAACCACGTGCCTGGCCTTCCGTTTTATTTTTTAATGTATCTCAAAGTAAAATGCAGACTTCCACCTATATACTTTGCTTTGCATATACTATTAACTAGAATTAAATATTTTCAGTTTCATTCCTCTGAGGTAAAATTTACATACAATGAGCCTGACCAGCGTGGCTCAGTGGTCGAGCATCCATCTATGAACCAGGATCATGGTTTGATTCCTGGTAAGGGCACATTTCAGGTTGTGGGATTGATCCCCAGTGTGAGTCATGCAGGAGGCAGCTGATCAATGATTCTCATCACTGATGTTTCTATCTCTCTCTCTCCCTCTCCCTTCCTCTCTGAAATCAATAAAAGTACATTTTACAAAATTTACATACAATGAAAGGCACATACATTATTTTGAGTATAGATCTTTAAAAAAAATTATCTACTTGAAAGAGATATGTACTCTAAAGGAGTACATATCTATAATCAGATAAAATTAGGCACTTTGTGACCTGGCTCTTTTTCAGCTCCATCTCACCACCCTTTCCCTCACATTACTATTTTTGTTGATAATAATGGACAACTCTGACAATTTCATATGGTTCAACTTCACAGTCACACCATCCATAATGTATGTTGTTCCCCCCAAAGGCGATAACCTTCTCATATGGGTATGCATTAATCCATGTGACCCCTCTCTCTGCATGGAAGGCAAACCTCTCAGTCCCTACTCTTTACGTATCTTTAAGACTAGCTCAGGATTCTTGAGAAGTGACGTCAGAGGAATGGAGGTATGAGAGCACACCTTGTCCTCTGTCCCTGAAATTTCAACAAGTTAACCAACTATAATTCAACAAAGAAATCCCTGCTCAACACAGACACATGCCTGAGGCCCGCTCATTGAAACATCTAAAGGTGGACAACCGGGAATAAATGGGAGATGAGAAGGGAGAAAAGTGCTGACCACCAGAGACCACCAGCAAATGCAACCCTGTAACCGGGAGCTCGTGGCTTGGCTGGCGGCGAGAGGGGGAAAAAGCCAAGGTAGCAGGCTCTTCCTTCAGTTGGGAGGAACAGAGCTGCAGGAGGGCAGCCCAGTGGCAAGGAAGCAAACAGTGTCAGAGTCAGCAAATACCTGACAGAGCACTGGATTCTACCATGCAGCTCTCCACTATCTGGCGGACAGTAGTGTTTTAGACAAAGAAATGTAACAACAGAGTCCTGCTGCCACTTAAACTCCCAAAACTTGCCTCCTGTTGCCCTAGGTGTTGGGACCAAGACCATATTAACTTTAAACAAAGAGTTATTTTAGTAGGAACACTGTTTCCTTCTGTGACTGATCTCCTGAAGGGGTGCTTGGAGGGGAACAAGACAGAAGTCAGGAATCGCCATTATGGTGATAGCAAAACAAACCCCACCACAAGTAGTGCAGCTGTATTGTATTATGGAAGCAGTGGAGGTGCAAGACTAGGAGATCACAGAAGTAAAAAGTCTTGAGATTCAGCACCATATATTTCAAAGTAGTACAAAGCACTCAAGAGATAAACGCATAATCAAAGGAGACCAGCATACACCATGAAAAACCACAGTAATAAGGATGACCAGAAAGAAAATGAAAAATCGCTAGAAAGCAAGCTTGAACACATGGAAATATGTAATATAAATGACAAATTTCAAGATTGCAGTTCTAAATATACTCTACAAGATGTAAGAAAATGCTGACAGGAAATTCAGTGCACTCAGAAAATAAATCAACAAACAAAAGTAGTTTACCAAAAAGGATGAAACTTTAATAAAGAACCAATCAGAAATCTTGGAAATAAAGCATGAGATTAAGAGTGAACTGAGCATAGAAAACAGAACCAAACTGATGGAGGAAAGATTTAGAGATATTGAAGATAGGAATGAAGAAATGACACAGAGGAAAAAATACACCTGAGCATAAAGAAAAATAAAGAGCTCGCCCTAGCTGGTTTGGCTCAGTGGATAGTAGGCCTGTGGAATGAAGGGTTCTGGGTTCAGTTCCAATAAAGGGCACATGCCTAGGTTGTAGGGGTTGTGCAGGAGGCAGCCGATTAACGGTTCTCTTATCATTGATGTTTCTATTTCTCTCTCCCTACCCCTTCCTCTCTGAAAGCAATAAAAATATATATATATTTTTAAAAAGAGCTCTACAAGACCTATCTGAATCCATCACAAAAGGCAATATTAGAACTATAGGCATTGCAGAAGAAAAAAGAAACATGAGATGGAGAGTCTATTAATGGGAATAATAGTGGGAATCCAATGTGGCACGGAAGTAAGTGGATGCCACACTGACACACTCCCAGGATCAAACTGGAGAAACAAAATAAAAGAAAAACCAACTTAAATAATCAACTGAAGACTAGCTGGAGAGAACCCTGATAACCAAAGATGGAAAGCAGAGACCACATAGAAACTGATAGGAAGTGAAAGGGCTGGGCAGGCTTCCAAAGGCAGCAGGTTAATTTCCAGAGGGATATCTTAGCTGTGAAAACCCAAGTTGGTCTATCCAGCCCAGAACACCACAACTGAGAAATGTGCTCATATAACATCTGGCTGTGAAAAGCAGCGGGGTTACTGCCTGTCAGGGAGAGATGACTGGAAATGCAGGCACCCTCTTAAAGAGCCAATGCATGAAATTTCAGGTACAGCACTCACTTTGGGCTTCAGCAAAGGGAGGACTGTGGACTGCAGCTGTGTGCGCAGAAGGCAGGGCTGGGGGCTCTTTAGTTAGACCTCAGAAGGCAGGCACCCCAGTTTCCCATGCTGAGATAGTCTCTCACACTGAGGAGAACATCTTTCTCCAGCAGGTGTTTGCTATCCAGGTGGTTTCGCCTGGGGGGAAAGCAGTTACTCCATGCTTTGAAAGATCCCCGTACAACATCCTGTGGAGTTTCTGAGGCCCATTAAGAGACTGAAAATAATAATCAGCCTGCAAGCAGAAGCAATTGCCCCACCCTTTTGGGAAACCGTTAAACCCACCCTGTGTTTGATAGCCACAGGATGATCAAGACTGATAACAATAAGTCAGCAGGATTTGCCAGATCTAATTTGGGGCCCTGGGCTGGGAAAAGCACACCTTGATGCACATCACGGTCCTTTCCAAAGGAACTCAGCCCCAGCAGAGGAATCAATGTTGACGATAACTCTAAACAGAATACACAGGGCCAGTGAGAAACAGCATCTGAAACTGTTCTGGACTAGAGCTTGGGAACAGCACATCTACCTAATACACAGCCACAAATGCAAACAAGCAACCAAAATGGGAAGAAAAAAAGCACCTACTGAAAGAACAAGAGAATTCTTCAGAGGAAGAGCCAAATGAAATGGAGATAAGAAATGATAAGACAGCCCCAACCAGTTTGGCTCAGTGGATAGAGCATCCGCCTGCGGACTGAAGGGTCCCAGGTTCGATTTCGGCCAAGGGCATGTACCTTGGTTGTGGGCACATGGTGTGCAGGAGGCAGCCGATCGATGTTTCTCTCTCATCAGTGTTTCTAACTCTCTATCCCTCTCCCTTCCTCTCTGTAAAAAATCAGTGAAATATATTAAAAAAAATGATAAGACATAGAGTTCAGCATAATGACGGTAAAGACACGAAACAGCATGTAGAGAATGACACAGCACTAAGAACACAATGGAACAAATAAACAGCAGACTAGGGAAAGCCGAGGTTGGATCAGTGAATTAGAAGACAGAGTAGAAAAAAAATCAATCAATCAGAGAATCAAAAAGAAAAACAAATAAACAAAAGGACAGCTTAAGGCAAGATCCTCAAACTACAGCCCGTGGGCCACATGCGGCCTGCCAAAAACATTACCTGGCCCGCCGGGTGTTTTTGCCGCTGCTGTCTGTTGCTTAGCAGCCGACTAGTTTTTTTTTAAACTATATTCCGGCCCTCCAACGGTCTGAGGGACAGCGAACTGGCCCCCTGTTTAAAAAGTTTGAGGACCCCTGGCTTAAGGGAACTGTGCGACAACAGAAAATGTACAACTATTCTCATAATATGAGTGACAGAAAGGGAAGAAAGTAAGCAAGGCATAGAGAACATGTTTGAAGAAATAATGGCAGAAAACGTCCATACCAGGTGAAGGAAAAAGTCACCCACGTTCAGAAGGCACAGAGTCCCAACCAAGGAGAACCCAAACAGCCCCCCACACAGACACATCAGAATTAAAATGCCAAAAATGAAAGACAAAGAATTTTAAAGGCAGTAAGAGAAAAGCAATTTTTTTAAAAAATGATATTTTATTGATTTTTACAGAGAGGAAGGGAGCAGAATAGAGTTAGAAACATCGATTAGAGAGAAACATCGATCAGCTGCCTCCTGCACGCCTCTTACTGGGGATGCACCCGCAACCAAGGTACATGCCCTTGACCGGAATCGAACCTGGGACCCTTCAGTCCAGAGGCCGATGCTCTATCCACTGAGCCAAACCGGTCAGGATGAAAAACAATTTTTTACCTACAAAGGAGTTCTCATAAGGCTGTCGGCTGATTTCACATCAGAAACTCCAAAGGCCAGAAGGGAATGGGATGAAGTATTCAAGGTAATGAAAATGAAGGATATGAAACCAAGATTACTATATCCAACAAGGCTATACTATTCCAAATATATTTAATGAAATAAAGAGCTTCTTAGACAAAAAACAAAAAAGGTTAAAGAAGCTTATCACCACCAAACCAGAACTGCAAGAAATGCTAAATGGACTGCTGTAATAATAATAAGAAATATATAGAGGGAAACACAGGTTTAAGGAATTTAAAATGGCAATAAATAAGTACATATTAGTAATAACTTTAAATATAAATGGGTTAAATGCTGTAATCAAACAACTTTGGGTACCTGATGGACATGAAAACATGACCCAAATATATGCTGTCTACAAGAAACCCACCTTAGAACAAAATCCTCACACAGAATGAGTGAAAGGATGGGGAAAAATTTTTTTATACAAATGGAAACAAAAGCCTGGGATGGCAATACTCACATCTGACAAAGTAGACTTCAAAATGAAGGCCTTCACAAGAGACAATAAAAGTCACTAGATAATACAAAAGGGATTGAGCCAACAAGAGGATATAACCCTGGTAAACATATATACACCCAACAAAGGAACACCTAAATCTCTCTATATAAAAGTCTAACATGCAAAGTGTCCCCTCAGGAGTTTGACTGACTGGGAGTTTGACTGGTCGCTATGACATGTGTTGACCACCAAGGCACGGAATGAAAGCAGGCCCAGGCTGGCAGCCGCTAGGGATCCTACCCATGCGTGAATGTTGTGCACTGTGCCTCTAGTATATATATAAAAAAAGCCTTCTGGAAGACATTAAGGAAAAGATCGACAGCAATACACTCATAGTAGGGGACTTAAATACCTGACTTCCCTGGATATATATTACAGACAAAAAATTAGCAAGTAAACAGTGACTCTAAATGACACTGGATCAGAGGAATTTAATTGACCATTATAAGACATTTCACCCCAAGGTGCAGAATATACATTTTTCAAGTGCACATGGGTCATTCCCAAAGACAGACCACATGTTAGGACACAAAACATGTCTCTACAAGTTCAAGAATGAAATCATATCAAGCATCTTGTCAGATAATAGAGGAATGAAATTACAAACCAAGTATAGTGAAAATACTCAAAAACATTCCAACACATGGAGACTATATAGCATGTTATTAAACAATGAATGGGTTACCAATTATTTCAAGAAAGAAATAAAAAACTTCCTGAAAACAAGTGAACACAATCACAAAACCACCTAAAATCTATGGGATACAGCAAAAGTAATCCTGAGAGGTAAGTTTATAGCACTACAGGCCTATCTCAAAACACAAGAAAAATTACTAATAAACTATTGAACCCTAGAACTTAAAGAATTAGAAAGAGAGCAACAAGAAGAGCCCAGACTAAGTAGAAGGAAATAATAAAGACTAGAGCAGAAATAAATGGCATAGAGAATAAAAAAATAAAAATAAACACACAATACAAAAGTTCAATAAAACGTAGAGCTGGTTCTTTGAAAAGATAAACAAGATCGATGACCCTCTAGCCCAGCAGTTCTCAACCTGTGGGTTGCAACCCCTTTGGGGGTCGAACAACCCTTTCACAGGGGTCACTTAAGACCATCGGAAAACACATATATAATTACATATTGTTTTTGTGATTAATCACTATGCTTTAATTATGTTCAATTTGTAACAATGAAATTGAGGGTCACCACAAATGAAGACGGTATTAAAGGGTCACGGCATTAGGAAGGTTGAGAACCATTGCTCTAGCCAGACTCCTCAAGAAACAAAGAGAGAGGATAAATAAACAAAATCAGAAATGAAAGAGGTGAAGTAATAACTGACTCCATAGAAATATATGATTGTAAGAAAATACTAAGAGCAAGTATATACCAACAAGCTGCACAATGTGGATGAAATGGACAAATTCCTAGAAAAATACAACCTCACAAAACTGAATCAGGGAAAAAAAATCACAAAACCTGAATAGTCCAAGAACAAATGATGAAATAGAAGCAGTAATAAAAACACTCCAAGCAAACAAAAGCCCTGGTCCGGATGGCTTCAGAGAGGAGTTCTACCAAACCTTCAAAGAACCACTAATACCTATATACCTATCTTCAAACAAAAAGTCCAAGAAGAAATACTTCCAATCTCTTTCTATGAGGCTAGCATTGTCCTAACTCCAAAACCAGGTAAAGACACTACAAAGAAAGAAAACTATGGGACAATAACTGATGGACATAGATGCTAAAATCTTCAGCAAAATATTAGCAAATCTGGTCTACAATATATTAAAAAGATCATACACCACAAACAAGTGGGATTTATCCCAGGAATGCAAGGCTGGTACAATATTGCAAAGCAATAAATGTGATACATCACATACACAAAATGAAAGACAAAAATCACATGATCAGCCCCTGTCCGGTTTGGCTCAGTGGATGGAGCGTCAGCCTGCAGAGTGAGGGGTCCCGGGTCCGATTCTAGTAAAGGGCATGTACCTTGGTTGCAGGCACATCCCCAGTAGGGGGTGTGCTGGAGGCAGCTAATTGATGTTTCTCTCTCATTGATGTTTCTAGCTCTCTATTCCTCTCCCTTCCTCTCTGTAAAAATCAATAAAATATATTTTTAAAAAACCACATGATCATATCAATAAATGCAGGAAAAGCATTTGAAAAAATCCAACACCCTTTCTTGATAAAAACTCTCAGCAAAGTGGAAAAATAGTAATTATACCTCAACATAATATAGGCCATATATGACATACCTACCACCAACATTATATACCCAATGGGCATAAACTAAAACTATTTCCCTTTAGAACAGGAACAAGACAGGGATATCCACTTTCATCACTCTTACTTGGAATTAATACTTGGAATTTCTACCACAGGGATCAGACAAGAAGAAAACACAACAGTCATCCAAATTGGAAAGGAGGAAGTAAAACTCTCATTATTCACACATGACATGGTATTGTACAAAAAAATCCTGAAGACTCTACCAATTACTATATTTAATAAAAGAATTTGACAATGTAGCAGGATACAATTTTAACACCCTGATATTTATGGCATTTTTATATACCAACTAGGGGAATGGTGCACGAAATTCGTACACTGGGTGTGCGCGGGAGGGGGGGGGGGTTGTCCCTCAGCCCAGCCTGCCCCCTCTTGCAGTCCAGGACCCCTTGGGGGGATGTCCGCTTGCCTCTGTGCTCACCAGCTGTGAGCCTGGCTTCTGGTTGAATGGCACTCCCCCTGAGGGAGCACACTGACCACCAGGGGGCAGCTCCTGCGCTAGCACCTACCCCCTGGTGGTCAGTGCACGTCATAGCGACTGGTCGTACTGTCGGTCAGTCAATTTGCATATCAGGGTTTTATTATATAGGATGATTTCTAGGGCTAGGCTTTAGAACTAAATTTAAAGTCATAAGGTCCCTCAGTTCACCTGCCTCCCTGCTGTCTTGCTGTGCTTTGCTTTTTGTGACAGGGAGGGAGCTGAAGGATGTGTGA
>NW_006299490.1:454165-460651 GCF_000327345.1 Myotis davidii
GGCTTCTTCCTGCTTTCCCTTTCGCCTCCCTGCATTGTGCCTACATATGCAAATTAACCGCCATCTTTGTTGTCAGTTAACTGCCATCTGAGTTGGCAATTAATTTGCATATAGCCCTGATTAGCAATGAAAAGGGTAGCGTCGTACGCCAATTACCATTTTTCTCTTTTATTAGTGTAGATAATAAATTCTCAGAAAGTGAAACAAAAAACAATCTCATTTACCACAGAAATAAAAAAATTAAGATACCTAGGAATAAACTTAAGCAACAAGGTAAGAGACTTGTACTTGGAAAACTACAGGATGTTGAAAAAAGATATAGAGGAGGATATAAAAATATATAGTGTTTATGGATTGGGAGAATTAATATCATTAAAAGTTCCATATTACCTAAACCAATCTATAGATTAAATGCAATCCCTATTAAATTACCAACAGCATATATCATAGATCTAGAATACTCCAAAAATTTATATGAAACCAAAAAAGGACCCCTAACAGCTACAGCAATCTTGAGAAAAAAGAATAAAGTTGGAGGGATCACAATACCAGATATCAAGTTATACTACAAAGCCACCGTAATCAAAACAGCCTGGTATCAACACAAGAATAGACATATAAATCAACTGAACAACACAAAGACCCAAGAAATAGACCCAACCCATTATGCTCAATTAATACGTGACAAAGGAGGGAATAGCATACAATGGAGTCAAGATAGTCCCTTCAATAAATGATGAGAAAACTGGACAGGTACATGCAAAAAAAATGAAACTAGACCATCAACTTATACTACACACAAATTCAAAATGGGTAAAAGACTTAAATGCTCCTCAGCAGAAACTCTACAAGCCAGAAGAGAGTGAAACCAAATATTGAAATGCCTGATAGAAATTACAAGCCAGGAATAGTATATCCAGCCAAATTATGTTTTAAATATAAAGGAGAAATAAAGAAGTTCCCAGACATCCAGACGTTGAGGGATTTTATCACCAGAAAACCTTCATTGCAGGAAATACTCAAGGGAGTTATTCCACCTGAAACAAAGCACATAATGTTACAACTCTATAAGATCACCAAAAACTTACAGCATAAACAGGATAATTTGTGACAACAAAACCATAAAAGGAGAGCAGGAAAGTTCTGAACTGGCAAAGGAAGGTGAAGATTAGATGCACTCAAAAGAAAATACACTGAGTGGCCAGATTATTATGACCACCCCATCAGTACTTCGTTGGACCATCTTTTGCCTTCAATACTGCAGTAATTCTTCTTGGCATTGACTCCACAAGATGTTGAAAGGTGATGAGAGGAATCTGACACCATGCCTAATAGCACTGTCCAGTTCTGTGAGATTTGATGGTTGTGGAACCAGCTGCCTGATGGCTCTTTTAACTTCCTCCCACAAATGCTCAATTGGATTGAGATCTGGTGATTGTGGAGGCCACTTAACCAAGGTAAAGTCTCCCTCATGTTCTTGAAACCACTCCTACACAATACGAGCACCATGGTATGGCACATTGTCTTGTTGGAAGAAGCCATCTCCATTGGGATACGCCTTCAACATGATAGGATGGACTTGATCAGCAACGATAGTTAGGTATGCTGTGCTATTCAGACGTTGTTCCACACGAATTAAAGGGCCCAAATCGTGCCAAGAAAACATGCCCCAAACCATAACACTGCCCCCACCAGCTCGAAGGGTTGTACTCATGCATGTGGGGTAAACAATAAAAAAGACAAACATAACAAAACCCCAAGCATATGTTATCTAGAAGAGACACATCTAAGCTACAAAGACAAAGGTAGATTCAAAGTAAAAGGGTGGAAAATAATTCTCCATATAACATTCACAGAAAAGCAGGTATAGCCATACTTACATCTGACAAAATGGATTGCAAGACAACAAGAGACAAAGATGGATACTTTATAATGATACAGGGAACACTACATCAAGAAAACATAACACTTGTTAATATATATGCACCCAACCAGGGAGCACCAAAATATATAAATATATAGACACACGTGCGCACATACACACACACACACATATATATCCAACCAGAGAGCTCCAAAATATATAGAACTACACACAGACCTAAACAATAGCTCCAACAAAGGTTTAATTTCCAAAATGTATAAAGAACTTGTAAAACTCAGCATTAAACAAACAATCCAATCAAAATGTGGGCAGAGGACCTGAAAATACACTATACAAATAGCCAAGAGATATATGAAAAGATGTTCAACCTGACTGACAATTAGGGAAATGTAAATCAAAACTACTATGAGATACCACCTCACACCTGTTAGAGTGGCCATTATCAACAAAACAAGCAATAACAAGTGTTGGAGAGGTTGTAGAAAAAAGGGAAACCTCAGTCACTGCTGGTGGGAATGTAGTGGTTGTACCACTATGGAAACCACTCTAGGGAATGTTCAAAAAATTAAGAATAGAGCTACCATATGACTCAGCAATCCCTCTCCTGGGTATATACCTGAAAAACTCGAATTCACGTATTCGAAAAGATATATGCATCCCTATGTTCATTGCAGCATTATTCATGGTGGCCAAGATATGGAAACAACCAAAGTGTACCGAGACTGAGGACTCAATAAAAAAGATGTGGTACTATACACCATGAAATACTACTCAGCCATAATAAAGGATTAAATACTGCCATTTGCAACAACAAGGATGGACCTTAAGAACATTATTTTAACCCCTAGTGTTCCAGGGAGCACGATCGCGCTCCTCCTGTCTTTCGCCAAAAGTGCCGGGAGCGCTATCGCGCTCCTCCTACAGTGTCACTATTACATGCTAGTAGTTCACTCTTTATTGACAGATGGCACCTAAGTGCAAAAAACAAATGTAGTAAAGGTTTCCTTAAGTTTTTGAATATGTAACTTCATTTACTTGCGATTCATAATTTTTTTCCTAAACTGCTGTAAAATCAGCAAAATTGCCTTGGCAATTTTAGCATAGTTCCTAGGATATTGGTTAGCACTCAAAGGATTAAGTGAAATCAGTCAGAAAAAGCTAAAAACTGTATGATTTCACTCATATGTAGGATATAAAACAAACTCGTGAACACAAAGAGCAATTTGGTGATTGCCAGAGGGAAGGGGTCCGGAGGAGAAGGGGATCCTATATAATAAAGGGGTAATATGTAAATTAACCCTCACACCATAATGCCATCACAAGATGGTGCACACAGTGGGGCCGTGGCTGGTAGCCGCTTTGTGTGGCTTCTGCAGGGGTTTCCGTGGCCCCACATAACCAGAGGCAGGGAACTGGGGTGGCACTCTAGGACTCGGGGCCATCCTGCGGCGTGCCAGCCACGCAGGGCGGGACTCTGGAACTCGGACAGGAGGGGCAGAGCCTGGAACCATAGGAAGGAGCTCAGGCGCTGGCCCTGAGGGTAGGGGCGTGGCCAGGGCGTGGAGTAAGGTGTTGTTGGATGGACGGGGAGGGGGGGGGGGGGGAATGTGAATAAGTGAAATGACGTGACAGGCATGAGGGGCTTAGCAAAGCGTAAGGGGGGTAGCCAAGGTGGCCGCCCACATGAACCTCATCCCAGTGGCAAGTGCAGGGGTTTGTGCTCAGAGCGTTCGGGTAAGGTCCCATGGCGCAGGGGGGAAGGGGTTCCCGGGTCTCGCACGACGGATCACTAGTACTAATATAAGGTGACAGGATAAGATTTTACTTTGGGTGGTGGGCAAAGGGTGCAATATACAGATTTTGTAACATAGAAACCCACACCTGAAACCTCTATGTTCATGTTGGCTGATGTCACCCCAAACAATTTAATAAAATAGATAAAAAGACTAGCTCAGACTTTACTCCTTCCTCCAACCTAACTCTATAACCATGCCCAAATAAACCTAGGTAAGAGTCCCATCCTATGTGTCCTTATGGTATCTGATTTAATTATAATACTTACTGCTGTCTGTTGCAACTGTCACTTTAGTTGTCTGCCTTCCTCATCAGAGTGTCAAGTCCTTGAGGCTGGCATGTGTTTAATTGCTAGCACAGTGCCTGGCACTTAGTAGGAACTTAAATGCTTGCTGAGTGATCATTATTATCGCTAACACACAGCATCTTTCTAAAGCTTCCCTCCACCTTTTAAATATACTTTTGCCATTCTGGTGAAAAACAGAGGAGGGCAATTATGAACATATATTACTTCTTTCATACTTTATAAAAAAGAAAAACATATTTACCAAGTGAGACAACAGCGTATTGCTTTCTAAAAGTAGCTTAATCTCTCTGAACTTTACCTTCCTCATTAGCAAAATATATGTTTAGGGGAAAATTAAGAATTAGAAGTCACTATATAAAACTATTAATGTTGACATTTAGAGTATACAATGTGCCAGACTCAAATAATTTTTCATATTGCAATGTGTTTAAGTCTTACAACGCCCCTGCAAGGTATTATTTTATATTTTTAGTTAGTCACATTTTACTGAGGCATGAAGAGATTAAATAACGTGCCTATAGTTCCATAGCTAGTAAGACAGAGCTGGATTGTAAACCCATACAGACTCTTAACCATTAGAATATGTAATCTAGTAACAAAGAACTTATATAAATATATGGCAAGCTACATGTGAAAAAATTAAATGTGAATTCAGTGGTAGACAGTCCAGGTCAGGAAACCATGGTTAGAAACTGTGGCATGGATGATGGCCTGATATGATGTCTGGCAGATAGTAAGCACTGAATAGAGGGGAAACAAATTTGCAGACAACACTCAGATTCTGAATTCAAAAGAGAATACAAGTTGGTAAGCCTTGTTAAAAAAAAATCTATCTAATGAATCTACATAAAATTACATACTTATACAGAAAATGATGAAACAACGCAACCTCAGTGGACTGTCAGGGGCCCAGAGAGTACTAGCAGCTTTCAGGTTATTCCCGAAACTTGCTCATCAAATCCATAACTCAGATGAAATACCAGCGGGCCCATCATTTTGCTGATCCTTATCTACCAACAGTTACTAACCTTGCCCTTTGACCTGATCTGTTCACCAAAGGCTGTCCCAAGTTCAAACTAACATGTATTTAATTGGTTTACTGTCCTCACACCTCACCAGACCCCCACCAACTACCTCTACCCCATCTCTCTCCTTATATCTATGCATTTAATTGGTAAGTCCACCATATTCATATCCTTATCCAAGACACGATTCACTACATCTAGGCTCCTTCAAACTAAAAGAGAGCATTTGGGTGAAGATAAAAGGAAAAAGTCATAGCCATGTGATACTTTTCTAGTATAAATTACAAAGCTGGCAAAGAAGCAGAATAAAGACAGTGACGAAAAGTTTCTATTGTAACAAATGCTTGAAGTCGAATTTTACAGAGTGAAAACATCATAGGCTATGCTTTGTCCTAAGTACTATTATGATTGATTAACTTAAAATAATTTTCCTTCTCAGAAGATGGAGGAAACAAAGTAGCAATTTACATCTGTTGTGCACTTACTTTTGCCCTGGGTAAAGTACTTTTCCAGAATCATCTTTTCAAATTCCCACAATTCCCTTATTTTGCAGAAGAGGAAAGGGAGAGTTAGAAAGGCGTAGAAAGGTTAGGTAAGTTGCTAAAAGTCTCACATCTACAAAGTGGCCAACCTGGACTTCAATCTAGGTTTGTCCGATTCCAAAGTCGGTGCTTAACGATAGTGTAATGAAGAGAACTGTGAGAAAAGCAAGATGATGGAGTAGGTAAACCCCAATACTTGCCACCTCCTACAACCACATAAAAATTAAAACTAAAATACAGAACATCATTCAGAACTGCCTGAAATCTGGCTGAATGGAAGTCCTACAACTAGAGAAGTAAAGAAGAAAGCACACTGAGACTGGTAGGAGGGGTGCAGGCACAGGACAATCTATCCTATCTAATAAAGGAGAAACATGTACAAGGGTAGCCGTACCTCTGCTACCCATCCCATTGGCTAATCAGGGCGATATGCAAATTAACTGCCAGCCAAGATGGCGGCCGACAGTCAGGCAGCTTGAAGCGAATATGAGGCTTGCTTGCTTCAGTGATGGAGGAAGCCAACGTTCCCGCCTGCCGCTGCCGGCCTCTGAGCTTGCAGTTTGAAACATTAATACAAATATAGAAGCTAAACAAAACCCCAGAAACCTGCTTTCAGCCAGCCGGATTCTCAGAGCTGGAATTGAAACAGTGTTTCGATTATAGAACCCAAACAAACCAGATGCCTGCTTTCAGCAGCCGAGGCCTAAGAGCTGGAGCCAAGCCTCAGAGCTAAAGCTGGCCCAGTATAAAAAAAAAAGAAAGAAAAAAAGGAGCGGTTGGGAGCGTCGGTCACCCCCAGCCTGAAAACAGCCCTCAGCCCCTCACCCAGACTGCCCAGGCACCCCAGTGGGGACCCCCACCCTGAAGGGTGTGTGACCAGCTGCAAACAGACCTCATCCCCTCACCCAGGCTGTCCAGGCACCCCCGTGGGGA
>NW_006299490.1:462237-465208 GCF_000327345.1 Myotis davidii
GGCTGTGGCAGAAGCAGTTAGGGGCAATCAGACCGGCAGGGGAGAGCAGTTAGGGATGAGATCAGGTCGGCAGGGGAGAGCAGTTAAGGACAAGATCAGGCCAGCAGGGAAGGGCAGTTAGGGACGATCAGGCAGGCAGGTAGGTGAGTGGTTAGGAGCCAGTGGTCCCAAATTGTGAGAGGGATGTCCAACTGCTGATTTACCGGTAATCAGACATCCCCCAAGGGGTTCCCGATTGGATAGGGTGCAGGCTGGGCTGAGGGAACCCCCCCCTTGCCATGCACGAATTTTGTGAACTGGGCCACTAGTCTGGTATAACACCCACATGTGGCGTTTTCTTAATTGGGAGGAATATCTTCTCCAAGGCTTCCTGTGAGAAGCAGAGAGTCTCAGCCCCACACCACACCACCAGCCCAGGGTTTCAGAGTGGGAAGAGAAGTCCCAGTAACTTTGGCCTGTAAAAACCAGCAGGGATTGTGGCTGAATTACACGAAAGCTGCTGGAATCCCAGATATTCCTCATAAAGGGCCTACACACGAACTTACAAGGTCCCACATCCTCTGAGCTCCAGTGCCAGGTGGTGGCTTTGAGGGAATCCAGGGAGGTATGAGGATGAACGGAACTGTCTGGCATTGGGGCAGGAACTTGGGGTCAGCTTTCCCACAGACATAGGTGCATGCAAGGGTCACTGGTTCTGTGCTTGGATCTCCCCCATCACAGAGCTGATTGGCAGTCATAACTGAGTTTCCATCAGTGTGACCACATTGTTTGCTCCATCCTGGTGATTCCCTGAGATCCTGCCCCATCCAGTGTGCAACCCTACCCAAGCTGTTTGTAGCTGCTTTTCCATATGAATGGCCAGTTCTGGCTCAGACTTCAGACTTTGCTAAAATCTCTTAACCAAGCAGCAGTTGGAATCAGCATGCTGCTAGCAACAGCCTGCCTTGCTTCACAGTTGAGCTTCACATGGGCACTTCTAAGTGTAATACAAGTAGCAGTCATCTGCAGATCTCTCTGTAGCTCCTGCCAAGTGGCCCTAGGCAGTGGCTGATTTTGCATTTCCCAAGAGACCTGAGAGGCAGTGCACCCAGTGGGTAGCTTCAGATCATACCAGATTACAACTCTACATATCCACAAGTGACAAACTCAAGGAGCAGACTCAGTGAGGACCAAAGAAAACCCAACTGAAGCAAGTCCAGCTCTTTGGCATGTCTCCTGCACAGCAGCTCTTCCACTGTAGACACAGCTGGTCCTCATAGCCAATTGGCCTAGAGCAGTGGCTCTCAACCTTGGCTGCACATTAGAATCACCTGGGAATCTTTTTAAAATCCTGATTTCTGGGCCTTATCCTCCAGAAATTCTGTTTCTTTGTTACTGATGTTGTGGCCTCACCCCATAACAAAGAAACAGAATTTCTGGAGGGTGAGGCCCACAAATCAGGATTTCAAAAAGATTCCCAGGTGATTCTAATGTGCAGCCAAGGTTGAGAACCACTGGCCTAGAGTGACACCAACAGCAATCAAGGCTCAATTACAACAAGGCTGTGCACATAGCCCACACCAGGGCGCAGTGAACCTAGAGTGCCCAGCTCAGATGATTGCGGAGGCCTGAGTCACTGGGCCCTATAGAACACCTAATACACAAGGCCGCTCTACCAATTCCAGGAGACATAACAGCTCTACCTAGTACGTATACACAAACACAGGGAAGCAGTCAAAATGGGGAGACAAAGAAACATGTTACAAATGAAAGAAATGGAAGCAAGCAAACTATCTGATATAGAGTTCAAAACAATGGTTATAAAGTTACACAATGATTTCAATGAGAGCTTCAATGGCCTTAATGAGAGCTGCAAGGGACTTAAGTGAGACTTTCAAGGATCTTAGTGAGAATGTCAAAGACATGAAAAAGGACCAGTCAGAAATTAAGCATACACTAACTGAAATAAAGAATAATTTAAAGGGATTCAACAGTAGAGTAGAGGATGCTGAGGAACAAATCAATGATTTGGAATATGAGGAAGCAAAAAACACCCAAGCTGAAGAGCAAAAAGAAAAAAAGAATCCAAAAATATGAAGACAGTGTAAGGAGCCCTGGGACAACTTCACAGGTACCAACATTCACATCATGGGGGAGCCACAAGAAGAGAGAGAGAGAGCAAGATACTGAAAATCTATTTGAATAATGACAGAAAACTTCCCCTACTTTGTGAAAGAAATTGACTTACAAATCCAGAAAGCAGAGTCCTAAACAAGATTAACCAAAGAGGCCCAAACGAAGATAATAATAATTAAAATGTGAAAGGTTAAAGACAAAAGAGAATCTTAAAAGCAGAGAGAGAAAAGCAGTTATTAGTCATCTACAAGGGGGGCACCCATACAAAGGTCAGCTTATTTTTCAACAGAAACTTTGTAGGCCTGAAGGGAGTGTCAAGAAATATTCAAAGTGATGAAAAGCAAAGGCCTACAAGGAAGATTACCCTGTCAAGCTATCATTTAGAATTGAAGGTCAGATAAAGAACTTCACAGATAAGAAAAAGCTAAAGGGGTTCATCACCAACAAATCAGTATTACATGAATTGCTAAAGGGTATTCTTTAAGAAGAGGTAGAAGAAGAAGAAGATAAAAAATATGAACAATAAAATGGGATAAATACATATCTAGCAACTATTGAATCTAAAAATCAAAATAAATGAACAGGAAATCAAATGAACAAAATGAAGTGATGAATAAAATAGAATCACAGGCATGGAAACATGGAACAGACTGAGGAATCTCAGAGGGGTTGGGCTTGGAAAAATTAACCAAAGATCTAGGAGAAACCAAGATGGCGGCATAGGTAAACACGGGAGTTAGGTGCCTCAAACAACCACTTCAAAATACAACTAAAAGATGGAACGGACATCGCCCAGAACCACAGGAAGACTGGCTGAGGGGAAATTCTTCAACTAGAAGGAAATCACATCATTTGG
>NW_006299490.1:466116-473585 GCF_000327345.1 Myotis davidii
TGACTTTACCCAGCAAAGCTATCATTCAGAATGGAAGGTCAGATAAAGAGCTTCACAGATAAGAAAAAGCTAAAGGGGTTCATCGCCACCAAACCAGTAATATATGAAATGCTGAAAGGTATCCTTTAAGAAGAGGAAGAAGAAGAGAAAGGTAAAGATACAAATTATGAGCAACAAATATGCATCTATCAACAAGAGAATCTAAGAATCAAGTGAATAAATAATCTGTGGAACAGAATGAACTGGTGATTATAATAGAATCAGGGACATAGAAAGGGAATGGGCTCACTATTCTTGGGGGGGGAGAAGGGGTGCGGGGGGTGCGGGAAGAGACTGGACAAAAACTGCGCACCTATGGATGAGGAAAATGGGGTGGGTAAGGGCAGAGGGTAGGGTAGGAACTGGGTGGAGGGTAGCTCTGGGGGGAAGAGGAACAAATGTAATAATCTGAACAATAAAGATTTCTTAAAAAAAAGTACTAACAAATCCTAAAAAAAAAAACAAAGAAAAGAAAAATTAACCAAAGATCTTATATGCATACATGCATTACCTATGGACACAGACAATAAGGTGGTGAAGGCCTGGGGTGGGTGGGAACTGGGTGGAGGGGGTCAATAGGGAGAAAAGAGGGGGGCATCTGTAATACTCTCAACAACAAAGATTTAAAAAAGAATTAAAAAAAGTTAAGTTTAAATAAGTAAAAGAAAGAGAACCACTGTTCAGAACTTGATTCCAAACAGGAAAGCAGGAACTTGCTGATGAAGTAAAAGAGACCAACATTTCGAGAAAAGGAGGAAAAATTTAGGGAAAAAAATGATGTTACCTTAGAATTGTAGACAGTAATAAAACAGAACAAAAGGAGTAGAAACATGTACCCTAGACTTCAGGACAATAGATTTCAAAGAGTTCTCAGAAAGTTACATATGAGATTATGAAAAGACTATATAATTGAGCATATACAAGAGATAAAAATCAATAAAATAGTATAAGAAAGGTAAAAACCCATTATAATTATACCTTACAAAAACAAAACAAAAATTAAGGCCCTAAAAAGCTTTCAAAATATGCAAAAAAAGAATAATGAATGAAACCTGCATTACCTAGAAAAGATGACAAAATATTAATATATGACCTAATACAGAAGAGGTATTCCTATTTTATTACTATCTTCTCCAACAATGTCTGAAAGTGGAACAGGATAAACACTGTCAAGAGACTTTCAGGTTGAGGTAGGACAGTCAAAGAATAGTTTTAAATGAATCAAAGTTTGTTTGCTGTTTTTTCTAAATATCTTATTGATTTTTTTATAGAGAGAAAGGGAAAGGGATAGAGTTAGAAACATCGATGAGAGAGAAATATCAATCAGCTGCCTCCTGTAACCAAGGTACATGCCCTTGACTGGAATCGAACCCGGGACCCTTCAGTCCGCAGGCTGACGCTCTATCCACTGAGCCAAACCAGTCAGGGCGAATCAAAGTGTATAGTTATAAGAAAATAGAGCAAAATTTTACAGCTACTGTATGTAAGTTTTAGAAGCCAAAGACATTATACTTCTTTCAAAAGAAGGGAAAATTATTCTAGACACTGCAGACAAGATATCAAAATTCCACCAAGGAAAAGCTATGGATGAACTAACCTCATTTCCTGTTTGGATAGGGTCACTCAATTGGTACTTAGGAGAAATACCAGTTGTGTCCCACAATTTCATAAAAGAATCCAAATTTTTCATCATACTCTTGTGGATATGTTGAGAGCTAAGAACTAAATAACTGTATAGGGGAGAGAATCTGAAGGTGGTTGAATATAAAGTATGATTTATTTAACTGACAATAATCTTGTTGAGTTTTTAGAAGATTTGGCTAAGGACCATGGTCCATTAAGCATTTTATAAATGACTTTAGAGTAACATTTTTCAAGCTTCAATGTCCTTAAAGAAAGACCTTATTAAAATAAAAACAACCTTTACCCAGCAGGTGTTGCCCAGTGGTTGAGGTTCGACCCATGAACCAGGAGGTCATGTTTCAATTCCCAGTAAGGGCACATGCCCAGCTTGCAGGCTCCATCACGGAGGCATACAAGAGGCAGCCAATTGATGATTCTCTCTCATCACTGATGTTTCTATCTATCTCTCCCTCCCTCTCTCTCAAATCAATGAAAACATACTTTAAAAAAACCTTCAATGTCCTTGACACGATAATAGACTTATCAAATATCCTGATAGCCAACTTAGATCCCTAGAAAGATAATTATAAAAACAAAATTCAAAATACCATCAAGAGTTAAAATGAACTGGAACTTGCACCTAAAAGACCTGCACTCAGATTGAAAACTTCAATATTCAAGTGTGGATTGGGGTTTCATGTTAGTTCCAAGAGATGTAAAAAAGACCTGAACATTTAAATTGTCCAGGAGTTCATCTGAATCATTTACTTTATAAAATAAGGAAAAGCTAATATAATCTTAGGTTTTACTGATAACAAATGTTATCACAAAGAATCCTATCTAATAAAAGAGAAAGATGGTAATTGGCGTAGGACCGCTACCCTTTTCATTGGCTAATCAGTGAGCCAAGACAGCCAAGATGGCGGCTAATTTGCATATGTCAGCCCCAAGCCTCAGAATGAAGCTTTAGGCTGGGGCCTGGGCAGAGCCATCCAGCGATCATTGATGGCGGCAGCGGCAGGGAACCAGGCGGAGCCAGCCAGCTATGCTTGATGGGGCAGCGGCAGGGAGCTGGGGGTGCTCCGGCCCAAGCCTAAAGCCTCTGGCTGAGGTGTTAGGCCTGGGCTGGACCCTCCCCATGCTCCCCACCATCAAGGATCTCTGGCTGGCTCCTCCCTGACCCAAGCCTAATGCCTCAGGCTGAGGGTTTAGACCTGGGCTGGGGCAACCCCAGCTCCCCGCCACCAATCGCTGGCTGGCACCTCCCCGGCTTGGGCCAGGGAGGAGCCAGCCAGGGATCTTTGATGGCTATAGCGCGGGAAATCGGGGCGGAGCCAGCCGGCGATCCTTGATGGCAGTGGCAGCGGCTGTGGGGAGCTGGGGGGGACCCGGCCCAGGGCTAATCACTCATCAGAGGCTTTAGTCCTCAAAGGGAGGCCAGACTGTGGCTTAGGCCCACTCCCCAAGGGGAGCAGGGAGCAGGTAGTAGGACATCCCCTAGGGCTCCCAGTATGTGATGGGGGCTATCTGGGCTGAGGGACCCCCCACCCCTGCCAGTGCACAAATTTTTGTGCACCGGGCCTCTAGTGTAATAAAATTTTGTTCCATCATGGAAAACCACTTGATGATTACAACAAAAATTGCCACTGCTGGTTCCTTTGTTGCAATCATTTACAGAATTACAACTTAATTCTCCCTCTTTTTATGAAGATTTCAGCATCCAGAACACTGTCTCCCATCAATAACATTTGTATTTTAATTCTTGGTGGTTTCAATGTCAATATAGATGATTCCACTAAAATTCCCTGGCTTTTCAGATACCCGATCCAATTTTCTCCATGATCTCCCCCCCCCCCCCCCCCCCCCCATGATCTTATTCTTTACTCCTTTAGATGCCAACTCTACAGGGTCACGATATAGGGCCTTTTCATTACTAACTGTACTGCCTCCCTAATCACAATTTCAAGTATCTACCTCCCATTATTCCTTCTTGGACCCTGATTTCAACAAATTTTTGACTCTACTGAGACAATTACACCACCTTTCCCTCATATGTGCATCCCTTATGTCCGCCTTCCTCTCACCCACCTTAGATGCCATGGTTCACCATTATCATCACTCTCTTGACAACATCTTCAATTCTCTTGTCTTTCTCCTCCCCTTTTGTACTCACCTGGCAAAACCCCAACTGGGTAAAGTCAACTCTTCTGGAAACTAACCTCAAGTGAGCCCTTCATGCTACCTGGCAATATTTCCGTATTTTCCTAATGCACTCACTTCTATACCGACAGACAGCTGACTTCATACCTTTACCTGGAACCTCCTCCCCCATCCTCACTTTGTGATGACTTTGCTTCCTATATAATAGACAAAATGAAATTAATATGAAGAAAATATCTACATTTCCCCTCCATCGTATCTATACACCTACTTCTATCAACAAACTCTACCTTCTCTCCTGTTACTGTCTGTGCTCCTACTAAATCCTAACCTCTGAATCCCAACCTAGCTACCCTGGTGAATGCTACAAAAAGATACATTTTGCCCCAATTTAAGCAGAACATTTTTAACAATTAGAACTTTCAAAAAATGGAATAAGTCATAAAATAATGGCGACTTAACTGTAAGATCTCTTTGAGAAAAGGGATTTATGTCACTAGAAGTCCAGATAATCACTTAACACCCACTCAGCTCTAGAGTTCTATGGTTTTAGAAAATATGAAACTGAAAAATATCCTAGTATAAGTTAACAGTATTACCTGGAATGTGAATCCTTTTCTCACCCCTGGTGACTCAGGTTAATTACTCAAAGATTTCCCTGATGACTAAAAGTCTTTACGGAAGGAATAACAATGAAATGGAAGAATGACTGCCATTATCAACTATTTTTTAGAAACCCATCTAGCTATCTTATTTTCATTCTCATGCTGCTGTATTTCTAAAATTGCTACCTTAGAAACTAACCTGGGAATATCTAATAGAAATGCATCTTTCAATAACAGTACAGTATAATACTATAATTCTTACAACACCATGCACTAAGCACTGTATATAAATTGTCATGGAATTTAGGCAAATACTAATTACATTTGACCGTTTTACTAGTTAATTGCAGAAAAAAAAGTTGTTTAAGAAAAAGGACATTCAAATGAACAAGAGAATGTTGGGTAAATGGCAAGATTGCAAACAAAATTTTACTTATTGCTGGGACAACTTAGCAGATTAAATATATTCACCTTTAACAATCTTCTTTGCACAGTCATTATACACTTGCTCTTGCGATGTGTTTGACTGGAATACCCGGTCAAATGCATAAGGCTTGGTCTGAAAAACAAAAATAAAAGTTTCAACTACACAAATTAAAATGGATTTCTAAGCTTCTTTGAAGATATCAACATATATTTAACCTTCACAACAGAATACCTATTGTGAAGTTTCATATCATAGAAACTTTGTGGCACAAACCTTAGGGATCACCAAGAACAGATACACTAAAATAAACTCTACAAAAATAAGAATGTCTGCTTTAGTCTTTGTTATATTTCCAGGGCCTAACACACTACTGATAATTAGCATTATTATGGTAGGCACTTGAATACTGCCAGTGAATTCTGATTTGATGAGTGTCTATGCTGGCAGTGTTTGAGACTGTATTTTCACTATTAATATCATGCTTGGCTGATGTGGCTGTGGTGAGCATTGACCCATGAACCAGGAGGTCACAGTCTGATTTCCCTTTCAGAGCACATGCCCATATTGCGGGATCAATACCCATTAAGGGGTTTGTGAGAGGCAGCCAATTGATTCTTTCATTATGGATGTTTCTATATCCCTCCTTCTCCTTTCCTCTCTCTGAAATAAATAAAAACGTATCTAAAAAAAAAAGTGAAAAAAATACTAATAAAATTTTGCAGATAAAGAAATTCGAACCCTGAAAGATACAAAAATTGGGAAAAAATTAAAATTCAAACCCAAATCTCTAGTCTTTCATTTCAGGGATCTTTCCATTAATCCATTCAGCTCCACAGTTTACTGCAACAGCTTTTCAATAATTCATTCATTGAAAAAACATTTATGGAATGCCTATGATACTAGAATGACATGCGAGAATGACAACCAAGACAGATTCGCTCTTTTTAGTGGAACATAAGCAATAGTGGGATTAACATCAGACAAATAATTAATTGACTAGAATTCTGACTCATGCAACAAAATGTTATGAAAATACTATTATTGAAAAAGAAAATGGGGGGGGGGGGTTGCAACCTAGTTCAGTATCTGCTTAAAAGCTCTAGTCTTACTTCCCCACTCTGACTAAACTTGGGCGGAGCTGCAGAGCCTAACCCCAGGGCCCCGCCACAGCTGACTTGGGTGGAGCTGCAGGGACCCTCAGAGGCCCACCACAGAAGGAGATATATAGGTCAGAGCCTCCCCATGAGTTCAGTTCAGGCTTTGGATCCAGAATTCCTCTGGAGTAGCAGATCTGCCAAATAAGATTAAACTTTCCTTCTTCAGAGGGCTGACTGATTGTTCTTCCGTGCATTCTGCCACAACATTTGGTGCGTTGGCTGGGAAGCATCAGTTGAGCTGGCTCTTAGGTCACTGCTGACAAGAGCAGACTTCGGGGCACTTGCTTCAGGCTCCAGGACCCAAGGAAGGCACGCCACCGACACATTCGCCGGTTCCTGAACCCCCAGGGTCTGGAGAGGCTGCAGCAACTCCATGCTCTGGAGGACCCAAAAGAGGCAGAAAACACCTTTCTGGGACTTCCCGGGAGAGAAGTCAAAATCAGACATCTGAAACTGTAAGTTTTTCCCCGGGGAAACAGGTCCGAGTTTTGGCCTGTCCTATGGGACAGAAGAGGTAGCTCGTCCCTACCTAGGTAAATTTATCTCAGGATAGCTCGGATCATCTGGAGCAGTGGTCGGCAAACTGCAGCTCATGAGCCACATGTGGCTCTTTGGCCCCTTGAGTGTGGCTCTACCACAAAAAACCACGTGTGGGAGCGCACGTACAGTGCGATTGAAACTTCATGGCCAATGCGCAGAAGTCGGTATTCTGTGGAAGAGCCACACTCAAGGGGCCAAAGAGCTGCATGTGGCTCGCAAGCTGCAGTTTGCCGACCACTGATCTGGAGGAACAGCTTCTAGACGGGATTCACCATTTTTAGGACTTCCCAGGAGGGAAGTCAAAACTCGGAGTGGCTAAGGGTTCGAGTCTGGCCTGTCTTTTAAAAAAAAGGTAGAAGAGAAGTGTTCCTAGGTAGTTTTCTACTGCCTCTGATCAGGGGACTTGTTCTGTATCTCGGCGCAATTGAAACTGATTTGGTGGTATTCTGTGGTATAAATGTGGCGAGTGCTGGTGAAGTGTTTTTGCTTGTTAATGTTTCCGTTTTGTTTTTTAAAAACCATTCTAAACCTCTCCCGAGTTTCCGTGGTGATTCAAGGTTTTTATAAGTTTTTAGTGGGGAATGTTATCTGTCTTTATTGTTTAAACTAGAGGCCCAGTGCACCAAAATTTGTGCACTCGGGGGGGGGAGGGGGGAGGAGGTTCCTGAGCCCAGCCTGTGCCCTCTCGCAGTCTGGGACCCCTCGGGAGATAACGACCTGCTGGCTTAGGCCTGCTCCCTGGTGGCAGAGGGCAGGCCCAATCCCTAGGTGCAGCCCCTGGTCGGGCTCAGAGCAGGGCCGATTGGGGAGGTGGGGCACCGCCCCCTGTCATGCACAGAGCAGGGCGTATTGGGAGGTTGCGATGACACCCTCAGTCATGCTCAGGGTAGGGCCGATTGGGGGGTTGGGGCACCGCAC
>NW_006299490.1:474951-493256 GCF_000327345.1 Myotis davidii
CTCGTCTGAGTAAAGCAGGTTTCTTGGGTTTTTTTAGCTTCTTTATTCGCAACATAGTTGCTTAGAGTTGCAGCTGAGAGGCCGGCAAGTCAGGCGGGGAACGTTGGAGTTCTCCGTCTCTGAAGCAAGCAAGCCTCCCTGTTCGCATCAGCTGCCTGGCTGCCGGCCGCCATCTTAGCTGCCAGTTAATTTGCATATCAAGGCCCTACTCTGTGAGTGACAGGGGGATTAGAAAATGGGAAGGGTAGCGGTCGTACGCCAATTACCATGTTTCTCTTTTATTAGTGTAGATATGTCTTCGTTGTTTAAAACTGTTTAGCTAGTGAAATTTCTGTTTGTGTCTCTTAAAAAAATATGAATGCATTGCTATTCTGAGGAATGTTAATTATTTACATGTCATCTAAAAATTAAGGCTAAGTGTTCTAACTGGGAAGTATAACTTTGGTGTAACGGAGTAAGGTAAAGAGAAATGTTGCAAGAAAGTTGAATGGATGACAGGCCAGTAAGCCGGGACAAGTAGAATAGGGAAACTGAACAGAAATCCTGTCTTCCCAAAATCCTTAAATCCTGTCTTTCCTAAACCAAGGACACTTGGGCGTAAATGATTTGTAGTTGTATTTAACCAGAGGTTAAAGTTTATGTCAATGTACTCAGGGAGATTGATAGAAATCTGATTAGTGTCATTTGCTGTCCACACCCAAGGACAAATGAAGTTAGAAAATGAGGTTTATTTTGATTAGTTTTTATTCAGGGTTTTTTTTTATTTTTTTTTTTATTTTTATTTAAAGAGGAGGTAACCTGGTCCCTCCCTGCAACATGGGTAATATAGCTCGTCCTCAAACTCTGTCTTAGAATGTATGTTAAGGAATTTTAAGAAAGGGTTTATTGGGGACTAATGAGTAAAACTAGTCCCCTAGGAATTAAAAAGGATGTGTGAAATAGACTGGCCATCTTCTGGAGTAGGATGGCCACCAGAGGGCACATTGGATGTCCCCCACAATCAGGAATGTTCACAGAATTATCACAGGAGACCCAGGTCATTTCAACCAGTTCCCATATATTGACCTGGGCTAGAGATAGCAGAGCTTAAGCCGTTTTGGATCGAGTTTTGTGTATATAAGGAAAATGGGCAGGACCCTCAGAAGGGGAATAAGCCTCCTATCCTGCAGGAACCCCCTGAGGAAGCCCTGCCAGTTCTACCACCTCCATATGTGCCTCAAGTGGTACCCAGTGCCCCTTTGCCTAGCCAGGGAAGCTTAGATACACCACTTCCTTCCGTTTCCCTGCAACCGGACTCTCCAGAGCCAGTTGGACAATGTTTGCACTCAGCTGATCAGGGACCCAAACCACTCCCGGCTTTCCAGATGGTTCTCCGAGAAATGCAGGGTCCTCATAAACTGGAGAAAACAGGACCCCACAAGAGGAGGGATCGGTCATTTACTACCAGCCTTTCACTATGACCGATATCTTAAATTGGAAGCATCACACTCCCATTTATTCTTAAAAACCTCAAGCCAACCTTTCAGACCCATAAGCCCACTTGGATCGACTGCAAGCAACTCCTTCTCACACTCTTTAACACTGAGGAGCACATAAGAATAACAACAGAAGCTTGGAAATGGCTCTAGACCTAGGCCCTGCCAGGGACATTAGACACAGACAGATGGGCCAGGGGGGTTCTCCCAGGTGTGGAACCCAGATGGGACCTGAATTCGGAGGATGGGAGGGCCAGATAAGAGAGATATCGGCTGGCCTTCCTCCAGGGGCTCTGGGCTGGGGCCAAGAAGCCCACTAATATGGCCAAGACCTCTGAGGTTTTCCAGAGGCCTTATGAAAGTCTGGCAGCCTTTTATGAGAGACACTGTGAAGCATATTGAGCTTACACTCCCTTTGACCCAGAGGCCTCGGAGAATCAAACTATGGTCAGTGCAGCCTTCGTTAGTCAGGCTCAGTCAGACATAAGGAGAAAGCTACAGAAGCTTAAAGGATTTGCTGGAAAGAATGCAACCGAGCTACTAGAAATAGCAAACAAGGTTTTCATTAATTGGGACAATGGGGCTAAAAAAAGAGGCTGAGGAGAAACTAAAAATGAAAGTGACGCTGATTGCTGTGGCTGTTATAAAACCTAACTTCCAGAAAAGGGAGACAGCAAGGAGCCAAGTCAGGAAAAGAAAGGATGGATCTTAAATGGGACCAGTGTGCCTAATGTAAAGAAGTAGGGCATTGGAAGAATGAATGCCTGAGCTACCAGAAGAAGCAGGCAAGGCCATCCAAACCACCCAGCCGCTATCGGCCAGAGCCGCCTAAGGCAGACCTCATTGGACTGGCAGCAGCTGACTCTGACTAGGACAGACTGGGCTCTTTCCAACTGGGCCCTCATGAGGTCCTGGTCAAAATGAAAATCGGGAACCAGACTGTGAACTTCATTGTTGATACAGGGGCAGAGCACTTGGTAGTTACTCAGAAAGCAGCTCTCCTCTCAGGACGGAAAGTCACCATTATTGGAGCTACCGGGGACCACAGCTGTAGACCATTCTACTGCCCCTGCCGATGTCAGTTAGGCGGCCGCCTGGTGGTTCATGAATTCCTGTATTTGCCAGATTGTCCGGTCCCTGTAATGGGCAGAAACCTTTCAGCCAAAATGGGAGCAGAAACCACCTTTGCCCTGACAGCTCAGCACAACTGCACTTAGGTGAGGAGACCTCTCCAATGATCCTGTCTTTAGCAGTATCTAGGGAGGAAGAATGGAGACTTTATACCTCCCAGTCAAAGGACTCACCATTAGATCCTGAACTAGAGAAAGAATTCCCGCTGGTATGGGCAGAAGGAAATCCCTGGGCCCTGGCTAAGAACCACGCCCCAGTGCTAACTGACTTGAAGCCTGGGGCACCGCCTGTAAAACTTCCTTTTTCTGCCTTTATCTGGCACCCTCCAGTCAGCCCGTTTGCCTTTGAGTGGAAAAACCCAACCAAAGGGATAAGGAACAGTTCACCTGGACCAGACTACCACAAGGGTTCAAGAACTCCCCAACTCTTTTTTGTGGAGCACTAGCAGCAGATTTGCCCAAATTTCCAGGAAGGACATGGGGTGCAATCTACTCCAATATGTAGACAACCTCTTACGGGCTAGCTCCACGTGAACTTAGTGTTGGGAAGGAACACGAACCCTTCTGACTCTTAACTGAAATAGGTTTCTGGGTGTCCAAAAGGAAAGCTCAAATCTGTCAGAGGCAAGTCAAATACCTAGGTTTCTGAATTACCCAAGAGAAATGAAGACTAGGGACTGAAAGAAAACAGGCAGTATGTGCCATACAGTCCCAAGCACCTGGCAACAGATTCGGGAATTCCTAGGGGCAGCAGGGTTCTGTCAAATTTGGATCCCAGGATTCTCAGATCTAGCTAAGCCCCTCATAAAGCTTTAAAAGGAGAGAAAAAGGTACCCACTACCTAAGGTCCTAAAGAGGAAAAAGCCTTCACGACCATAAAGACAAAGCTCACCATGGTGCTGACCCTAGGGCTCCCAGATGTGACATGGGACTTTAACCTTTACCTTCACAAGAACAACGGGGTAGCCCTAGAAGTTCTGACTCAGGAGTTGGGACCCTGGCAGAGGCCAATAGCCTACCTCTCCAAACAGATTGACCCAGTTGCCTCCAGGTGGCCCCCATGTCTCAGGGCCCTTGCAGCCACAGCCTTATTAGTCAAAGAGGCAGACAAGCTCACTCTAGGACAGAACTTAAATGTTCAAGTGCCTCATGATGTTGTTACCCTAATGCAGTGGTTCTCAACCTTCCTAATGCCGTGACCCTTTAATACAATTCTTCATGTTGAGGTGACTACTCCAATATGTAGACAACCTCTTACGGGCTAGCTCCACGTGAACTTAGTGTTGGGAAGGAACACGAACCCTTCTGACTCTTAACTGAAATAGGTTTCTGGGTGTCCAAAAGGAAAGCTCAAATCTGTCAGAGGCAAGTCAAATACCTAGGTTTCTGAATTACCCAAGAGAAATGAAGACTAGGGACTGAAAGAAAACAGGCAGTATGTGCCATACAGTCCCAAGCACCTGGCAACAGATTCGGGAATTCCTAGGGGCAGCAGGGTTCTGTCAAATTTGGATCCCAGGATTCTCAGATCTAGCTAAGCCCCTCATAAAGCTTTAAAAGGAGAGAAAAAGGTACCCACTACCTAAGGTCCTAAAGAGGAAAAAGCCTTCACGACCATAAAGACAAAGCTCACCATGGTGCTGACCCTAGGGCTCCCAGATGTGACATGGGACTTTAACCTTTACCTTCACAAGAACAACGGGGTAGCCCTAGAAGTTCTGACTCAGGAGTTGGGACCCTGGCAGAGGCCAATAGCCTACCTCTCCAAACAGATTGACCCAGTTGCCTCTGGGTGGCTCCCATGCCTCAGAGTCCTTGCAGCCACAGCCTTATTAGTCAAAGAGGCAGATAAGTTCACTCTGGGACAGAACTTAAATGTTAAAGTGCCTCATGCTGTTGTCACCCTAATGCAGCGGTTCTTAACCTGTGGGTTGCGAACCCTTTGGCAGTTGAACGACCCTTTCACAGGGTCGCCTAAGACGATCCTGCATATCAGATATTTACATTACGATTCATAACAGTAGCAACATTACAGTTATGAAGTAGCAATGAAAATACTTTTATGGTTGGGTCACAACATGAGGAACTGTATTTAAAGGGCCAGAAGGTTGAGAACCACTACCCTAATGGAAACTAAGGGGCAACACTGGCTGACTTATGCTCGGGTGACTCAATACCAAGGGCCTATGTGAAAATCTACGAATAAGATTACAGGCAGTAAGAACTCTTAATCCTGCCACTTTCCTACCCATCACAGAGGGAACCCCTGAGCATGATTGTCTAGAAGTCCTAGAGGAGGTTTACTCCAGCCGGCCAGATCTAACAGATAGGCCTCTACAGAATCCAGACTTAATATTGTTCACGGACAGCAGTAGCTTCCTAGATGAAAGAAAAAGACGAGCCGGGTATGCCGTGGTATCAAAATTTGAGATAACAGAGGCACAGGCCCTGCCTGAAGGATGGTTAGTGCAGAGGGCAGAACTTTGGGCCCTAGCCAGATCCTTAAATCTCAGTAAGGATAAGCATGCCAATGTCTACACTGACTCACGCTATGCCTTTGCTACCCTGCATATCCATGGGGCCATGAACAAGGAAAGGGGTTCCTGATGGTCGGAGGAAAAGGATTAAGAAATCAGAATGAAATCTTGAAGTTACTTAGAAGCAGTCTGGGAGCCCAAGGAAGTAGCAGTCATCCATTGTAGAGGACATCAAAAAGGAAAAGATTCAGTGTCAGAAGGGAATCCTCACGCAGATGCAGCGGCAAGGCTAGCTGCTAAGGAGCGGGCAGTGCCATCGTGATCATGCTGGTTCCTGAATTACCTGAACCTCCAAAATACACCCCTCAAGAAGAATGGGCCCAATGAGAAGGGGTAAAAGGACGAAGGAAGGTTGGTGGATATTCCCAGATCATAGGGTCTACATTCCAGAACATTTAGCTCATAGAGTAGTCCTCCAACAGCATGAACTTATCCATTTAGAGAAGACAGCTCTAGAAACCTTGTTAAGCAGATACTATCTAAATGCCCATCTCCCCTCCTTATGCAACTCAGTCTCTCAGCACTGCCCCCTCTGTGCACAGAACAATGCAAGGCAGGGTTCTTTTGAAGATCTAGAGGTAGACTTGACAGAAATAGGGCCTAGTAGAGGAAATAAGTATCTTTTAGTTTTTGTCTGCATCTTTTCAGGCTGGGTTGAGGCATATCCTACTGCACAGAGAAGGTGAGAGAAGTCACTAAGGCGTTATTGAAGGACATAATTCCTCCATATGGAATGCCATTAACTATAGGGTCAGATAATGGCCCAGCCTTTATAGCTGAGGTAGTACATCAGGTAGCTAAGACCTTAGGAATTAAGTGGAACTTAATACAGCCTACAGGCCCCAGAGTTCAGGAAAAGTAGAACGCATGAAATGGACTCTCAAGCAGGCTATGGCTAAGCTATGCCAGGAGGTGAAATTACCCTGGACAGATATCTTACCACTTTTGCTTCTGCAGGTGCACTGTGCTCCGAGAGCCAGTGTAGGGTTCTCCATTTGAAATTCTATATGGCAGACCCCCTCCCTTAATTCAGCCAAAGGGAGATTTCAGGGAAATAGGGAACTTAGAAATTCAGAAACAGCTATAAGGACTTGGGAAAACTATTCTTGAAGTCTACAGATGGGTTACTGATCGATTGCCCATCTCTCATGAGAGAGTGAGTATGGGTAAGTAGTCTAGGCATTGGCAATAGGATGCTTAAAGATCCTAAGGCAGAAAGGAGCTTGTAGCATTCAAGAAACCAAATGGCCGAAACCGGTTTGGCTCAGTGGATAGAGCGTCGGCCTGCGGACTGAGGGGTCCCAGGTTCGATTCCGGTCAAGGGCATGTACCTGGGACCAAATGATGCCCAACCAGTGTGGCTCAGTGGTTGAGCGGTGGCCTATGAACCAGGAGGCCAAGGTTTGGTCAGGGCACATGCCTGGGTAGCGGGCTCAATCCCCAGTGTGGGGTGTGCAAACATCGTTGATGTTTCACTCTCTTCCTCTTCATCTTCCTCCTCTCTGAAATCAATAAAAATATTTTTTTTAAAAAAAGAGAAAGAAACCAAATGAAGTAACATCCTCAGGAATTCGACCTGGAGTTTGATCACTTGCTATGATTTGCGCTGACCACCAGGGGGAAGCGTGGAACATGGCGGGCAACCAGCAGTGGCAGTGGGGTGCTGAGGGAGCAAGGTAAGGAGGCGGTGGAGAGGCCAGGAACCTGATGGGCCCTGATCACCGGCCAGGCCTAGGGACTCTACCCGTTCATGAATTTTGTGCACCTGGCCTCTAGTTTAAAGTATAAGCATCAAAGATCAAATGCAAATGCCAACACAGTAAAACTGGCAAATATAGTTTTGACCTGTGGACACTCAGAAAGGATCTTGGGGACTCTACCTTGGGGACCACATTTAGAGAACTTCTAATGTAGTCTGAGGAGCAAGAGACATAGAATGAAAAAGCAAGCATATAATGTCCATGCAAATCAAGGAGGAACTTTCAAGGAGGGACTGCTTATGTCAAATATAGCTGTGAGGTCAAGACAAAACTAAAAGTATCCAAAGACAAAGATCAGATTGTAATGGGTTGAAAAAAGAATGGAAGGTAACGAAGTAGATTTCTATGTGGCCGTGGATCTAAGATAATTTTTTAAGATGGGCAAGACCTGAGCAAGTTTTAATGCTCAAAAGAACTGATCTAGGAAAGTAAGCATCTATAGATGAAAAGAGAAGGGAGTTGGACCCTAAAATACAAAGTAATCATGACTCCAGAAAAAATCCTTAACATTATAGAATACTTCCTGGGTCTTATCTTAAAACACACACATACACCCTCCCCCCAAACCTTACTTTTTATCCCACAATCCCCCTCCTCAGGGTAAGAATGAAGCAGACTCCTAAAGGCTATCTGAAGCCATTCCCAATTCCCATTAGAAAGTCTGAAAAGCTAACCACTTGTTAGCCTAGTTTTCTTGCAACCAGTGGCCACTTGACCCAGTTCTGGATACTATGAAGTAAGTGATGGTTTGCTGGAAGGTCTTGGAGAAGACTTGTTTTCCTGATGAAAAGAACCATTCTCAGCTGAGACTGCCCTTTCTCTTTTCTGGAATAAATGTCTGGAGTTGTAACATCCATTTTTCAAATATGACAAAAATGATGAAAAATCAATCTAAGGAAGACAAAGGATAAGAATCAAATAAGTACTAGCAGCAAAGGCCTATCTAAACTTTTTTTTTTTGGTGGTGGTGGTGGTGGGTCTCTAAACGTTTTATGAGAGAAATAACCTCTTATTTAAACCTCTCTTTGTTGTTTGTTTTCACTCTGCAGCTGAAAGCATTCCTGATGAATATACTAAGACTAGAGGCCCAGTGCATGAAATTCGTGCACAGGAGGAGGGTAGGAGGAGAGAGTCCATTAGCCCAGCCTGCACCCTCTCCAATCTGGGACCCCTCAGTGGATGTCTGACTGTCTCTCACAATCTGGGACCACTGGCTCCTAACTGCTTGCCTGCCTGCCTGCCTGCCTGCTTGCCTGATTGTCCCTAACCCCTGTGCCTGCCTGATCGCTCCTAACCACCTCTGCCTGCCTGCCTGAGCACCCCTAACTGCTCCCCTACCGTCCTGATCGCCCCTAAGTGCTCCCCTGCTGGCCTGATGGGCCCTAACCGCCTCTGCCTCACCCTGCACCTAGGACCCAGGATTCCCTCATCTGGCCGCAGGCACCCGGGACCCAGGTTTCCCTCCCTCTGGCCGGTCGCAGGCACCCAGGAGCTGGGCCGGCCACAGCTGCAGGGGACCGTGGGCGGGAGGCTTCACCCAGGCCACAGCCACAGGAGCCCTGGACCACGGGGCAGGTGGCTTGTCCCTCTCCCGGGTCACAGCCTGGCTGGTCCCCATTCCTCTCTAGCAAGCTCATTTGTGCCTGGCTGGTCCCCATTCCTCTCTCCCCAGTATTGAGTGTCTGAGCCATGGGGGCGTGAGGACCATTTGCATATTAGCTCTTTATTATATAAGGGTGATCAGCTCTGGCATCAATTCAAAGACATCTCAATGTCTGATTACTCTTTGGCTAAGACATACATAAACGTGTCCTTTTGCTAAGATACCACTGAGACATTAACATTTAAATGCAGTGGTTGAGCGGTGCATTTTATCAGGTGTGGCTAAAAAAAAAAAGCGCCAATCTACTATTTTACTGATTGTACAAGATGTATTCATAATAAACAATTTTGGAAACAAACACAAGTACATTCAAAAGAACAATCATCACCCAGTGATAAACCATGCTATTTTTCCTATGCAAAAAGAAAATTTCCCCTCTTCATTTATCCAGCAAATATTTATTTACCACCTAGAAGGCAATGGATATTGTAAATGAGTAACCATTTTAGAAATAATATTTTAGTAGACTGTAGTGTTCAAAAAATAGATGATAATAGTAGTCTTTTTTAAAATATATTTTATTGATTTTTTACAGAGAGGAAGGGAGAGGGCTAGAGAGCTAGAAACATTGATGAGGGAGAAACATCGACCAGCCGCCTCCTGCACACCTCCCACTGGGGATGTGCCCGCAACCAAGGTACATGCCCTTGACTGGAATCGAACCCGGGACCTCTCAGTCCGCAGATCGACGCTCTATCCACTGAGCCAAACCGGTTTGGCAATAATAGTCTTGAATACTAATTAATATAAGTGATCAAGTAATGATAACTGACTTGAAATGGAGACAGTCTCTAGCTTTAAAGAACTCACAACCTGGAAAGGTGTCAAGAATACATTGCTACTAGCCAAATATACATTTAATAACAGGTCAATAGAAAACATACAGCATGAAGACAACTGCATTCTTCCAAAATAAATCAAATAACAAAATTTTCTTAAAATAAACATCTAAAAAAAAGAATGAACACTACTGAACTTTAACTCCTTATCTCCATTTTTATAACAATTAAAAAAAGAGTGCTTATAAACCATTTAGAAAGAGATATGCTAAAAATAATAAGTAATAGGAAAGCCCACCTCAAAAATACATTATGTAGCTACTTACTCTGGAATCACCACATAGCAAAAATGCAAACTATCTATACAACCTTCTTAAAGCAGGACTATGAATATGCAAACAAAAATAATCAAGCTGGGGTTGAGTGATTCGCTTAGAAATTATATCCTCATTAAATAAAAACTTTGTGCTTAGCATCAAGTCAAGAAATTTTAATTCCAAGGCTAAATTAAAATTTTATCGAGGCAAATTTTTTATTAGCGATCTAGCCATAAAGTTACTAACTGACCCTGGCTTCCTGAAAAGAGACTTGTGAAACATAAAATCTATTTCTAATGGCTAGAAGGCACATTTCCAAACTAATAATCCTTCAAATAAATTTAAACAAAGGAAACCTCAATATCTGGACATGTGTATATTATATGGGTTTTTTCCTTAAAACTTTTTTTTTGACATCTATACTTTAAAAGCTGGTTCTTGGCATTGAAATATACTCTCTATTTCTATGTATCTTCAAAGACACTCCAAGTCACAAGATTCATTGACATGTGACTTAGACTTCAAGGGGACAAAATGAAATAGAAATGTTTACGCCTACTTGATATCTCTTAAGGTGTACGTATGTTAAGAACCTTGAAGAAATAATAAAATTCATTCGAGCAAAAAAAAAAAATGTATGGTGATGAAAAATACATTTATTTTTTAATGTATACATGTACACTGATAGTCTGACAGAAAACTTTATGACTCCGTTTGATATTATCAGGGGGACTTTTGCTGCTGCATCACTGATGACAGAGATTTTACATCAGGTTCATATTTCGTGACCTTCAGAGATATGCACGAGCTACTACTTTTTAAATGGCCTGGCCAGTGGGGCTCAGTGGTTGAGCATCGACCTATGAACCAGGAGGTCATGGTTCGATTCTGGGTCAGGACACATACTTGGGTGGAGGCAGCCTATTGATGATTCTCTCTCATCATTGATGTTTCTCTCTCTCCCCCCGCTTTCTCTTCCCCTCTCAAATCAAGAGAAATAAATGTTTTAAAAACTTTTAAAATGTATAGAATATTTTAGTTTTAAATTCTGCATTGCAGCAATTCCTTCTTAAACTATATATTTTGAATCAGGATCAAGATCCAAACAAAACAAACCGAGAAGATTTTATTTAGAGGCTAATTTACTTTCCGCAATAGCTCTTATAAATTCCCAAACAATCTTTAAAAACAATATAATTTTAAAAGTGAACAAAAATGAGACCTGAGTAATTAATGACATATTATTCTGTGCAAAATATTAGTTCCTGAAAATAACGAACTAAACACATTGTTTTATATTTGTAAAGGCTTTGTCACTCAGTTGTAATGTATTTCTGCTTATACAAATTTTAAAACTGGACTAAAATGCTTGCCTAAAGGCCAACTTAACTGTTCACTGTTTCACAGCTCTATCATCTATCCATTATTTATATTACTATTGATATTTATTTACTTTATTAAGTAAACATGCAAGATACTTAAAATAACTATCCAAAGGAAACAACCTAGCATAAATGTGTGTTTCTTGTGGTAATCACTTGTTTTAACTATTTGATTTTGTCATTTTGGGGCTGCCTTTTAACCTAATCTTAAACATTTTGTGAATCCTAAATTCTAATATAAAAAACAACAACTTGGTTATACTTATAGATTTGTGTAAGCACACACTAAAAATCATTCCTAATACAAGTCAAAAAGGAAAACAGCTTTATGTCAAGCACTGTTAAGGTTGAGTAATCACACAAACTCGAGAAACTAGTAGCCTCATGTTTGCCAACTAACAATCCAGGCCTTGTAAACCTTTTGATTCCATGTAAAATACATCATTCTAAAGGAAAAGGGTGACTACTATTGTATTTAACTTCTTGGCCTCACTATGATGTCATTTATAATGAGTTTTTCTTCTGGACTTTGTTAACGAAGAACCAGCGTGCAGTCTACACACAGAACTGGCAGTTGTTAGCAACCTAATGACTTGTTTGTCAAATGCCTAACAAGCAATATGAATCAACATTCATTCACTAGACCTAAATTTTCACATAAAAACTATAAAGAACTTTAAACTTTAGTCCTGTATAATATGCCAACGCTTTTAATTATCACTGTCCCATGACTCCTTTGTCCTATTTCCAAATTAAACTGTGCAAATAATATATTAAATATGAAATGCAATTAGGAAAAACTAACATTAAAATTTTGTGCCATGATAACAATGTAAAAAAAAGTCCTGGTATATGGCATAACCAAGAAAGATTTAATTTTTAATTACACTGCTCTGTATGCAGTATCTTAGTTTCCATTTTAACCTCCTTGAACTGGGAGTGCTATTTGAGACTTGTCAATTCCAGAGATGATCTCAAAAAGAGAGAGAAGAGAGAGAAAAGAGAAAAGAGAAGAGAAGAATCAACCTTACATTCTCATCTCCCTAACAATGATTAGCCAACCTTGGTTATGTTATTTTTTTATACTACAAAGGAACAATATCTCACCATCCTTGGGATTATCAAAATCAACTTTTTTTTTAAATCTCACCCGAGGATATTTTTCCATTGATTTTTCAAGAGAGTGGAAGAGAGAGGGAAAGACAGACATATAGATGTGAAAGAAACATCGAATGGTTGCCTCCTGCAAGCGTCCAAACAGAGGCCGGGCCGAGGAGGAAGGATCTGAATCGAACCTGGGACCCTTCGGTCTGCAGGCCCATGCTCTATCCACTGAGCAAAACCGGCTAGGGCTCAACTTTCTTGAAGGTAGATATTAATTACAGAAGTAGGAATCTAATACCAACACGAAATCTAATTTATTGGTCAAATTTTATCTTTTAAAAAAATTTTCTTTTTAGCCCTAGCTGGTTTAGCCCCATGGGTAGAGCTTCAGCCTGCTCAAGGGCACATGTCCGGGTTGCAGGCTCAAGGCACCCTGCAGGGGGCAGCCAATCAATGATTCTCTCTCATCACTAATGTTTCTATCTCCTCCCTCTCTCTCTCTGAAATCAAAATATATTTTAAAAAACAAAACAAAAACCTTCCTTTTGCATTACTCTGATATACACACAAAAAGTTAACACTCTCACCTAGACCGTTACCAAAAAAACCCAGCAAGGATGAGATTATGGGTCTTTCTGAGCACTTGTTTGACCCAACCTGAAGTAGCCACATTTGCAACAAACTTGATCACTCCGATTTTAAAAGAAAACGCACTATTTCCTTTTATATACTAGTTCCTCTTAGTCTTTCTCAATTGTTAACAAAAGGTGGGTAGGTAAACATTTTGAGGTAAAGGTATTATTTGTAGTTTTTTGGTAGTTTTTCCTCCTCCCGCGGGGAAAACAATAGGGTTCAACACAGTTTCTATAAAACTGTCTTTAATATTTAAGATACCGCCATGTTACTAGCTGAATTTTAATCTTAGATATTTTATATATGGTAAATTGGGGGAAGTCCAAAACCCCAAAAGCCATCAGCAACAGTAAACACACACTAAACTTAATCCCGAAACAGTTCCTCCAGCGCCCCAGGTGAGGGAGTGTCCCAGACTGAGACCAGGCACCTCCCATCACCCTGCACGGAAGCCCGGGGTGGGGGCGCCCCGGGAACACCTACGGAGCTGCGCAGTCTCCCGGTGCCGGGTTATCTGACCCGGAAAACACCAGGGACAGTCGGGGACACGACAGCTCCCTCTACATTCTGCACCCCAACACTCCCCGGAACTTCCAGGCCCAGCCAGGCCCGAAGCAGCGGGACGGCGGCAACTCACCGCGATCATGACCGTGTCTTCTCCCTGAAACTTGGCGATGTACTTATCGCCGCGGTTCACTTCAGACTCGTTGAGAGGTCGGAAGCGACACATCACTTTGATGTTGCACTCTGCCGGGTCCGCCATCTTCCTCGCTGCCGGGGCCGGAGGCCGGGAGCCACTCCCTGCCGCTCAGTCCGGGAGGAAGCAGGCCCGGGCTGAGGGTCTAGGGCCGCGAAGGTCGAGAGAATCAGTCCCCGGGGTCGCACTTTCCCCGGAGGGGGCGGAGGAGGACGGAGACTGGAAGCGCCGGCGCCGGCAGCCTCGCCCAGAGGCTCACTTCCGATCCATCATGGCAGCCGTGGCGGTGGCGGCACCGGGTGGAGCGTCCACGGCACAGCTCCTCAGCTTCCCCCTCACCGGCCTGGGCAGACTGCAGGTTCTGGGAGACAGGAAAGCGGTCCCCTCCTTCCTTGGAGGGAGCAGGATGGCCCACCGTCTCCTCGCTCGGCTGTCTGCTTGACGGCTGACCCCAGTCACTTCCAGAGCCACAGACCCGCGACGCGGCGGCGGGAGGGGCGGCGCGCGAGGATCATTGCGCAGTCGCGGAGGCTCGGTCCGGTGACCAATCGTTGCCCGCGCCGGGCCGCGCCGTCGCTTTTCGCCCGGCGGTCGCGGATTCAAGTTTTGCTGGCAGCTCGCTCCAGGTTTAGTCACCCGGTCTGGCTCCCGCCGGCGCCAGGCGGCAGCAATCCCGAGCTGAGGCAGATGGACGCACTTAGCTTTCTCTAGGGAACAATGGATTTGTTAAAACCACGTTGTTATTTTTTTTCCATTTGTTTAAGTAAAATACTATATTCCAATAAGGAATGTTTGCTTTCTCTTTGGTCTGGAGATAATATGGATTCGTAGCCAGCCCTGACCAGAAAGGGAAGATTTGAATGAAGGGTGGGACATGCTCTCTAGTTTAATAGTTGTTCTTTCCTGAGAGAGTGGTTTCAGAAGACAGGAAAAAGAAAAGAAAAAAAATTTCTTCTGAGGAGAAATGTGGAAGAATAAATAGTGTGAGGTGGGAGAAGGCTGTCAATCAATCAGAGGTCCTTCCTCCTCCGTAATGAACAAAAAGGAACTTACCAGTTTCAACACTGGAGGAATGAGGACCCTGGAGTGTGAAGATAGCTTCAAAGGACCGGGATAAATTTGTGGGTTACATATCTAAAGAAAACTACTCCACAGTTGATTTTGCCTTCTGTTTTTAGAAGGATGCCATAATGGCTCTCCCATGGAAGTGGCTCTGCAGTGCTATGAAAGAACAGCGAAAGATAATTAGAAACCCTTCCTCTGGTTTTGACTTTGTGTGTAGGCTCGGACTATGAAAACCTTCAATGCTCACTGCCCTTGCCCAATCATCCTAATACCTCCAAAAATAAAACCATTGTTCAACAGATTCAGGTTTGATCCACTGCAATGAAGGAAATGTCACACCAGGGGATCTGTGGGGAATCTACCCAAACAAAGTTGTCGTCGGATGTTGGTGCCAATGCAATGGGACCTCCCAATTTGGGATGCAGTGAAGAAGAAAACTTTATTTAGTGCCACAGCTCAACAGTAATACAGTATAGCTGTGAAAACAACACTGCTATGGAACAGCTCAATACAGATTGAGGCAAAAGTATGTTTACAGTTGTTTGTAGGGGAAATAATGCAGTAAATTATAAACAAAATACAAGAATAAACTGTGGCATTTTTGCAGAGGGTTTGCTGCCAGAACACAGATGTTGTGAAAACCACCACTAAATTAAACCCAAAATAGGAAAGGAAAAGACTCATATAAACATCTTCATCATTGGACAGGTGTAGATTCTAGAAAGTCTACCACTACTGGCTATCTGATCTATAAATCAGAGTGGGATTTACAAAAATAACATTGAAAAATTTGAGAAGGAGGCTGCGGAGATGGGGAAGGACTCCTTCAAGTATGCCTGGGTCTTGAATAAACTGAAAGCTGAATATCACCATTGATATCTCCCCATGGAAATTTGAGACCAGCCAGTATTATGTGACCATCATTGATGCCCCAGGACACAGAGACTTCATAAAAAACATGATTACAGGCATATACCAGGCGGACTGTGCTGTCCTGATTGTTGCTGTTGGTGTCTCCAAGAATGGGCAGACCCAGGAGCATGCCCTTCTGGCTTACACACTGGGTGTGAAACTGATTGTTGGTGTTAACAAAATGGATTCTACTGAGCCACCCTACAGCCAGAAAAGCTACGAGAAAATTGTTAAAGATGTCAGCACCTACATTAAGAAAATTGGCTACAATCTTGACATAGTACCATTTGTGCCAATTTCTGGAGCCAAGTGCTAATATGCCTTGGTTTAAGGGATGGAAAGTCACCCGTAAAGATGGCAATGCCAGTGGGACCACACTGCTTGAAGATCTAGATTGCATCCTGCCACCAACTCGTCCAACTGACAAGCCCCTGAATCTGCCCCTCCAGGAGGTATATAAAACTGGTGATATGCCTACTGTCCCTGTGGGCCTAATAAAGCCTGGTGTTCTCAAACCAGCATTGTGGTTAGCTTTGCTCTAGTCAACGTTACAACTGAAGTGAAGCCTATTGAAATGCACCATGAAGCTTTGCCTGAAGCTCTTCCTGGGGACAGTGTCAAGAACATGTCATGGCAGTGTGGCTGGTGACAGCAAATATGACCCACCAATGGAAGCAGCTGGCTTCATAGCTCAGGTGATTATCCTGAACCATCCAGGCCAAATCAGTGCTGGCTATCCACCTGTGCTGGATTGTCACACCGCTCATATAGCTTGCAAATTTGCTGAGCTGAAAGAGAAGATTGGTTGTCGTTCTGGGAAAAAGCTGGAAGATGGCCCTAGGTTTTTGAATCTGGTGATGCTGCCATCATCTATATATATGGCTCCTAGCAAGCCCATGTGTGTTGAGAGCTTCTCTGACTACCCTCCTCTGGGCTGTTCTGCTGTTCGTGACATGCGACAGTTGCTGTGGGTGTCAACAAAGCTGTGGACAAGAAGGCAGCTAGACCTGGCAAAGTCACCAAGTCTGCCCAGAAAGCTCAGAAGGCTAAATGAATATTATCCCCAATACCTGCCACCCCAGTCTTAAGCAGTGGTGGAAGAACGACCTCAGAAATGTTTGTCTCAATTGGCATTTAACTTTAATAGTAAAAGGCTGGTTATTGATTACAATGCATCATAAAACCTTCAGAAGGAAAAGAGAATGTTTTGTGGACCATTTGTGTTTTTTTGTGGGGGGGGGGGCAGTTTTTAAGGTGTTAGTTTTTAAAATTAGTACTTTTTAAGGCAGTTGTTCTCAACCTTGGCTGCACATTAGAATCACCTGGGAATCTTTTTAAAATCCTGATTTCTGAGCCTCACCCTCCAGAAATTCTGTGTTGTTGTTTTTTTGTTATGGGGTGGGGCCACAACATTAGTAACAAAGAAACAAAATTTCCGGAGGATGAGGCCTAGAAATCAGGATTTTAAAAAGATTCCCAGGTGATTCTAATGTGCAGCAAAGGTTGAGAACCACTGTTTTAATGGAAACAATTTGACCAAAATCTGCCACAGAATTTTGTGACCATTAAAACCAATTTTAATAAGAAAAAGAAAAACATCTGTATCCACATATTCACACTTGTAAACCCATTTTTGCCATACTCTGCAATGTTACAGCACAAGCCAGGGGTCCCTGGGCCAGGCCCCTCTTCGGCTAGGCAGCTCTGCTCTGCCCCACCCCATACCTGCTTGTCTGTCTGTGTGGCCCTCTTCGGGTTTCTCAGTAGACACTGGAGCTCCAGCCTGGAGCTGGTTCTAAACCAGCAAAGAGCTGACTTATATAGATAGAAGTCCTGGCCCCTGATCCCTGATTGGTCAGAATAGAGCTCCCCTGATTGTCAGAGTTGCACAGCTCTGATTGGATGGGGAAAGCTTCAGTCTTATAGTTGAACTAGGACTCTAGAAACTCCTTTATAAGGCTGGCTCAGAAACCCAGTTCATGCAAACAGTTTAGTAGCACAGAGGCAGCCTAGTGTAGAGGCTTCTCTGCAAAGTGCAGTTTGCAGAGAAAACCCATGTGCAGAAATGACTACTAGGCTTTGCTTCTTTCTTTTTTTTTCTTTTTTCTTTCTTTTCTCTTTTCTCTTCTTTCCTTTTCTCTTTTCTTTCTTTTTTTAATTAAATCTTTATTATTCAGATTATTACATTTGTTCCTCTTTTTTCCCCCCATAACTCTCCTTCTCCCAGTTCCCGCTCCACCATCCGCCCTCACTCCCCACCCACTGTACTCATCCATAGGTGCATGATTTTTGTCCAGTCTCTTCCTGCATCTCCCACACCCCTTTCCCCCCCAAGAATCGTCAGTCCATTCCCTTTTGATGTCCTTGATTCTATTATGATCACCAGATTATTTATTCACTTGATTCTTAGATTCACTTGTTGATAGATGCATGTTTGTTGTTCATAATTTGTATCTACCTTTTTCTTCTTCTTCCTCTTCTTAAAGGATACCTTTCAGCATTTCATATAATACTGGTTTGGTGGTGATGAACTCCTTTAGCTTTTCCTTATCTGTGAAGCTCTTTATCTGACCTTCAATTCTGAATGATAGCTTTGCTGGATAAAGTAAACTTGGTTGTAGGTTCTTGGTATTCATCACTTTGAATATTTCTTGCCACTCCCTTCTGGCCTGCAAAGTTTCTGTTGAGAAATCCGCTGACAGTCATATGGGTATTCCCTTGTATGTAACTGAGTTTCTTTCTCTTGCTGCTTTTAAGATTCTCTCTTTGTCTTTTGCTCTTGGCATTTTAATTATGATGTGTCTTGGTGTGGTCCTCTTTGGATTCCTTTTGTTTGGGGTTCTCTGCACTC
>NW_006299490.1:494180-502388 GCF_000327345.1 Myotis davidii
GAGGGATAGAGAGTTAGAAACATCGATCAGCTGCCTCCTGCACACTCCCCACTGGGGATGTGCCCGCAACCAAGGTACATGTCCTCGACTGGAATTGAACCTGGGACCCTTCAGTCCGCAGGCTGACGCTCTATCCACTGAGCCAAACCGGTTAGGGCTCTTTTCTTTTTTTTTGCCAAGTTAGCCACCAGTAACCCGTCTTAGTCCTCAGGGTTCACAAAGGAAAAGGTGGAGTTGTTACAGGGTTTGGGGGGAAAGTGTGGAGTTCACATAAAATTTAAGCCCTGGCTGATTTTGCTCGGTAAATAGAGCAGTGGCCTGAGGACTGAAGGGTCCCAGGTTGGATTCCAGTCAAGGGCACATGCCCAGGTTGTGGGCTTAATCCCCAGTGGGATGTGCAGGGGGCAGCTGATCAAGGATTCTCTCTCGTCATTGATGTTTCCATCTCTCCCTCTCCCTTCCTTTCTGAAATTAATAAAAATAGATTTCAAAAATTTTAAATGAAGCTGTATTTTAATAGTGTTAAAGAAAAAGAGAACCACAGGTGTAACTGCAGAATCAGTTCAAACTGGTCTTATTCTGTTCCTAACAAGATACTGAGTTGTTTTTCAGAGACAATAGGACAAGCTTACGTAAAGGATGGAATTTTGACCTCCAATAACACCTGGAACCAAAGTTTCAACCTTTCTCCCCTCTCCCCCCTCAAGGAACTAAAGAACCCCTTTCAGAAGCTAAGAATCTGTTTTCCAGGAAGATCCAATAATAAAGTCCGTTACCATATCTTACCATAAATGCCCAAGTTCCAAAGTTCTCCCATTGAAACTTGCCCTGCCAGCGCTTCTGAAAACCAGCCTGTTTCTCTCAACCTCTTAAATCTCACTCCCACCCTAGCCGGTTTTGCTCAGAGGATCGAGTGTAGGCCTGCGGACTCAGGATTCCTGGGTTTGATTCTGGTCAAGGGCATGTACCTGGTAAGCCAGTTGCAGGCTCATTCATGTGCAGGAGGCAACCAATCAATGTGTCTCTCTCACTTCAATTTTTCTATCTCTGCGTCTCTCTCCCTCCCTTCCACTCTGTTTAAAAATCAATGGAAAAAATATCCTTGAGTGAGGCTTAAAAAAGAAAAAAAATTTAAAAAAGGAAGAATAAAAATAAGGAAATAGATTCCCCTCACTTTAAAAAAAAAAAAAAATCTCACTCTGGACCAGGGACGGGGAAACAGATTTGAGCTTTGCCTCTTGTTTCCTTGCTGGTGGACCTTTTCCCCCCACCCTCAAAATCTGAGGCCGCAGTATTGGTTTCTATGCAACTTGGGCGGTGAGCCGTTGCTTGAAAGCAGAGGCCGCAAATAGCTTCACTGGTGTTAAAAGCCCACGATACCAAACTTAGTTTAATACCTGATTTAATTGTAGTTTCAATCTCTTCCAGAAACATAATCTTAATCAACCAATATGAAATTTTCCAGTCAAGGACCAGTAAGGTAATGTCACATAGCCCTTCTCCATTCCTCATAAAAATAAGAGGCAATCTACACAATAAAAATTCTTCCCCTTCTCTTCCCTCCGAGAAAAGATGTATTGGTCCAAAAATAATCCTTTGTTTCCTTTTGATAATAACTCCTTTGCCCCACTGTTCTTCCTATAAAATCCTTCCATGTTGTACAATTCCTCAGAGCCCCCTTCTAGTTGCTCAATAGAATGCTCCCTGATACATGAATATCTTAATAAAGCCAATTAGATATTTGAATTTGCTTAGTTTAATTTTTTTGTTGTTGTTGTTAGCAGTGGACTCCAAATAAAGCAGACCTGTGACATCAGGTCTAAACTACAAATGGACTCAGGGCTCTGTTTCCTTGGGAACTACAAAATTAAGGTAGATGTGAAATGTTGTCTTTAAAAACCGCTATTCCGAAGCCCTAACTTGCCTTAAAAATCAATATGACTTATATCCTTCAGGCAACTGTGGGAAGGTTTCTTCCTACTGATGTAATTTCAAACTGTTTGTAATAGTCTATGTTTTAGTGAACAACATTTTCAGTGTGTAAGGAAACAATAGTCGCTCAAAGAAGGAGGTTGTGGCCGGTATGCCACCTCTTTTCCACCTTTGCAGCAGGATCTCATGAAGGTTCTGCCCTAAGCCCTATACTCTTTTCTCTTTCAACTCAGTTCTTCAATAATTGCTGGAATCCCTCATCTACAACTCTGAACTTTTCACTTGTGTGGCATTTCCATCAATCCAGCAGCTTATAGGCCACCTTATTTATAATGTTCTACCTATGGATGAAAAAAAGGAGTTTTTTTTTTGTTGTTGTTTTATTGCTTAAAGTATTACAAAGAGTATTACATATGTCTCCTTTTTTTCCCCCGCCCTTGACAATTGGACAGATACATGCAAGAAAATGATACTAGACCACCAACTTACACCATACACAAAAATAAACTCAAAATGGATAAAGGACTTAAATATACGATGGGAAACCATAAAAATACTAGAAGAATCCAAAGGCAACAAAATCTCAGACATATGCCAAAGCAATTTCTTCACCGATTCAGATCCTAGGGCATTGGAAACTAAAGAAAAAATAAACAAATGGGACTACATCAAAATAAAGAGTTTCTGCACAGCAAAAGAAACCATCAACAAAACAACAAGAAAGCCCACTACATGGGAGAACGTATTTGCCAATGCTATCACTGATAAGGGTTCAACCTCCAACATTTATAGGAAACTCATACAACTCAACAAAAGGAAGATAAACAATCCAATCAAAAAATGGGCAAAAGACCTAAATAGACACCTTTTAAAAGAGGACATTCAGAAAGCCAAGAGACATACGAAAACATGCTCAAAGTCGCTAATCATCCAAGAGATGCAAATCAAAACAACAATGAGGTACCATCTCACTCCTGTCAGAATGGCTATCATCAACAATCGACAAACGACAAGTGCTGGCAAGGATGAGGAGAAAAAGGAACCCTTGCCCACTGCTGGTTGGAATGAAGACTGGTGCAACCACTGTGGAAAACAGTATGGAGTTTCCTCAAAAAATTAAAATTTGAGCACCCATTTGACCCAGTGGTCTCCTTCTAGGAATATATCCCAAGAAATCAGAAACACCATTCAGAAAGTATATATGCACCCCTATGTTCCTAGAAGCAGAATTTACTATAGCTAAGATTTGGGATTGTTGAAAGTATTACATATGTACCCTTTTCTCCTCCATTGACCCCTTCTAATCCCTCCACCCTCTTCCCCTGCTCCAGGCCTTCACCACTCTATTGTCTGTATCCATGGGTTATGCATGTATGCATACAAGTTCTTTGGTTGATCTTTTCCAAACCACCCACCCACCTCCACCTTCCCCCTGAGATTCTACCAGATGATACAGTTTAAACCTTCAATAACTAAATCTCTTGCCATAATTCTTTACAAGTATAAGAGTATAACAGTGAATTGTTATTTAGATGACCACACATCCACCCAGATAGGGTTAAATCCAAGAGGATTTATTCAAGCTATCGATTTATTCGATCTATTCAAGCTATCATTACAGAAGTAAAATCTAAAATCTATAAACCACTGCCCTAGCTGGTTTGGCTCAGTGGATTAGAGCATTGGCCTGCAGACTGAAGGGTCCTAGGTTCGATTTCAGTCAAGGGCACATGCCTGGGTTTCAGACTCGATCCCCACGGGGTTGGGGGTTGGGGGGAGGGAGGCATGCAGGAGACAGCCAATCAATGATTCTCTTCTGTCATTGATGCTTCTATCTCTCTCTCCCTCTCCCTTCCTGTACCTCTAAAAAAAAATCAATAAAAAGAAGATAAAATCAAATCAAATCTATACACTATTAGAAACAAAAGAGTGGGAGTTTGAGGTAAAGGGGGCCTAATATATGGTGATGGAAGATGATTTAATTTTGGGTGGTGGGCACACAGTGCAATATACAGATCTTGTAACATAGAAATTTACACCTGAAAACTATATGATCCTATTAACCAATGTCACCTCAATAAATTTAATAATTTTTTAAAATCTTAAAAAAAAAAGAAACACAGAGAGGAACCCTCAAATGCATGAAGATAAAGAGAAGTACATAGGTATTTAATTTAATTTATTTATTTACTTATTTTTAAAGTATTTATTGTTGAAAATATTATATATATATATATCCCATTGACCCCTTATTGCCTGCCTTCCACCCTGCCTCAGGCCTCCATCACCCTATTGTCTGTGTCCATGGGATATGCATAAATGCGTACAAGTTTTTTGCTTGACCTCTTTCCACCCACCCACCCACTCCTGCCTTCCCTCTGAGAGTACACAGTCTTTTCCATGCTTTTATGTCTCTGGATCTATTTTGTTCAACAGTTTATTTTGTTGATTAGATTCCACATATGAGTGAGATCATGTGATCTGACTGCCTTATTTCACTTAGCATAATACTCTCCAGGTCCCTCCATGCTGTGTCAAAAGTAAGATATCCTTCTTTTTCACTGCTGCCTAGTATTCCATGGTGTAAATGTACAACTTTTTTATCCAAAGTGTCTATTTAGATCCTTTGCCCATTTTTATAGGATTATTTGTTTTCTTTTTGTTAAGTTGTATGAGTTCCTTATATATTTTGGGTATTACCCCTTTATCAGATGTATCATTGCAAAATATGTTCTCTCATACAGTGGGCTCCCTTTTCATTTGGATGATGGTTTCTTTCACTGTGCAGAAGCTTTTTATTTTGATGTGGTCTCATTTTTTCTTTTCTCCTTAGGTTCCTTTGCCCTGTGAGATGTATTCATAAATATATTGCTAGGAGAGATGTCTGAGATTTTGCTGCCTACGGTTTCTTCTAGGATGTTTATGGTTTCACAACTTACATTTAAGTCTTTTATCCATTTTGGTTTATTTTTGTGTATGGTTATCAGAGCACAGCCAGACTCCTGCATGAGCTCTAGTGCTCTGAGTAGGTGTAAGTCTGGGCAGAGCTTGTCAAAGGGTCTTAGGAGACAGAGAAGCCTTGGGAAGTTGTGGGTGTATAAGAATGAGTATTGCTGAAGCCAGTGGCCACATAGTCATCAGACAAGAACAGTCCTTACAGCAAAGTCCATAAAAGAGGCAGCTGGACACCGGCTGGTAAATACATATCTTTCCCATAAAGCAGCATTAGTCTCCGTACCCACAGCTATTATCTGAGCAGCCACACACTGCCTCCTAGACTCACTGCCTTATATCCTGGTGATACCTGAGCTCTCCAGCTCAGCAGCTTCTCCAGTCTTTCCTGCCCAGCTGCTCTCTCTAGCAGACTTCTTCCCACACTCCATCCTAGTTGCTCTCTCTTCATACTTGATTAAACTAGCTGGTCAGTAACCTACTTTTACCCTACTTAGACAAAGAAGGCTTCCTGCCAATAGTGACATCAATCATATTGGTTACTGAAGGGCACAGTGTACCGAGTGTCCTTGCACCCACTCATGGTTTCTTGGCCTGATTTGGATTCCCAGGCTTAGAGTCCTTGAACATCATGTTTAGACACATGCCCAGAGCAGCCTTTGGCCATTCTGGTGCACTGATAACAAGGCCTCTGTGCTCCCACCAGCCTTGACTATCTGAGGACCTGGCACGGTTCCCACAATGGTGTCCAGTTTCATGTTTTTGCATGTCTAATTTTCCAACACCATTTATCAGAGTTTGTCTCCATTGTATGTTCTTGCCTACTTTTTCAAATATTAATTGAGCACAGTAGCTTCAATCGATTTCTTGGGTGTTTGTTCTGTTCCATTGATCTATATGCCAATTCATGTACCAGTACCAGACTATTGATTACAATGGCTTTGTAGTATAACTTAATATCTGGTATTGTGATCCCTCCAACTTTGTTCTTCTTTCTCAATATTGCTGCAGCTATTTGGGATCTTTTTTGGTTCCACATAAATTTTTGGAGTATTTCTTCAGAATCTGTGTAATATGTTGTGGGTATTTTAATAGGGATTGCATCGAATCTGTAAATTGCTTTGAGTAGTAAAGACATTTTAATTACATTAATATACCAATCCATGAACATAGCATATTCTTCCACTTATGTATATCTTCCTCTATCTCTTTTTTCAATGTCCAGTAGTTTTCCAAGTGCAAGTCTTTTACTATATCCTTGCTGAACTTTATTCCTAAGTATCTTGTTTTTTATTTTTTGCTGCAATGGTAAATGGGAATGTTTGTATAGTTTCTCTTTTTGAGAATTCATTATTGATGTATAAAAATACCATTGGTTTCTGGGTGTTAATTTTTTATCCTGCTATAATTGCCAAATTCTTTTATTAAATCTAGTAGTTTTGGGTAGAGTCTTTAGGGTTTTCTATGTACGCTATCATGTCATCTGCAAATAATAAGAGTTTTACTTCCTCCTTTCCAATTTGGATGCCTTTTATTTCTAATTCTTGTCTAATAACTGTGGCAAGAACTTCCAGTACTATGTTAAATAAGAGTGGTGAAACCAGATGTCCCTGTCTAGTTCCTGTTCTTAGGGGAAACGGTTTTAATTTTTATCTATTGAGTATGATGTTGGCTTTAAGCTTGCCATATATGGCCTTTATTATGTTGAGATGTGCTTCCTCTATTGCCACTTTGCTGAGGGTTTTTATAAAAAATGGGAGTTGGATTTTGTCAAATGCTTTTTCCGCATCTATTGATATAATCGTGTGTGTTTTGTCTTCAATTTGTTTATGTGATGTATCATGTTTATTGATTTGTGAATATTGTACCAGTTTTGCATCCCTGGAGTGAATCACACTTGATCAAGGTATATGATCCTTTTAATATATTGCTGGATCCAATTTGCTAATATTTTGCTGAGGATTTTAGCATCCATGTTCATCAGGGATATTGTCCTGTAGTTCTCTTTCTTTGTAGTATCTTTATCTGGTTTTGGAGTTAGGATAATGCTGGACTCAGAAAGAGATTGGAAGTGTTAATTCCTCTTGGGTATTTTGGAATAGTTTGAGGAGTATCAGTGTTAGTTCTTTTTTGAATGTTTGGTAAAACTCCCCTGTGAAGCCATCCAAACCAGGAGTTTTGTTTGCTGGGAGTTTTTTAATTACTGCTTCTATTTCTTCATTTGTTATTGGCCTATTTTAGGTTTTATGATTCTACCTGATTAAGTTTGGGAGAGTGTATTTTTCTATTAATTTTTCCATTTCAACCACATTGTCCAGGTTGTTGGCATATACTTGCTCATAGTATTTTCTTACAATCCTTTGTATTTCTGTGGTACCAGTTGTTACTTCACCGCTTTTATTTCTGGTTTTGCTTATTTGGGTCCTCTCTCTTTGTTTCTTGATGAGTCAGACTAATGGTTCATCAATCTTGTTTACCTTTTCAAGGAACCAGCTCTGGTTTTATTGATCTTTTGTAGTGTTTATTATTTTTTTAATTTTATTATCTTTTTTTATTGTTTAAAATATTACAAATAGTAGTACATATGTCTCCATTTTTCCCCCATTGATCTTCTCCTGGTCCCCCTTACCCCCGCCACATACGCTCAACCCATCCTCCAATGTGTCTTGTGTCCAATGGTTATGCTTATATGCATGCATACAAGTCCTTCGGTTGATCTCTTACCTGCCCCCCCACCCCAGACTTCCTAGCCTTCCCGCTGTAATTTGACAGTCTGTTCGATGCCTTTCTGCCTCTGTATCTATCTTTTTATTCATCAGGTTATAATGTTCTTTATTATCCATAAATGAGTGAGATCATGTGGTTGTTGTTTTTTTTACTGCCTGGCTTATTTCACTTAGCATAATGCTCTCTAGTTCCATCCATGCTGCTGCAAACGGTAAGAATTCCTTCTTTTTTATAGCAGCAAAGTATTCCATTGTGTAGATGTACCACAGTTTTCTAATCCACTCATCTGCTAATGGGCATTTAGGCTGTTTCCAGATCTTAGCTACTGTAAATTGTGCTGCTATGAACATAGGGGTGCATATATCCTTTCTGATTGGTGTTTCTGTTTTCTTGGGATATATTCCTAGAAGTGGGATCACTGGGTCAAATGGAAGTTCCATTTTTAAAATTTTGAGAAAATGCCAATACTGCTTTCCACAATGGCTGCACCAGTCTGCATTTACACCAGCAGTGAAGAAGGGTTCCTTTTTCTCTACATCTACTCCAGCACTTGTCATTTGTTGATTTGTTGATGATAGCCATTCTGACAGGTATGAT
>NW_006299490.1:504009-504621 GCF_000327345.1 Myotis davidii
TTGATTGAATTTTGGGAGCTTGTATTTTTCTATGAATATGTCCATTTCATCTGGTTTGTCCATTTTGTTGGAATAGAGTTGTTCATAGTATTTTCTCATAATCATTTGTAACTCTGTGGGATCGGTTATTATTTCACCTCTTTCATTTCTGATTTTGTTTATTTGGGTTCTCTCTCTTTGTTCTTGGTGAGCCTGGCTATAGGTTCATCAATCTTGTTTACCCTTTCAAAGAACCAGCTCGTTGTTTTGTTGATATTTTGTATTGGTTTTCTGGTCTCTATTTCATTTATTTCTGCTCTGATCTTTATTATTTCCTTCCTTCTGCTTATGCTGGGCTTTTCTTGTTGTTCTCTTTCTAACTCTTTGAGTTGTAGAGTTAGGTAATTTATTACCATTGTTTCTTCTTTTTTGCTGTAGACTTGTAGAGCTATGAACTTCTCTCTCAAGACTGCTTTTGTTGTGTCCCATAGATTTTGGATTGTTGTGTTTTCATTGTCTATTGTTGCCATGTTGCTTTTTTTAAAAATATATTTTATTGATCTTTTACAGAGAGGAAGGGAGAGAGATAGAGAGTCAGAAACATTGATGAGAGAGAAACATCGATCAGCTGCC
>NW_006299490.1:505657-512503 GCF_000327345.1 Myotis davidii
TAAGTTTTCTGACATTATTTCTTCAAACATGTTTTCTATTCCTTGCTCAGTTTCCTCTCCTTCTGGGACCCCTATTATGTAGATGTTGTTTCTTTTCATGTTGTCCCAAAGTTCCCTTAGTCTCTCCTCCTGTTTTTTAAGTTTCTTTTCTAGATGCTGCTCTGTTTGTGTATTTTTTCCTACCTTGTCTTCTAGCTCACTGATGCAGTACTCTGCTTCCTCTATTCTACTGTTGATGTTTTCTATTGAGTTCTTTATAGCAGTGATGTCATTTTTCATATCTTCTTGGTTCTTCTTCATCTCCTCTTGGTTCTTACACATATTATTGAATTTGACTTGCATTCTTTTCAGCAACCTTATGACCATTTCTCTGAATTCTTTCTCTGACATATTGCTTGCCTCCATTTCATTTACTTCCTTTTCTGGTGATGCCTCCTTTTCTTTCATATGTGGGCTGTTTCTTTGTCTCCCCATGATCTCTCTTCTCTGGGTATCTGGTTATGTAGCTCTCTCTCTCCTTTTCCTAGGCAAAATCTGACCTCCCTGTGAGATGGTGAAGTGCTCCTCCGAGTCTGTGTATTTGCACTACTTGAGATCTGATGTTCCTGCGTTCATAGCTATCCCCTGGGTGGTGGTGTTGTAGATTCCCGGGATGTATAGGTTTCCAATAACAGCCACTCTCCCCTTCAAGATGGCGTGTTCTCTGTGTCAGAGCCGGTTGCTCCAGAGAGATTTCAGCAGCAGTGGAGGCTGCCCAATCAGGGGATCCCAGTCCAGCAATCCCCGACAGTCCCTTGGAGTATAAATGTCTCTCACCCACAAATATACACTCCCTTTGCGACTACACACTCTCCTTTCACTCTATCACTCACACACTATCTTGCAGTCTGCCTTTCCATAGGGAGCCATCTTCCCAAATCCCCTGTTTTGTTTTTTAACCTCCATGTCATTTATTTCTTCTCTAATCTTTACTATTTATTCCCTTTTACTTACTCTAGGCTTTTATTGTTATTCTCTTTATAATTCTTTAAGTTGTAGTATGAAAAAGTTTATTATTAATTTTTCTTGTTTTTTGAGGTAGGCCTGTAGTGCTAAGGCCTTCCCCCTCAGGGCTGCTTTAGCTGTATCCCATAGCTTTGGGGTTGTGGTGTATTCATTTTCATTTGTTCCCAGGAAGTTTTTTATTTCTTTCTTGTCTGGTAACCCCTCATTGTTTAATAACATGCAATTTATCCTTCATGTGATTGAATGTTTTGAGTGTTTTTACTGTAGTTGATTTCTTATTTCATTCCATTATGATCTGAGAAGTTGCTTGATATGATTCAATTTACTTAAACTTGTAGAGACTTGTTTTGTGTCATAACATGTAAGTCAGTCTTTGAGAATGACCTATGTGCACTTGAAAAGAATGTATATTCTTCAGCTTTGGAATGAAATGTTCTATACTAGTAAATCTCAATTAAGTCCATCTGTCTAATGTGTCATTTAGAGTCTCTGTTTCCTTGTTAATTATTTGTCTGGAAGATCTATCCAGTGAAGCCAATGGGGTGTTAAAATCCCCTATTATGACTGCATTGCTGTTGATTTCTCCCTTAAAGTCCTCTAGACGTGTTTTTTTTATAATGTATTTAGATGCTCCTATATTGGGTGCATATATGTTTACCAGGGTTATATCCTCTTGTTGAATCCATCCCTTTAATATTTTGTAGTGACCTTTGTTGTTTCTTGTGATGGTCTTCATTTTGAAGTCTATTTTGTCAGATGTTAATATTGCTACCCCAGCTTTTTTTTTTTCATTTCCATTTGCATGGAAATTTTTTCCCTCCCTTCACTCTCATCCTGTGTCAGTCTTTTGTTGTGAGATGGGTCTCTTGTAGACAGCATATACCAGTATTTAGGTTATGTTTTCATGCCCATTCAGCCACCCTAAATCTTTTGATTAGAGCATTTAATCCATTTACATTTAAGGTATTTATTTATTTATTTATAATATTTTTATTGATTTCAGAGAGGAAGGGAGAGGAAGAGAGAGATAGAAACATCAATGATGAGAGGGAATCATTGATTGGTGGCCTCCTGCACGTTGGACCGAGCCTGGAACCCAGGCATGTGCCCTTGACTGGAATTGAACCTGGGACCCTTTGGTCTGCAGACCAATGCTCTATTCACTGAGCCAAACCAGGCAGGGCAATATGGAACAAGCAAGGTTACTACTGATACATAGTTATTTATTGCCATTATAATTTTTTATGCCTATGTTTCTCTCTATTTCTTATTATTACAGCAGTTCTTTTAGCATTTCTTGCATTTCTGGTTTGATGGTAATAAATTCCTTTAGTCTTTTTTTTTGTCTAGGAAGCTCCTTTTTTTTAAAATAATTTTTTATTGAAATTTTACAGAGAGGAAGGGAGAGGGATAGAGAGTTAGAAACATTGATGAAAGAGAAGCATCGATCAGCTGCCTCTTGCACACCCCCTACTGGGGATATGCCTGCAACCAAGGTACATGCCCTTGACTGGAATCGAACCTGGGACCCTTCAGTCCCCAGGCCGACGCTCTATCCAGTGAGCCAAACCAGCTAGGGCTAGGAAGCTCTTTATTTCACCATCTATTTTGGATGATAGCCTTGTTGGATATACCCTTCCTTTTTATATCCTTCTTTTCATTACCTTGAATACTTCATACCATTCCCTTCTTGCCTGCAGAGTTTTTTTTTTTTTTTATGGCAAATCAGGTGACAGCCTTATGGGAACTCCTTTGTAGGTAAAAAAAAAAAAAAAAAAAGCTTTTCTCTTGCTTCCTTAAAGATTCTCTCTTTGTCTTTCATTTTTGGCATTTTAATTCTGATGTGCCTGTGTGTGGGGCTGTTTGGGTTTCTTCTTGGTTGGGACTCTTTGTGTATCCTAAATTTGTGTGACTTTTCCCTTCACCAAGTTAAGAAAGTTTTCTGCCATTATTTCTTCAAACACGTTCCCTATCTCTTGCTCACTTTCTTCTCCTTCTGGCACACCTATTATGCAAATAGCATTACATTTCACGTTGTCCCACAGCTCCCTTAAGCTATCCTGGTTTTTTATTTGTTTTTCTTTTTGGTTATCTGATTAAGTGATTTTTTTCTACCCTGCCTTCTAATTCATTGATTCAATCCTCAGCTTCCCCTAATCTGCTGTGTAGTCTTTCCAATGTGTTCTTTATTAGTGCTATATCATTCTTCATAATTAATATATCTTTGTTCATACTGCTGAGCCTCTTTACCGTCAGTACTCTGAACTCTATGTCTGATAAATTTCCTATCTCCATTTCACTTTGCTCTTCTTCTGGAGAGTTCTCTTGTTATTTTGTTTTGAGCTTGTGTTTTTGTCTTCCCATTTTGGCTGCCTGTTTGGGTTTGTGTCTATGCATTAGATAGGTCTGTTATGCCTCCCAATCTCTAATGCAGGACAATGTCAGATGCTGTTTCTGACTGACACTGCATACCCTGTTTAAAGCTAGCAGCAATCAACTGCTGGTGGCTCCCTCTGCTGGAACTAGTTGCCTTTAGAAATAACCAAGATGTGTACCAGGGCCTTCTATTCCCAGCCCTGGGTCAAGAAAGATATATAAAGACTCAAAGGCTCCAGAGATCTGCCTCTGCCTGCAGTCGGATTGTTATCAGCCTTGATTAGCCTTAGACTATCAACCACAGGGTAAGGCTAGAGGTCTTCTAACTGGGTGTGGCTACTGCCTTTCCCCCAGGCAAAAACCACCTGGATAGCAAATGTCCATTGGAAAAAGATGTCCTCTGCAATTTGAGGGAATGTCTCAGCACAGGATACCAGGGTGGCTGCCTGCCAAGCTCCAAACCCAGAGCTCCCAAATCTGGATTTTGTTCACACAGCTCTAGTTTACTCTACCCTCCCTATGCCGGAGACCAAGGTAAGTGGTTGCACATAATATTTTATGTGTTGTCCCTTTAAGAGCAGGCCTGCTTTTCCAGCCATCTCTCTCTGTCAGATAGTCACCTTGTTGCTTTTCACAGACAGATGTTATGTGAGCATCTTTCTCAGTTCTGGTGCTCTGGGCTGGGGAGCCAAGCTTGTATTTTAAGGCCCTAGAGTTCTCAATGGGAGCTCCCCACCCCTACCCCAGCTGAGATATCTTTCCGGGACTTCAGCTGCTATCTATGGAAATCTGGCCAGCCCGCTCATACCTCCAGACTTCCTACCAGTCTCTACGTGGTCTCTAATTTCTGTCCTTAGATATAAGGGTTCTCTCCAGAAGGTCTTTAGTTGAATTTTCAGGGTCGTGCTTCTGTATTTTAGTTGTAGTTCCAGTTTCGTCCTGGGAGAGTTTCAGTGTAGTTTCCACTTACTCTGCAGTCATTTTGGAATCTCCCTATAACTTCCTTAATTAAATGTTTTCTTTATTTCACCTTCAGTTTTGAATGATATAGCTTTGCTGGATAGAGTAGTTTTGGATTTAGTTCCTTGGTCTTCATTACCTTGCATACTTCAGACCACTCCTTTATGGGAGAAGTCAGTTGACAGTCAAATGGGAGCTCCCTTGTAGGTAACTTTCTGTCTCTCTCATGCAGCCTTTAATATTCTTTCTTTGTTTTTAATGTTTACTATTTTAATTATTGTGTGTCTAGGTGTGGTTCTTTTGGGGTTCATCTTGATTGGGATTCTCTGTGTTTCCTGAACTTGAGTGACTTTTTCCTTCACCATGTTAAGGACATTTTTCTACCACCATTTTGTCAAACAGATTCTATTTTCCTTTCACATATCTGCTCCTTCTGGGACTCCTATAATGCAAATGTTACATTTCATGTTTTCCCAAAGCTGTCTTAGACTCTCCTCCCGCTTTAACATTCCCCCCCCCATTTGCTGCTCTAAATAGGTATTTTTTTTCTACCTTGTCTTCTAATTCACTGATTCAGTCCTCAATTTCTATTAGTCTATTGAGCATCCTTCTAGGATGTTCTTTATTTCAGCTATGTCATTCCTCATTTCCAATTGATTCTTATTTAATGTTTCAATCTTTCTTTTCAAGTAGGTGTAGCTCCCATTAAGTCCCTTATAATTCCCATTAACTTCCTTATAATTCTCTTTAAGTTGCTTGTAGTTCTCACTGAATTGTTTGAGCACCCTTATTACCATTACTCTGAATTCTTTATCTGACAAATTGCTTGCCTCCTTTTGGCAACTCCTCCTTTTCTTTCATTTGTGGGTTGTTTCTTTATTTCCCCATTTTTGTTGTCCCTTTGTTTTGGTTTCTATGTACTAGATCAAACTGCTATGTCTCCCAGATTTTGTGGTCTTATGTAGCAGGAGTTTTGTGGGACCCAATGGTGCAGTCTCTTAGATCTCCTGAGCTGGGTACTCTAGGAAAACCCCCTACTTGACTTATTTGGGATCTCCTGTTGTAGTTGAGTCTTGAATGTTACTGTCCCATTCATGGATTGAGCCTCCTCTCAGGCTGGCTGACTATGTGGCTCACCCATGACCACGTTGTGTGAGCTTTTATGGAGATGCTGACTGAATAGACCAAAATACAACACAGCAAAACACAAAACAGTCTGTTGCCTCAAGAAAGCCAAACTTTCAAGGAAGATACCATAGACTAGTTGAGATAATGAATCAGACTCCAACCACAAGGATGGATGAAGACACTCCAAGTACTAAAGTGAATTGGAAGTCAGTTTCTCAACTCCATGACCAAGAAATGGATAAGGTCAGACAACCCTACTCATATGCTTCCCCTTCCCCAATAATTCCTCACCCAAGCTTCTGGCCTTGCCTTTTTTGGCCACAGACACTTCCTCGTTCAATCCATTGTCATTCAATTACAAGTCCTTTTCCCACCTATTTCCCAATTTCCTCCTCACAACCAATGTCTTTCTGTGTTTAACTTGTTTTCCGACTTGATAATCAAGATAATGGCAATGGTAAATTCGTTCCTTAAGTGAATGAAGACAAGAAGGAAAAAGACAGAAAGAATCAGATAATTGTATTTTACTACAGGAAGGGGCAAAAACCTCCAGTCAACAAGCCAACAAACGAAGAAGAAGAAGTGCTGGAGTGTTCGTCTTCCACAAGTGATGCCCAGGGTCTTCCAGAAGAAGACCCTTAATAATGTGTATCCCCTCTATGAAAAATGCTTAAGAAATGGGCAATATGAGGAGATGAAAACATAAAAGGTCTACTTGAATAAATACCAGCAAGTATATAAAGGAAAAACAAACAAACAAAAAAACCCCCACAAAACAAAATAAATAAAACAAAAATATACACAAGACCCCTACAGCACCAACAAAAGTAACCACCAGAGAAGAGAGAATTAGGAAAGAGAAAACAGAGCAAGAATGATAGTAAAAAAGAAATAAAGAAAAAATGAGGACAAAACAAACAAACAAAAAATCACAAAGAAACAATAAAAAGGGGTGATGGAAGGAATAGGGAGATACAGAACTGACATAAAGAAAATAAGAATAAAGAATTAGAGGAATAAGGGAAGGAAAACTATTTAAAATAAAGGAGAAAGAAAAGAAAAGATGGAAAACTTCAAAAAAGGAAAATAGAGGAGAAAGTAGATAGACATAAAATAAGAAAGAAAGGGTGGGAGAAACTAAGATGGTGGCATAGGGGAACACCGAGATTGCTGCCTCCTACAACAACTTCAGAAACGCAATAAAAGGACAGGACGGTCATCATCCAGAATTACAGGCAGGCTGGTGGAGTGGAAATTCTACAACTAGAAGGAAAAAGAAAAGCACATTGAGGGTCAGGAGCTGCGGAAGTAAAGTGCAAAGATACGGAGGCTAGAGCGCGCGCAGAAGGGGCCTGGTACCTGAGGACGCAGCTGGGG
>NW_006299490.1:514271-516309 GCF_000327345.1 Myotis davidii
ATATTAAAAAAAGAAAGAAAGGGTGAAAAAGCAGGAGGAAAAAAAGAAAGAAAAGAAAAGAAAAAAGAAAAAAATTGAGTAGTAAAAAAAAAATAGAGTAGGAAAAGAGAAGAGGAAAATTAGATATATGAATAAAAAACAGAGAATAGAATAATAACAAATCAATAAAGCAAATAAATAAAGAAGATACATTTCAAAAGGAAAAAAGAAAGATAAAAACAAAAGAGAAGGAAAAGGAAGATAAAAGAGTGAAGAGAAAAAAAGGACAGATAAGGTGAAGTGGTGTTTCTTTCAGCAGAATTTAGTGTCCCATGGGAGCCCCCTTTGGATCCTACTCTTCTGTTCTGTCTGCAAATTCTGGGGTTCCTGTTAGGTACTTAGGTGTTAACCATTGTTAGGAACTGTCTTCCTTTGGCTTTCAGCAACCTGCTTGAAGCTCCAAGGGATCCACTGATCTGACATTTGTGTCTATCTCCACATGCCTTGGCTACAAGTAGGAGGGGACAATCTGCCCTATAATTTGATTTGTTAGCAGCACGGTATCCAGAAAATTTCCCACCTTGCCTGCTAGGCAGCTGTCAATCTTAATCCCTCAAAAGTCTGTTTCTGAAAGGTCTTTATGCTTAGCTTTTAGGGAATGTGGTGAGTGTGCTTCCCTGTTCCAGAGCTACTCCCCTGTGAGTGGCCCAAAATATTACTCTGCCCTCGCTGGACAGAGATCCTTGTATGGAGACCAGCAGGGTTGGCTGCAGTCCTGGAGATTTTATCAGTTCTCCTGTGTGGAGAAAGTGCCAGTCTGGTTCCCAGGATGGAGGGGCAGATGGCTTCTCTCTCAATCTAGTCACTGATGCTCCTGAGATGGTTCAAACCTGTAGGTTGGCCTCTACTTTTGTTTCCTCTGAAGAGGTAAAAATGCAGGGTGTGCAGGCAGGACTCCTGAGAATGGCACAGGCTATATCACCTAGGGCAGTTGTTGGCAAACTGCGGCTTGCGAGTCACATGCAGCTCTTTGGCCCCTTGAGTGAGGCTCTTCCACAAAATACCATGTGTGGGCGCGCGCATACAGTGCGATTGAAACTTCGTGGCCCATGCGCAGAAGTCGGTTTTCGGCCTGGGCGAGCTATTTTGAAGAAGTACTGTTGATATTTGGCTCTCTTGACTAATGAGTTTGCCAACCACTGAGATAGACGAAACAAGTATACAAGAAGAGTGTGGATGGGGGAGTTGGAAGGGGTCGACCTCAGTGAACGTACCTCATTCAGATTGAGGACATTTTTAGCAAAGGCCAGCTTAGGAGTACCCTGATTAAGTTAATAACAATATACCTACCTATATAGTTTAAGTTTAAAAAATTTGGCTCTCAAAAGAAATTTCAATCGTTGTACTGTTGATATTTGGCTCTGTTGACTAATGAGTTTGCCGACCACTGACCTAGGGTGGGTTTTTTTTTTCTTTTCATGTCCTGCAGCTACTGGGAGTGACTAGCTCTTTCAAGAAAAATCGCTGTTTTGGTTTTGGGACCTACAACCTAATACTCCTGGCTGCTCCTTTTCCACATCACCCCAAAATGCTTCCCACCCCATCTTCTCCTTTGGCACCTTGAGTCTTTGTCTTCCCCTCTGCACCAAAGCTTCAATAAGTGGTTGCAGTTGAAAACTTCTGTGCTCTGGGTTAAAAAAAAAAACCAAAAAATGAATCTGTGGCTTTCTCTCAGACTGGCTCCTGTTTGAGAGACTCCACCTTGGCCAGAAGCCCCCCCACTTTTAACAGCTGGATGTTACATGGGATGCTGGTCTCCGCTCTGGTGCAGCTCTGTTGCTCCGAAGGGAACAAGGTCTAAGCATAATGGAGTTTCCTCAAAAAACTAAAAATGGAACTCCCATTTGATCCTGTGATCCCACTTCTAGGAATATATCCCAAGAAACCAGACACACCAATCAGCACCCATATGTTCATAGCAGCACAATTCACCATAGCTAAGATCTGGAAACAGCCTAAGTGCCCATCAGTAGATGAATGGATTAGAAAACTGTGGTAC
>NW_006299490.1:516764-518900 GCF_000327345.1 Myotis davidii
TCTTGAAATATTAATGTTCTTTGCATGTAATATTATTATATGTAAGATCATTTTTCTTTAATAATTGGTGTTTACTGCATGTAACATTATATTTAAAATCGTTTTTCTTGAGATATTAATGTTTATTGCATGTAACATTATTATATTTAAGATAATTTTTCTTGAAATATTAAGGTTTATTGCATATATATATAAAAAAAAGACCTTCTATAGCTGGGAGTGCCATCCTCACTCTCAGGGTGTGCAGTGAAACTAACTAATGGAAAAGTAATGGAACTAACTACTTTGGTGTATTATAATAGTAAAGTAGTATATTATAATTTAACAAAATAAAAACTAAAGTGTTTTATTTTATTTTTTTAATATATTTTATTGATTTTTTACAGAGAGGAAGGGAGAGAGATAGAGAGTTAGAAACATCGATGAGAGAGAAACATCGATCAGCTGCCTCCTGCACATCTCCTACTGGGAATGTGCCCGCAACCCAGGTACACGCCCTTTACCAGTATCGAACCTGAGATTTTTCAGTCTGCAGGCCGAAGCTCTATCCACTGAGTCAAACCGGTTTCGGCAAAGTGTTTTATTTCTTTGTAAAAACCTTATCAAGAATAGTCTGGCCGAAACCGGTTTGGCTCAGTGGATAGAGTGTCGGCCTGCAGACTGATGGGTCCCAGGTTTGATTCCGGTCAAGGGCATGTGAGGCAGCTGATCGATGTTTCTCTCTCATCGATGTTTCTAACTCTCTATCTCTCTCCCCTTCTCTCTGTAAAAAATCAATAAAATATATTTTTTTAAAAAAGAATAGTCTGGATAGTGCTTGCCTTCTTCATATAACTTGCAGTATGGAACAAGCAACTTTCTATGCCTTGGTGAATTGTCACATTCACTTCTAAGTCTCAATCAGGTTCCATATTTTTATCCTTTGTGTTTTCAGTATTGTGCGGTGTCTCTATGAGTTTTTTTAGTGTGAAATTTTTGCCAGCCTCACTTACTTTGGGGCATCTTCATCTTTTTTAAAAAAATTTATTTTATTACTTAAAGTATTAAAAATAGTAGTACATATGCCTTCTTTTTTTCCCCATTGACCTTCCCCAGCCTCCCCTATTCCCTGGCACATGCCCTCACCCCCAACCCCCAGTGTCTTGCGTACACTGGTTATGCTTATATGCGTGCATACAAGCCCTTCGATGATCTCTTACCTCTCCCCGCACAAACTCTCCCCAGCCTTCCTGCTGTAGTTTGACAGTCTATTCGATGCTTCTGTGCCTCTGTATTTATTTTTGTTCATCCGTTTATAATGTTCTTTATATTCCACAAATGAGTGAGATCATATGGTATTTTACTCTTTTTTTTGACCACCTATCCTTGTTGCTCCACTGATTCTCTTCCCACAGTTCTTTTTTTTTAAAATATATATTTATTGTTCAGATTATTACAGTTGTTCCTCATTTTCCCCCTAATAGCTCCCCTTCACCTGGGAGCTATGTCCCACTCCATGTCCTTACCCTCACCCACTCTCCTTATCCATAGATGTAATATTTTTGTCCAGACTCTTCCCGCAACCCTAGACACCCTTCCCCCTGAGAATTGTCAGTCCAATCCCTTTCTATACCCCTAATTCTATTATATTTATCAGTGTATTCTGCTCATCAGATTTTTTATTCACTTGATTTTTAGAATCACTTCTTTTTTTTAAATATATTTTATTGATTTTTTACAGAGAGGAAGGGAGAGAGATAGAGAGTTAGAAACATCGATAAGAGAGAAACATCGATCAGCTGCCTCCTGCACATCTCCTACTGGGGATGTGCCCGCAACCCAGGTACATGCCCTTGACCAGAATCGAACCTGGGACCTTTCAGTCCGCAGGCCGATGCTCTAGCCACTGAGCCAAACCGGTTTCGGCTTTAGAATCACTTCTTGATAGATAAGTATTTCTTGTCATTTTGTTGTTCATAATTGTAATCTTTACCTTTTTCTTCTTCCTCTTAAAGAAAACCCTCAGCATTTCATATAATATGCGTTTGGTGGTGATGAACTCCTTTAGCTTTTTCTTCTCTGTGAATCACTTTGTCTGACCTTCAATTCTAAATGATAGATTTGCTGGGTAGAGTAATCTTGGTTGTAGGTTCTTGA
>NW_006299490.1:522017-528359 GCF_000327345.1 Myotis davidii
CCTAGGGATCTTAATTTTTTTGTTGCAATGGTAAATGGGATTCTTTTTTGTTTCTCTTTCTGTGAGTTCATTATTGGTGTATGAAAAAGCCATAGACTTCTGGGTGTTAATTTTGTATCCTGCTACATTGCCGAATCCATTTATTAAGTCTAATAGTTTTTTGACGGAGTCTTTGGGGTTTTCTATGTACAGTATCATGTCATCTGCGAATAAGGACAGTTTTACCTCTCCTTTTCCAATTTGGATGCCCTTAATTTCTTCTTCTTGTCTGATCGCAGTGGCTTGTACTTCCAGTACAATGTCGAACAGGAGTGGTGAGAGTGGGAATCCCTATCTTGTTCCTGTTCTCAGGGGAAATGGTGTTAGTTTTTGTCCATTGAATATGATGTTGGTTGTGGGTTTGTCATATATGGCTTTTATTATCTTGAGGTATGATCCTTCTATTCCCACTTTGCTGAGAATTTTTATCAAGAAAGGGTGTTGGAATTTGTCAAATGCTTTTTCTGCATCAATTGATATGATTATGTGATTTTTGTCTCTCAGTTTGTTTATGTGATGTATCACATTTATTGATTTGTGGATATTGTACCATCCCCAGAATAAATGCCACTTGGTCATGGTGTGTGACCTTTGTAATGTAATGCTGGATTCAATTTGCTAGAATTTTGTTGAGAATTTTGGAATCTATGTTTATTAGGGATATTGGCCTGTAATTCTCTTTCTTTGTAGTGTCTCTATCTGGCTTTGGTATTAGGATAATGTTGGCTTCATAGAAAGAGCTTGTAAGTGTTCCTTCCTCTTGAATTTTTTGGAATATTCTGAGGAAGATGGGTTTTATTTTTTCTTTTAATGCTTGATAAAACTCTGTTTTGAAGCCATCTGATCCAGGGCTTTTTGTTGTTGTTGTTGTTGTTGTAAGATATTTGATTACTGCTTCAATTTCCTCCATAGATATAGACCTATTCAGATTTTTTTGATTCCTCCTGGTTGAGTTTTGGAAGGTTATATTTTTTTAGGAATATGTCCATTTCTTCTAAGTTGACCAGTTTGTTGGAATAGAGTTGCTCATAGTATTTTTTTACAATTCTTCATATTTCTGAGGGGTCTCTTGTTATTTTCCCTCTTTCACTTCTGATTTTGTTTATTTGGGTCCTCTCTCTTTGCTTCTTGGTGAGCCTGCCTAGAGGTTCATCAATCTTGTTTATCCTTTCAAAGAACCAGCTCTTGTTTTCATTGATCTTTTGTTTGTTTGTTTGTGTATGTATTTATTTATTTATTTTGGTCCCTATGTCATTTATTTCCACTCTGATCTTTATTATTTCCTTCCTTCTGCTCACTCACTCTTTTCTTGTTGATCTCTTTCTAATTCTTCAAGTTGCAGATTTATATGGTTTATTACCAGTTTTTCTTGTTTTCTTTTAGGTAGGCCTGTAATGTTATGAACTTCCCTCTCAGGACTGCTTTCACTCTGTCCCATAGATTTTGGATTGTTGTGTTTTTATTGTTGTTCGTTTCCAGGATGTTTTTTATTTCTTCTTTGATCTCTTTGGTAACCCATTCATTGTTTAATAGCATGCTGGTTAGCCTCCAAGTGTTTGGATTTTTGTGATTGTTTTTATGAAAATATCGATAAAGTTAATCTGATCTAGTGAGTCATTTAGGATTGCTGTTTCTTTGCTAATTTTTTGTCAAGAGGATTTATCCAGTGATGTTAATGGGGTATTAAAGTCTCCTACTATGATTGTATTGCTGTCAATCTCTCCCCTTCTTCCAGCAGTTTTTTTTTTTTTATGTATTTGGGTATCCTGCATTGGGTGCATATATATTTACCAGAGTTATATCCTCTTCTTATACTGATCCCTTTAGAATTATGAAGTGGCCTTCCTTGTTTCTTGTTATGGTCTTCACTTTGAGGTCTATTTTGCCAGATATAAATATTGCTACCCCAGCTTTTTATTCATTTCAATTTGTCTGATAGATATTTTTCTATCCCTTCACTTTCAGTCTGTGCAAGCCCCTTATTCTGAGGTGGGTCTCCTGTAGGCAGCATATATATGGGTCATGTTTTCTTATCCATTCACTCACTCGACGTCTTTTGATTGGAGCATTTAATCCATTTATGTTTAATGTTATTATTGTTGGGTACTTGTTTGTAGGCATTTCTGTGCTTTATGCCTGTGTTCCTTCCTCCCTTTCTATTTCTGGTGGTTTTTTTTTTTCCAACATTCTCTTTAGCATATCTCGCATTGCTGGCTTGGTAGTGATAAACTCCCTTAGCATTTTTTTTTTTTGTCTGCAAGCTCCTGATTTCCCCTTCAACTTTGGTTGATAGTCTTGCTGGATAGAGTATTCTTGGATTCAGTCCTTTGCATCACTTTGTATACTTCATTCAATTCCCTTCTAGCTGGTGTGTTTCTGTTGAGAAATCATTTGATAATCTGATGGGGATCCTTTATAGGTAACTCTCTCTCTCTGGCAGCCTTTAAGATTCTCTCTTTGTTGTTAACATTTGCCATTGTAATTATGACATGTCTTCATGTGGGTCTTTTGGGATTCTTCTTGTTTGGGACTCTCTGTACTTGTGTGACTTTTTTCTTCCCCATATCAGGGAAGTTTTCTGTCATTACTTCTTCAAATAGATTCTCTAATCCTTGCTGCTCTTCTTGTCCTCCTGGCACCCCTATTACATGTATGTTTCTTCATTTCTTGTTATCCCAAAGCTCCCTTAAGCTCTCCTCCTGCTTTTTAATTTTTTTCTCCAGTTGGTGTTCAGATTGGGCTTGTTTCTCTACCTTATCTTCTAACTCACTAATTCGGTCCTCCTCTTCTTCTAGTCTACTGTTGAAACCTTCCATAGCATTTTTGATTATAGCTATATCACTTTTGATTTTTTCCTGATTTTTGTATAGGTTGTTAATTTTCTCGTCCATCCAGTTTATGAACTGTATGACCATTACTCTGAATTCTTTTCCTGTCATAGTGAGTGCATGCCCCAGTTTCACTTATTTCTTTTCTTGGCAATTCCTCTTTTTCTTTCCTCTGGGGATTGTTTCATTGTCTCCCCATTCTAACTAACACCAGAAGGTCCAAACTCCGAGTTGTGGGAGTCTGAGCCATGTGCATTGGGAGCATCGCACCACCCTAGTATCACTGAAGAGCTCCAACTCTGAGACGTGTGGTTGCTGTGGGTTGATGGGAGCCACACATGCTGAGAATCAGAGTCACTAGTGCTTAGTGCGGCCTCCTGCATGCACCTAGAATCAGGGACCCTGCATTCACTCCACCGAAAAACATCCCTGCAAGTGTATGCTGAAAATCAGAGTCCCCTATTGTGAACCAGGAGACAGAAACCCCGTGTGCACGTGCCGAGAATCAAGTATCGGAGTCTCTGTCACTTGGTGCGGCCTCCTGCTGTGAATCAGGGTCCCTGTGTGCACGAGTGCTGAGAAATGGAGTCACAGGCACTCTCTGTGCATTTCCTTAGAATCTGGGATCCCATGCGCACATGACAAGAAACAGTCCCCACGTGTGTGCACCGAGAGTCAAGTCACTGGTGCTCCGTGCTGTCTCTCATGCAGAGAATCAGGGTCCCCGGTCTGCTTAGGTGGCTGGGTTGCAGAGGCACCCTGTGTCAGTGGGAGGCCCACTCCACCCAGAGTGAATGTCAGGCAGCACAGCTGCCCTGAGGCAGCAGGAAGCCTGCTCGCAGGAAGTGGGTCTGGCAGGCACAGTGGGCCAGCAGGCAGGGGGATGGGCTCCGTGACTCAGAGTAATCTGTGGCCAGGATGTCTGGAGTCTTTGTGTCCATGGGTCTGCAGGTCTTTGTCCCAAGAGGTTGTAGGATCTCAGCTTGTGTCTGAGACCAGATTGGGTGGTCTGAGACTAGGGTCCCAGTCTCAAGCAGTCCTGTTCTTCAAGATGGCATGATCTTTGTGCCCACGCTGGCCGCCTGGGAGTGTCCGCAGTGGCAGTGGGGTTTCCAGTTCAAGACTGCCCAGTCTTGCAACCCCCTGGAAGACCCACAGGATCTAACTGTCCCTAGCTCACACACACACACACACACACACACACACACACCACACGTCCACACACTCCTTTATTGCTCCCTCACTCTCTCACACATTCTCCCTCCCTGCGTTCTTGCTGGTTGCCATCTTCCTCTCTTCCACTGATGTTTCTATCCATCTTCATCTTTTTGATCACCACCACTTTACTCGCATTATAGGCATTAATAACAGCAGGGTCACTATTCACACAGTTAGCTATTTCTCCTAGAACTCATATGTGCTCTATTCAAATTCTGCTTCTAGCATTATAACTTTGTTCCTTTGATGCACTTTCATCTTTGTTTGCTTATTTCCTCTTTCTATTACTCATTTTTGTAAAATGTCATTTGAGTTTATCACTGGGAGACTAAGGCTACACAATCCCACCCTTGGCTATCTTTACATGAATGAATAACCCATGTGCATTGACCAATAGCTGTCAGATTTGGAAGAAATCATGTAATGATCACTGATCATGGTGTACGTCTGTTACGTAGGGATTTGTGAACCTAAGACCTAACAGCAATTATTTTATACAATTACCATACAATTGTAAGGTATGGTAACTAAAATTTGAACCATGTTATTGGAGGACTGGCATCATTTACCTATTAAGAGAAAAGTTCTGAGCTGTCTTAAATTTAATTATAGCAGGCAAGAAAATGGGGGAGAAAGACAAGGGCTAAACAGGTAACTTCTATTGGCAGAAACAAAAGTTTCCTTAAATTCCTGAATATATGTTGAAACTTTGAATCAACTTCCAAGTGGCAATTTCAGCTTTTATCTAAAGGGAGTAGTCAAATATCAAAAGCCACCATATCTTGCACATGAACTTTCTGGATTGCTGTCCACAGCCAATCCAAAAGCAGCAAACACTTTCTCTTTACGGACTATGCACCTTTCCCAGAACTGTCTCTGCTTCACTTTTTCCTCCCCCTTATCTATAGCTAATGTAAATTCTTTCAAAACAACTTGCATTTTTTCTTTCCCAAATCCATTGTATAAGAAAGTTCCCTCAGCCCTAAGATTGCAGACATGTTTGTCTTTTCCACCTAGCTCTGTTGCTGGTGTTTTAGACTGCATGCTCCAGGACTTTGTGCTAGCATATGGGTCCATAAACCATTTCTTTCAGAAAAGGTTTGGAAACTTCAGGTTGAAATGTAAGCATTATATCATTGGAGGGCAAATAGAGGCCATGTGGAAAGAAAGCTCTAAATTGGCAGGGATTAGACAGCTTCTAATATATTGCTGAATGTTCAGGAAACAATTGAAACAACAATAAAGATCTGTTCTCTGGAACTGTTACTAGTAATTATTTTTATTGACACTGTCTGTCCTCCCAGGATCTGCCTGAAAATAAATGACTATATGTAACATATACAGGAATCTCCAAGATGTTAATAGATATAAGAGCACTCTGTATTTAAGGAACTGTTTCTGGAATCTTGATTTCTTTCTGTTAATGATGAATGAGTGATAGAGCATCTCCATTGGAATCATTCTCACTCTTCCTTCTCCAGGGGTGAAATTTTAATTATCAACTACAGAAAAAATACTCTAAGATCTCGGAGATAATTGGTAGAATCTCTTTAGAAGATACAATTAACTTCAAAGTCACTTATTTCTCAACATCAGTTTCTATGGAAATTCTTATTATCACCACATAAGTAGGAAGAATCTATAAATAAAATCTCAATTCTCTCTCTTTTTTAAAGAAAGACCTATTTTAGCTTGAGGATTCCTTGACAGCTTAGCTGAGACTTCCTTACATTATGCAGTGATCTAAATGCCTCCACCCAACATTCTCTCTTCCCTTCACTCTGGGTCAGATTTGCTCATCAGTGGAGTGCTCTCCCAGATTTCCTTGCCTCCCTCCCTACTTTCCCTCATTTAGTCCTTTCCCTTAATAAAATCATTGCACATTTAATCCCATCTTGGCACCTGGACTAACACATCTTTCAATGGTATTTCTATTTCTATTCTCTTTGTTTGCCATGGGTCTATGTTATGTCAAGCCATTAGAATAGACAGAAAGAATGTGAAGATAACTCTGGCCGGTGTGGCTCAGTTGGTTGAGTGCCACCCTGTGCATTGGTTTGATTACACACATGTGCACGCATACACACATGTGCATGTTTGTGCATACCAATAAAGTTTAGGAACCACCAAAATTTCTTTTTTTTAATATATATTTTATTGATTTTTTTACAGAGAGGAAGGGAGAGAGATAGTTAGAAACATCGATGAGAGAAACATCGATCAGCTGCCTCCTGCACACCCCCTATTGGGGATGTGC
>NW_006299490.1:528557-528906 GCF_000327345.1 Myotis davidii
TGATTGGTTGCCTCCTGCAGGCTCTGGACTGGGGCCCAAACCCACAAGCTGGGTGTGTGCCCTGACTGGGAATCAGGGCACACTAACCAGTGTGTTAGTGGTTCCTGCCCTAACTGGTTTGGCTCAGTGGATAGAGTGTCGGCCTGTGGACTGAAGGGTCCCCGGTTCGATTCTGGTCAAGGGCATGCACATGTGTGTATGCGTGCATGTGTGTGTGTGTTTAATGAAAATAACTGAGTCTCTGGTTTGATTCCCAGTCAGGGTACATGCCCAGGTTACAGGCTCGATCCCCAGTGTGGGGCGTGCAGGAGTCAGCCAATCAGTGACTCTTTTTCATCATTGATGTTTC
>NW_006299490.1:529115-537935 GCF_000327345.1 Myotis davidii
CTGTGGACTGAAGGGTTGCTGGTTCGATTCTGGTCAAGGGCATGTACTTGATTGTGGGCACATCCCCAGTAGAGGGTGTGCAGGAGGCAGCTGATCGATGTTTCTCTCATTGATGGTTCTAACTCTCTATCCCTCTCCCTTCCTCTCTGTAAAAAAATCAATAAAATACATATTAAAAAAAAAGAAATTTTGGTGGTTCCTAAACTTTATTGGTATGCACAAACATGCACATGTGTGTATGCGTTCATGTGTGTGTGTGTTTAATGAAAATAACTGAGTTCTCTCTCCAAGACCTACTGAAACAATATCCAGAGATGGAGTCCAAACATATGCACTTTAAAAAAATATTTTTATTGATTTTTTTTAAAGAGAGGAAGGGAGAGGGGGAGAAAGAGAGAGAGAAAGAGAGAGAGAGAGAGAGAAACATCAACATCAATCAGTTGCCTCCACATCCTGACTGGGAGATGAACCCAAGACCCGTTGGTGTACAGGACAATGCTCAACCAACTCAGACACACTGGCCAGAGCCAGGCATATACACTTTTTACAAAATATTTTCATGATTCTAATTTATACCAAAGTTTGAGAATTATTGAACATCACTGCCCTGTTGCTCCAGAAGTTGTTTTCCTAGCTGTAATAATAATTTAAAAACTTCTAACTAGGCCCCCCCCCCCTTCTTCTTACAGTCTTGACTTTCCTACACTTGTGTTATCTGATTCTTTGGAACCTGAGATCTTTAAGACATCTGATGTACAGAAAAACTTGGTTTTACATGAATCATTTGTTCCAGAAAAGTTATGTATATACCTAATTGTATTAAATGAAGATGAAGAACCACAACCTTGTTTAGCTGTGTCTTCAGGTTTGTAGGTTTTACCTCAGACTTTCCTAAGGTGAGGCTCATGTTATTTTCAAATAGTTGATGCTAACCACTGATGTTTTACTTTGACATGTCACTTTCTTTTTTTAAAAAAATATATTTTATTGATTTTTTTACAGAGAGGTAGGGAGAGGGATAGAGAGTTAGAAACATCGATGAGAAACATTGATCAGCTGCCTCCTGCACACCCCCTACTGGGGATGTGCCTGTAACCAAAGTACATGCCCTTGACCAGAATTGAACCTGGGACCCTTGAGTCCACAGGCTGATGCTCTCTCCACTGAGCGAAACCGGTTAGGGCAGACATGTCACTTTCTAGAGAAATGGTTACTCTAAGTTCTGGAAATTGGCCCACCTTGCATATCTGATTACCATACTTGGGGTCTTGATAGAAGTGGAGTGGAGGAAATAAGTTCCAGCCAGTTTCTGTGTTGACTGTTAGATCTGGGTAGATAAATGGGAAGGCCTCCAGACCAAAGATTGTCCTTGAGTAGGAGGAATGGAAGAATCACCAACTAAGTAAATAGGAGTAACAATTTTCCTTCTGACTTGAGAAAATGCATATTCTATACAAAAATATTCCTAAATTCAAAAGCTTTTAGGTTACTCAAATACAGCACATAGTTTCTTTTCTTGAAAGTGAATTCTAACAATAATTTGATCTTTCAATGAGGAGTACAATTCTCACTCAGTGTATTTGTGAGGTTTTTTGTTTGTTTGTTTGTTTGTTTGTTAGTAATTCACTATGGCTTGGTCCCTTTTAGATAGTAAACATCATTGATAGCATTACTACCAGTATATCCTTTCTTAAGCAAATCTCTAGTTATGACACTCCTCAATTCAACCACCTTCTACATTTTCTTGTTGCTTTAGGTCAAGCACAAATTCCTCAGTGTGGTACTGTACACTCCCTGTAATATATTCTCAATGATCTTTACAGTTCCCCTGTAAGTACTTCATTTGACCCACTTTATGTTTCCAAATGTTCCATGGCTTACCATCTTTGTACTTCTGCATCTTCCATGTGGAGTGCCCTCTCCCAACATCTCAATCCACTGATTTTTTAATTATAAGTTAAGTAACCCTCATAACTTTTAAAGAAATATTTTTATTGATGATAGATTTATAAATACTTTCCATTTCCCCCCCTTACGCTCGTCCTGCCAGCCCATACCGCCCCCAGGTCTTTACTACCCTATTGCCCATGTTCATGGGCTATGTATATAAGTATACAAGCTCTTTGGTTTATCTCTTCTCGTCCCCTTAACCCCTCATCGAGGTATTTCAGTCTGTTCCATGCTTCCATGCTTCAGGTCTTATTTTGATGGTCAATTCATTTTGTGCATATATCCTTTCTTATTGTTTTTTCTGATTTCTTGGGATATATTCCTAGAAGTGGGATCACTGGGTCAAATGGGAGTTCCATTTTTAGTTTTCTGAGGAAACTCCATACTGTTTTCCACAGTGGCTACACCAGCCTGCATTCCCACCAGCAGTGAAGGAAGGTTGCTTTTTCTCCACATCCTCACCAGCACTTGTTTGTTGATTTGTTGGTGATAGCCATTCTGACAGGTGTTAGATGGTATCTCATTGTTTTGATTTGCATCTCTCAGATGATTAGTGACTTTGAGCATATTTTCATATGTCTCTTGACATAGGTCCTTTGCCCATTTTTGATTGGATTATTTATCTTCTTTTTGTTAAGTTGTATGAGTTCCCTGTAAATGTTATCGGACATAACTTTGGCATATATGTTCTCCCATGCAGTGGGCTTTCTTGTTCTTTTGTTGATGGTTTCTTTTGCTGTGCTTAAGCTTTTTTTTGATATAGTCCCATTTATTTATTTTCTCCCTAATTTCCATTGTCCTAGGAGATGTATCGGTAAAGATATTGCTATGACATATGTCTGATATTTTGCTGCCTGTGGTTTCTTCTAAGATTTTTATGGTTACATTTTAGTCTTTTATCCATTTGAGTTTATTTTTGTGTATGGTGTAAGTTGGTGGTCTATTTTCATGAATCTGTCCAACTTTCCCAACACCATTTATTAAAGAGACTATCTTGACTCCATTGTATGCTCTTGCCTCCTTTGTCAAATATTAATTGAGCATAATGGCTTGGGTCGATTTCTGGGTTCTCTGTTCTGTTTCATTGGTCTATATGTTTGTTTCTGTGCCAGTACCAGGCAGTTTTGAAGACAGTGGCTTTGTAATATAGCTTGATATCTGGTATTGTGACCCCTTCAACATTGTTCTTCTTTCTCAGGATTGCTGTGGCTATTCTGGGTCTTTTTTGATTCCATATGAATTTTTGAAGGGTTTGTTCTAGGTCTGGAAATATGCTTTTGGTATTTTAATGGGGATTGCATTAAAACTATAGATTGCTTTGGGTAATATGGACATTTTAATGATGTTGATTCTACCAATCTATGAACATGGTACATTTTTCCATTTGTTTATGTTTCCCTCTCTCTCTTTTTTCAATGTCCTGTAGTTTTCTGAGTACAGGTCTTTTACCTCCTTAGTTAAGTTTATTCCTAGGTATCTTAATGTTTTTGGTGTAATGGTAAATGGGATTTTTTTTAAAAAAATGTCTCTTTCTGTAAGTTCATTATTGTTGTATAAAAAAGCCATTGATTTCTGGCTGTTATTTTTGTATCCTGCTACATTGCTGAATTCATTTATCAAGTATGATAGTTTTTTGATGGAGTCTTTAGGGTTTTCTACGTACAATATTCTGTCACCTGTGAATAATGACAGATTTATTTCTTCTTTTCCAATTTGAATGCCTTTTATTTCTTTTTCTTGTCTAATTACTAGGGTTTAAATTTTTAAATTGAATTTATCAGGGCTACATTGATAAATAAAATTATATAGATTTCAGGAATACAATTCTATAATACATCATCTATATGTTATATTGTGTGTTCACCACCCCATGTCAAGTCTCCTTCCATTACCGTTTATCCCCCTTTTATATTTTTCTACGTCTTTTCACCCTCCTTTTGCCTCTGGTCATCACCGTACTGTTGTCTCTGTCTAAGAGCTGTTGTTTTTTCTTAATCCCTTCACCTTTTTCACCCAGCTCCCCAACCCCCGAACCCTCTGACAGCTATACGTGTTCTTTGTCTCTATGAGTCTCTTTCTATTTTGTTTGTTAGTTTATTTTGTTCAATAGATTCCACATGTGAGTGAAATCCCATGTTACTTGTCTTTCTCTCACTGGCTCACTTAGCAGAGTACTCTCCAGATTCATCCATGCTACCACAAAGGGTAAGGTTCCCTTCTTTTTTACTGACAAGTAGTATTCCATTGTGTAAATGTACCACAGAGATTTTGAGTTCTTGATTTATACATGAGCTCTGCCACCACCTTCTAGACAGAGTTTCCCTCTGAAGACTGCTATGGAAGAACCCATTTTAAGTGGCTCTTAGTAACACAGAATTACCAGTGTTGACAATGGCCTACTAGGTGACCTAGACTGCACAATTTCCAGCCAATGTCATGATAGCTTTGGGACCACTGAAAAGTTCTACATTAGGTACAGGATATCACTAGACCTATATATTTTATATTTCTCTCCTCTTATGAGGAAAGATATTATATTGCACTAAAAGACTATTCATTTATCACCATGATTTAGTTGCATTTTTGTTTTCCATCATGGCTATTGCTTCCTAAAATTAATGCAAAAATAACTTACTATTAGTAACTTGCTTCTTTAACTCAACAAATGGAACATTTGTTGAGTTAAACTTGAGCCCTTGGGCATCCAGACTGAGCTTCTTACTATAGTCAAGCTCCACTTACCAGTTCAGTAAAAGTTTTCAAGGTCACTGATTTTTTTGCGACTTGGTATACTACTTCAAGGTGGTTTATTTTTAAAGTCCTGCTTGGCTAGTGTTAGGTAATATGTTTTTCTATTAAGATATATTCACCTCATCTGTTACCATTATTAAAACTGTATTTATTCTTTATTGGTATTTCCTTATAACTAGTAGGACCATCAAGAGGCTTCATTATCTAGGAGATGCATACTTAGCTTTCCTCTTTAGGACATTTGGTTCATTTATCTCTGCTGACCCCCCACACCCTTTTTTTGTGTGCATCTTGAGTGTGACTACCTGTAGCAATTAAATGTTATGTGTAACCACTAGGAATGAGTGATCCCACTTGTCCTTTATATAGTCTCTACAATTTCTTGGACTTTTTATAGTATCTTGTATTCACCATTTTTACTCCCACAGAAGCATGTATATATCCATACTTTATTAATAGACATAAACTCAATGAAAGAAAGAAAATACACACCATTCTCTCTTTTATTTATTAAAATCAATACAAATAAAACATATCCTTTTATAGTTACTCATTTTTGGACTACAATTGCATTTTGTATAGTTTATATTACTATTTTCTTTGGTCTTACGGTCTCTCATAGATTCAACTCTCCCTGATTACATTCATAATAGCATTTATTGTTTACTGAGGCTCTCATCCACAGTGGGAAACTGTTTAAGCACATTACTTTGTCCTTTAGCCTTGCTTCTGGCATCCTTAAAAGCATTCTTGCTTTTTTTTCTTTATTGATTAAGGTATTACATATGTGTCCTTATTCCCCCCCCCATTGCGCCCCCCATCCCTCTCATGCCCTCACCGCCACCACCCCCACCCCCCTGGTATCTGTGTCCATTGGTTAGGTTTATATGCATGCATACAAGTCCTTTGGTTGCCCATGTTTTTGAATTTTGAGAGTAATTTGATTTCCATGTGCTGTTCAAGTATGGGGTCAGCTTACAAGAATACGTTTTGTTTCTGACCAAGTTTTTCCAAATCTTAGCTGAATTGTGCTGCTATAAACAAAGGGATGCATATATCCTTTCTGATTGTTGTTTCTGATTTCTTGGGATATATTCCTAGAAATGGGATCACTGGGTCAAATGGGAGCTCCATTTTTAGTTTTTTGAGGAAACTGCATACTGTTCTCCACAGTGGCTGCACCAGTCTGCATTCCCACCAGCAGTGAATGAGGGTTCCTTTCTCCTCACATCCTCACCAGCATTTGTCATTTGCTGATTTGTTGATGATAGCCATCTGACAGGTACCACATTGTCATTTTGATTTGCATCTCTTGGATGATTAGTGACTTTGAGCATGTTTTCATATGTTTCTTGGCCTTCCTTATGTCCTCTTTCAAAAAGCATCTATTTAGGTCCATTGCCCATTTTTTGATTGGGTTGTTTATCTTCTTTTTGTTAAGTTGTATGAGTCCCCTGAAAATGTTGGAGATTAAACCCTTACTGATGATAACATTGGCAAGTTATTCTTGCTTTTTTGGAGACATGATGTTCCAAAACCATCCTGATTTTTCTGGCACCAAGACATGGAATCAGGTACCCTCCAGAAGTCCTTTCTCCTATTGATGGAGAATAGTGTCAGGGAGCAAAAGATGTAATAATTAAATCTGCTTTTCTGTTGCTGTGGGACCAAACTTAATGGTGATATAGCTAAAATATGTCTTTTTTTAAAGTGAAAAGTTCAAACTAATTTTTTTATTTTAACATACCAAGTTACTACATTCTACTTTCTTATAGTATGAGTGCCATCATTGTCTACATGAGAAAAGACACTCCTTACAACAAGAAGAAACATCTCATTCTAACTGCTGAAAATTCAGTTCATCAAATTCACTCCCAATAAACATTAGCTCCTCCAAATGACAGGTTTTGACTTATTTAATTATTTAATTAAATCAGTACATAACTGGAACATTCTGAACTCTCTGGAGCTGAAGATCACCTCCAAAATCAGAGTGCTATCAGAGTTGCAAAAAACGTGCTTTAATTATGTTCACTCTGATTTCTAGGGACCTAGGGAGCACAAGCAATAAAGATTTTAATTTGCTCAAAGGTTTTGCAGAGGATTCTTAATTCTCATTTAAGGGATTAGTGTCACAATAATTTTGTGATTCTCAATCATCCTAAAGGCTGAATGCTCAAAGTCATTCACTTATTTCTTTCATAACATTAAAAATTGAATACTTCCATTTTTAGAGCAATTACTTTTATTCAAATTTCTTGGGTTGCATCCAATATCTAGATGAAGTCACTTATATAGAAGAGCACAGTCACATTCTGAACTCAATTTCTGTGAGTTCACCAGAGTGGGAGCTCAATTCAACTTGTCAACCCACATTTATTATCTTTATTATATACCTGGCCCAAATATATATAGAAAACAGAAGTTTGGAAATGTAAACTATTTATTTCTTTCCTTTAATCCATCTCCAAAAGCTAGCCTAGTCTTTCAGAGCCATGCTCTACTTCCTCTAAGAGGATCAGTTCAACTCCTCATTTCCAAGGGAATTAGGACAATTTTAGAGATGACTCATGATTTGGATCTAGCTTTGGAGAGATTAATAGTAGCCAAGCCATAATTGTGTGGTTGTTCTAGAGTAGAGGGAAGAATAGGGGGAGATAGGATGTAAGGAGGAAAGTCAGGGAGCGAAAAGACCCATTTTAGACTGGCCCTGTCTGGGTTGGTCTTGCATCCAGATCTGGCCCCAGAATGCTCTTTGACCACATTGGAACAGACTCAGAACCCCAAGGTTGAAGCTCTTTTCCTATCCAGAACAGGCTTATGTGTGTAGGCTGATCAGTGGTTCCTGTCATTCCATTCTTTTCCTCATCAGCCCTGGCAGCTGTTGTTACTACAATTGCATTTTCCTGGGAGAAGTTTTGCAACCTGGATACATTTTGCTGTGCTTAAAATATTTAGGGAGCAACTAGGAGAACCATTATATATATATATATTGAGAAAGGAAGGGAGAAGGAGAGAGAGATAGAAACATCAATGATGAGAGAGAATCATTGATTGGCTGTCTCCTGCATGCCCTCTACTGGGGATCAAGCCCACAACCTGGGCATATGCCCTGACCAGTAATTCAACTGTGACCTCCTGGTTCATAGTTCCATGCTCAACCACTGGTCACACTAGCCCAGCAGAACCATTATTTCTGACATCAAAGAAATCATGTCTGATGATTATAAACAAGTTTCAGCATTGGTATCTCTGGACTATGATCTTCTGCTCTTTTCATTTATTCATTCACTAATTCATTCATTTAGCAAATATTTATCAAGATCTTTATGTACACATAGCAGTAGTTAAGAAGCCAAGAGACTAACAAAGCAAAGTATATTTTGTACATAGGGGACTGCAGGTATTATATACTGTGACAGACCCACAATTTAGGAATGAGTTTTTCAAGTGCCACTCTCTGAATTTGAAGTTAATTGAAACAAAACATAAAGCAGGTAAGATTAGCCGTCTGTAGAAGTTACTCAACCTGGATGATTTAAGTATATCAGTCTCTCCTGAAACATTAGCTGTAATTGTATTTTGTGAGTTGGGGAAACATGATATGAGGTTATTTACGTATAATGCCATAATCACAGAAGCATTAGTGTCTTAGACAAAGTTGTAAAAGTATTTGTCAGGGTGTCTCTAGTACTATCCATGAAAGAGAAAATAATAGACCAATATTCATTTTCTACATGAAAATATCACTAGAGAGAAGGCTAATAACATTTGCACAATGCTTTAATTTTCAAAGTGCCTTCACGTATATTATCTCTTTCAATATTCACAATTGTCTAATAAACTCAGTATGATTATCACTCCTGTTTTATTGAAGAGATAATGGAGTCTGAGAGGCCAAGTGACTTTCCAGGGTCACACTACCAGTGAGGGGCAGAACTAGGAGTGATCTGACTCTAAGGTGAGCATAGTTTTCACTGCCCCTTAGCTGTCTAACAGGCACCAGTAGAAAACCCATGACACTAAGTTAACAGGGCACAAACAGCTTCTCAGAAACACCCGATTACCTTCATCTGACTCTATGCTCATCAAGTCAACTTTTTCTTTTAATCTTCACCC
>NW_006299490.1:538343-539079 GCF_000327345.1 Myotis davidii
GAAGTCAGACTGGTGCAGGCAATATGGAAAACAGTATGGAGTTTCCGCAAAAAATTAAATATGAGTGGACAACCAAGATGGTGGCATAGGTAAACACCTGAATGTGCTGCCGCGCACAACCACATTAAAACGACAACTAAAAGACAAAAGGAATATCATCCAGAACCACGGGAAGGCTGGCTGAGTGGAAATTGTACAACTAGAAGGAAAGAGAAAAACGCATTGAGTCTGGTAGGAGGTGCAGAGGTGTGGAAGTGTGGAGGTTCAGAGGTGCATGCGAAAGGTGCTGGCAACTGGGTACACTGTTGTCTTTTTCAATTGGGAGGGAGATACACGCTCCCGACTGCTCTGAACTCCAGTTCCGGGCGAGATTTAGGGGACCCAAACTCATACAGAGAAAAACTGGACTGTCTGGCATCGGGCCAGAACATGAGGGTGGCTTTCTTGCAGAGGTGCTTGCAGCAGTCATTGTTCCTGCAAGGGGACTCGGGACACAGAGACCCGAGGACCTCTCCAGGGCAGGGTTGACTGGCAGCCGTTGCTGTTTTTTCAGCCCTGATGATTCCCTGAGATCCCACCCTACCCAATTTACAACCCCCCCACCCCCGCCCCTGCCCCCAAGCTGTGTGCAGAGGCTTTTGCATAGAATGGTCTGACCTTTCTCCACCTAAAAACCTGTCAAACTGAAGCTGGGTCAGAGAACCCCAGAGCTTCCAAAAGAAGGCCTAAGGCTCTT
>NW_006299490.1:539705-540992 GCF_000327345.1 Myotis davidii
GAGAGAGAGAACAAGATATTGAAAACCTATTTGAAGAAATAATGACAAAAAACTTCTCCTACCTGGTGAAAGAAATAGACTTACAAGTCTAAGAAGCACAGAGAACCCCAAACAAGAGGAATCCAAAGAGGACCATACCAAGACACATCATAATTAAAATGCCAAGGGCAAAAGACAAAGAGAGAATATTAAAAGCAGCAAGAGAAAAACAGTTAGTTACCCACAAGGGAGTACCCATACAACTGTCAGCTGATTTCTCAACAGAAACTATGTAGGCCAGAAGGGAGTGGCAAGAAATATTCAAAGTGTTGAATAGCAAGAACCTACGACCAAGATTACTCTACCCAGCAAAGCTATCATGTAGAATTGGAGGTCATATAAAGAGCTTCACAGAGAAGAAAAAGCTAAAGGAGTTCATCACCACCAAACCAGTATTATATGAAGTGCTGAGGGTATTCTTTAAGAAGTGGAAGAAGAAGAAAAAGGTAAAGATAAAAATTATGTACCACAAAGTGACAACAAATACTTATCTATCAACAAGTGAATCTAAAAATCAAGTCAATAAAAAATTGGGTGAACAGAATAAACTGGTTAATAGAATAGAATCAGGTGCATAGAAAGGGAGTGGTCTGACAATTTTCAGGGGGACGGTGTTGTGGGGGGGTAGGAAGAGACTGAACAAAAATCTTATACCTATGGACGAGGACAATGGGGGGAGCGGTAAGGGCAGGGGGTGGGATGGGTACTGGGTGGAAGGGAGCTATGGAGGGAAACAGAGGAACAACTGTAATAATCTGAACAATAAAGATTTATTTTAAAAAAAATAAAAAATACACATAAAAAAGAAAATATATCTTGATGAAAAGATGAAAGAATTATCACTGCAGTTCTTTATGCTTATTCCTCTGATTGACCCTTGGCCAGCACCTAAGAATGTGGCCCCTTGAATCTTTATGTTAGCAATTGATCATTTTGTTGTATACAATTAAAAGAATGGTCCATGCTATCCTGACTTGTCAAATTGGTTTGCACAAATCTCAGAGTGATTACATGCATCTTTGTTTATTGTGCAGACTTCATTTTGGTTGTCATGGCTAGTTGTGTAGCAAAATGAACCCATGCGACCTGCCTCCTATAAAGACTCATATGGGCCGAGACCGGTTTGGCTCAGTGGATAGAGCGTCGGCTTGCGGACTGAAAGGTCCCAGGTTCGATTCCGGTCAAGGGCATGTACATGGGTTGCGGGCACATCCCCAGTGGGAGATGTGCAGGAGGCAGCTGATCGAT
>NW_006299490.1:542000-549587 GCF_000327345.1 Myotis davidii
GAAAGGTCCCAGGTTCGATTCCGGTCAAGGGCATGTACATGGGTTGCGGGCCCATCCCCAGTGGGAGATGTGCAGGAGGCAGCTGATCGATGTTCCTCTCTCATCGATATTTCTGACTCTCTATCTCTCTCCTTTCCTCTCTGTAAAAAATCAATAAAATATATTTAAAAAAAAAAAAAAGACTCATATGGATTTCCCTGGTTAGAGACATTCCACATACAGTATAATCAGAGAGAAAGTGTTTCTGTGTGGCCTGAGATGAAGAAGGTCATCAAAAGCCTGTGCTGAACCTCTCTGTACTCCACTAATGCACATCTATTTCCTGCTGCCTCTGCTCAATATCCTTTGCTGTAATAAATTTTAGGCATGAGTCTAACTTTGCCATTGAGTTTTTGAATCCTTCTGGGAAATTACCAAACAAAATCATAACTTCAGATGTAGTCAGTCTGTTTTCTCTGCTTTTTTATTAATCAAAATCATGTATTCTTATGGAATATCCTCAAATAATAATACTAAATACAGATGATGCCAATATGTATATGAAAAACTCTAGTCCCAATATAGTCTTTAACTTAAATTCCTTTCTAAATTTTAAAGATTATTTCTTTTCCTAAAGATTTTGGAGAGTCTAGTTAGATGTGAGATAATATGAAAAGGCTTTTTAAAGACCCTATATGATCCAGATGCCATTTGACTATTTGGAAAGCATCTTTCATTTTGGAAACATGTGCACTTACTAAAATAGACTTGGAACAGCTCACAGAGGACATGCCTTTGTGTCATCTTGCATTGATTACTGCCATTCTTTATTCTCCAGAATTCTAGAGGTACTGACTCATGGATTAGAATTGTTTCTCAAAAATTCTATTACATATGTCCCTGCCAACCATAGCTCAATTTTTATATCTTTGCAAAAACTTGGCCTCCAATGAGGTCTTAGATTTATTTTATAATCCACTTAGCTAAAAATAACTAGAGTTAAATTTCCTTTATACTGTGTAGCATTTGTCTGTATGCTTAGCTCTTATAATATTGGTTAAGACATAATTTTAAAACTTACAATGGTTTTTAGAAAATGTCAGAAAAACTTATTTTTAAATTTACAAAGTTAAATTTCTTTCACTGTATCTCTCTCAGCCATCATGAATACTATTGTTTATATTATGCATATGGTAATTTTGCCATTTTAAAACTTTTAATTGAAATCTCTTTTTTAGTACTGAAATATAGTTATATATGGAAATGTAATTACATATAGAAATATAGTTATGTATATTGCTTTGCAGAATATCTGTATTAAATTAGTTGACTATAAAGGCAAGTTTCTGTAAACTAAATATAATCTTTATGCGTTGGTGGAAATCAGGTATTTCCCCAAGATCTCTAGAAAAGCATTTCAGGTAGCAACCCATGGGAAATTGTGTTGTGGCAAGAATTATTTGGTTGGAAGCAGAACCCTGGGTTTCCAGTGTCCTATCTCCATCTGTTTTGCCATGAAAAAAGTCCAATGGTGTCTTAAGCAAGGCCAAAACAAATGCCAGTGTCCAGAGTTTCTACTTCATATTAAAGCTTAATCTTTTGGAGCCTTCATGATCTGCTGCCCATCGGTAAATGAGTGGATAAAAAAGCTGTGGTACATTTATACCATGGAATACTATGCAGCAGTAAAAAAGAAGGATCTCTTACCCTTTGAGACAGCATGGAGGGACATAGAGAATATTATGCTAAGCAAAATAAGCCAATCAGAGAAAGACAAGTATCATATAATCTCACTCATATGTGGAATCAAATGAACAAAATAAACTGATGAACAAAATAGATCCAGAGACATAGAAACATAAATTAGGCTGCGGAATTTTAGAGGGAAGGTGATAGAAGGTGAGTGGGTGGGAAGTGATCAACCAAAGAACTTGCATGCATTTGTGCATAAACCATGGACACAGACAAAAGTGTGATGAAGGCCTGGGGTGGTGGGTGAGGGCAGGCTAGAAGGGGTCAATGGGAAAAAAGGGGGACATATGTAATACTATCAACAATAAAGATTTTTTTAAAAAAATATTTCTATTGATTTATTTTTTGTTTGTTTTAGAGAGAGAGAGGAAGGGAGAGGGAGAAAGAAAGATAGAAACATTGATGAGAGTGAAACATCATCGATCAGCTGCCTTCTGCATGCCCCCTACTGGGGATCAAGCCCACAACTCAGGCATGGGTCCTGACTGGGGATGTTTATTTCAGCGGTACCCATGACCTTTTGGTCCATGGGTTGATGCTCAACCACTGAGCCACACTGGCTGGGCTGTTGATGGATTTTTAAAGATAAAAACAAGATATTCTCTTATATTATCAAAAAGATTAAAATTTGAAGCTATTATAAAAATACTAGCGGCCTCGGCCTGGCCCGCACCCTCTCACAATCTGGGACCCCTTGGGGGATGTCTACCTGCTGGCTTAGGCCCGCTCCCTGGGGGATCAAACCTAAGCTGGCAATCAGACATCCCTCTTGCAGTCCAGGACTCCTTGCTCCTTACTGCCCGCCTGCCGCAGAGGCAGGAGGCTCCCATTACTGCTGCTGCACTCACCAGCCGTAAGCCCGGCTTCTGGCTGAGTGACATTCCCCCTGTGGGAGCACACTGACCACCAGGGGGCAGCTCCTGTATTGAATGTCTGCCCCCTGGTGGTAAGTGTGCATCATAGCGACCAGTCATTCCACTGTCTGGTTGATTTGCATATTAGGGTTTTATTATATAGGATATGACAACCTGGCAAAGTTGAACTTGGACTAAATATTTGATATTAAAATATTATTGTTACTAAATTTAGGTGTGATAATGATATTATGTTTATGGTTTTGAAAATTTTTGTATTTTGGACTGAATTGTTTACCCCTAAAATACAAATGTTGAAGTTTTGCAGATTGGGTCTTTAAGGAGGTCATTAAGATTAAGTAAAGTTATAACATTGTAGTCCTAATCCAATTGTTGTCCTTAAAGGGACCAAATCCTGCCATTCTGAAGCTACTTTGGGGGATATTAATTTTAATATATATATGTATTTGTATTGATTTCAGGGAGGAGGAAGAGAGAGAGAGAGAGACATCAATGATGAGAGAGAACCATTGATTGGCTACCTCCTGCACACCCCACTGGGGATCGAGCCCACAGCCCAGGCATGTGCCCTTGACCGCAGTCCAACCTGGGACCCTTCAGTCTGTAGGCTAATGCTCTATCCATGGAGCCAAACCAGCTAGGGCTTGGGGGATATTAATTTTAAGCCATTTATTAAGAAACAGAGGACTTAGATTCAGAGAAACCTGTTTCAGGAAGGTAATCTTCTTAGGATGCTGCTGCCTTAGATTAATTTGAATTAAGTGTGGCACCACTGGAGGGCTTCAGGCACATACTTGTTAGCTAAATACCCACTGTGTACCATTGTTTGAGTCACCTAGCAAGGATTTTCTTGCCATATGTGTTCTGCTCTTCCTCAACTATCTATAAATCACCCATTCTCACTTCTGAAATCTAATATTGCACCACAACCCTTCCCTTTTCTCCTTTGTCCAAAATGTCTTAAATATTTCAATGTCTTTGGATCTTTTCATGGATTTATCATGTCAATTGAATTTCCTATGTGCATGTATTAAACTTGGATTTTCTCCTGTTAATTTGATTATTAGCTCTGCCAGAACTTAGAAAGTGGAAGGAAGAGTATTGAAATGTTTAGCCACCACATCCTTATGATACTATTGTAATTAACTAGTTATTAATAACAGGAAAGGAGATAAGGGGGAAGTTAGATATTATAAGCATGTCATTATAGGCAGTGTCATCAGGAAGCTACAACTTTGCACTCCCTAGTGGGGAAAGGGTCCAACAAAGGGAAGATAGACACATGCCCAGTAAAGCTGGGGCAACATAGGGAAGGTACTTGTCTGTCAATCATGCCTGGGGACAGAGATGACTGGCCAGAATGGGTGTGGCCACTGCAAACACGCCTTTTGGGAATACATAATTTCTTAAACCAATAAAATTGCTTTCTTGGGCTCTTGGCTCTCTTGGGACTCTTGTACTCTTATTGCACTCATTCTTGGCTTGTGGGGCTCTTTTGCTCTCTTACATTCACCCATAGTCTATGGCCATGAGAACCTCACACACAATAGACTAATGGCCTGCAGTGGGGAAATTGGACTTTGGAAACCCAGGGGTATAGTGGAATTAAAGCTTTCTCATCCTCCTGTGTGGGCCTCTGGAATGCTTATTCTAGTGGTGTCCTAAGAAGCCCACCTCCAGCAGCAACCGAAGAAGATGAGGCATGCTCTCCTCCAATAACACTTATAAGAAGAGGAAGAGACATCAGGAAGGCAGAAGCACAGAAGAAAGGCCATGTGAGAACACAGTGAGAGGGCAGCCATCTATAAGTCAGGAAGAAAGGTTTCACCAGAAACCAATCCTGATGGTATCTTGACCCTGGACTTTCAGCCTCCAGAATTATATGACAATAAATTTATGTTGTTTAAGACATTCAATCTATAGTATTCTGTATGACAGCCCAAGCAAACTAATATATCTTGTTTTTTAAGATATATTTGTATATCTTTCTATTAGCTATCTCGCTGTCTGTCTCTCTAGCATCTATCTAGCATCTGTTTGAATTATGTGATGTATGGGATGCCCATCACTGTAGTATAGATGGGGACAGAGATGAAATAACATTGATAATTCTTAAGACTCAGTAATGGGTACTTGGGAGTTAATTATACTATTCTGTCTACTTTTGTTTATCTTTGAAATTGTTATTTTAAAACTTTTTAAATGTTAGCAAAAATGAAACACTAAAAACAAAAACTTGTGACTAAGAAAAGGTTGTAGTTGTTACCAGGCCAATGGCATATGGCAGAGGGTGGGAGTTGAGTTGCAAAGACTTTGGGTCTTTGGGAACCTTCAGTGATTACCTGACTCTAGGAGTTCCTTTTTCTCAGTAATTCTCCTTGCTTCTTCCCAGATTTTTTTTTTTTAGCAGAACATTTATTGGGTGAATTACAGAGGTAGAAAAAGTAATTCCTAGAGAAAACGGGCTAAGGAAACAAGGTATAGAGATAAAAGAAGAGCTTGGGGGTGAGGAAGCTAATGGTAACATGCCTGGTGGCGGGGGAGGAAGAAGGAGGGTAAAAGGAAAGGGAAAGACACAGGCTTGCTCCTGAGAGGGAGCCTGCTTCCCAGATTTTTTTGTAGGCCATTCTTCTTATTCCATCCAACCAATTATGAGATGGGGTGAAAGTTGCCTGACATGACAGTGAAATAGTTTGGATATTTAAGAGGCGGGACAGAAATGCCATTTCACCTAAAAAAAAAAAAAATCTGTTTTTTGCTCTGTTATCCAGGCCTAAAGTTCCCTGAACTAAAGCAGTGAACACCAATTAATATTTTGCCCTCAATAAAAATTACACACACATATACAGGAAAAATAATCCATGGTATAAGTTGCTTCTCCTCTTTGGGTCACACATATCATGTCACGTTTGTACAGTTGATTGTATCAACACCTACATGCTTCATTTACAGGGAAACTAATAACTTCTTAAGGACTCTGCTCACCACCAAATGTTCAAATTCCCCAAAGTATTCAGTAGCAAGCATCCCCCTACACACACACACACACACACACACACACACACACACACACACACACACGCTGTAATGGACACTGCTTAAATTTCTGACTGCAGAACACGGTTGCTTCCAGGAAACAGGAAGAGGGGGAATTAGAGACTCAACAGTCCCTCGCCCACCCTAACCCTTGCAGCTTCATCATGTCATAGTTGAAGGCCCACCTACTATAGTTATCTACCATCATTAGGATGACTCCATTAGTCTAGATTTTGACTCATGCATCAGATGTACCCCACACTGTATGCTAACAACTCTTCTTAACAAACACTCTTCTACTCATCCATTGCTTCTCAAAGCACACTCATTTTGCTGATGTGACTAGCCCTGGAATTGCTTCCAATAGAAACCACATACTGGGTAGCATGTGGTTTTCCCACTATTCTCACACGCTGAGCTAGCATTTCTAATATGGACTTACATCCTAGTCAAGTTTATTTAAGGAATCTCCTTGCTCTTACTCCTGGTTCTTGTTTGGGAGCACCTTGATCCACTCAAACCAATCTTTCTAACATTGACCTTTAAGGAGCAGTGAATGAATTGCCATTCCAAACCCAAGAACCAGGCTCCTCAATTGGTCTCCCACATTCCCTAAAACTCTACATACTGCTATCACTGGAGAGCAGTTTAAGAGGGAGTGTCAATTTTGCTAGATCAAAAGAGATTCCCTTATACTCTGAACTCAGGACAAAGAGTTCCTACCTAACCTTATTGCAAAAACTAAAACGGCCACTAAAGTAATTCTTCACATGACAAAAAAGATCTGCTTTAAGGTGAATTTCTGTCTTTCTCTATGCAGCAGGTATCTGACACCTTCATTCAAGAAAATAAGCAAACAAAACTCACTATTTATATAAATGAAGAATGTACCACCTCATCTGTCTGGGTTTATAGGTGATTTTTAGTTTGCTTGCCTGTATTTTCTAATTTTTTCTTTAATGAGCACATATTGTTCATATATTAAAAAATCAGTATAAAAGAAACTTGAAACAAATAAATAAACACGAACATCATGGGTTCTAATGACACTGAGCAGGACCAATGAGGTTCCAAGGTGGGGGTTCCTTGGCATATTAGACATTTGGAAGAAAATGTTCAGGGCTGTCTTCCTCTTCATAGCAATTTTATTTTTATTTTATTTTTTAAATCTTTATTGTTGAGACTATTACAGATGTTCCTCTTCTCCCCCCCATTGCCCCCCTTCACCCAGTTCCTACCCTGCTGCAGGCCTTTGCCACCCTATTGTCTATGTCCATAGGTAATGCATATATGCATATAAGATCTTTTTTTAAAATCTCTTCCTGTCGTCCTAACCCTTTCCCTCTGAGAATTGCCAGTCTGTTCCATTTCCATGCCTCTGATTCCATTTTACTCACCAGTTTATTCTGTTCAGGAGATTTCTTATTCGTTTATTTTGATTTTTAGATTCAATTATTGATAGATATGTATTTATTGACATTTTGTTATTCATATTTTTTATCTTTTTCCTCTTCTTCTTCTTCCTTTTTTTAAAAGAATACCCTTCAACATTTTAAAATATATTTTTATTGACTTTTTAGAGAGGAAGGGAGAGGGATAGAGAGTTAGAAACTTCTATAAGAAACACTGATCAGCTGCCTCCTGCACACCCCCTACTGGGGATCATACACGCAACCAAGGTACATGCCCTTGACCAGAATCAAACCCGGGACCCTTCAGTCCAAGGGGTGATGCTCTATCCACTAAGCAAAACTGGTTAGGGCAGGAATACCCTTCAACATTTGTCCTCATCCATAGGTGTATGATTTTTGTCCAGTTATTCATATTTTTTATCTTTTTCCTCTTCTTCTTCTTCCTTTTTTTAAAAGAATACCCTTCAACATTTTAAAATATATTTTTATTGACTTTTTAGAGAGGAAGGGAGAGGGATAGAGAGTTAGAAACT
>NW_006299490.1:549960-555003 GCF_000327345.1 Myotis davidii
GTTGAAGAAATTAATACAGAAAACTTCCCCTACCTGGCGAAAGACAGAACTTACAAGTCCAAGAAGTGCAGCATCTCCCCAACAAGAGGAACCTAAAGATGCCCATGCCAAGACACAGCTTAATTAAAATGCCAAGGGTTAAAGACAAAGAGAGAATCTTAAAAGCAGCAAGAGAAAAGAAGTTACCCACAAGGGAGTACCCATATGACTGTCAGCTGATTTCTCAATGGAAACTTTTCAGGCCAGAAGGGAATGGCAAGAAATATTCAAAGTGATGAAAAGCAAGGACCTACAACCAAGATTACTCTACCAAGCAAAGCTATCATTTAGAATTGAAGGTCAGATAAATAGCTTCACAGACAAGAAAAAGCTAAAGGAGTTCATAACCACCAAATCAATGTTATATGAAATGCTGAAGGGTATTCTTGAAGAGGAGGAAGAGGAAGAAAAAGGTAAAGATAAAAATTATGAACAACCAAGTGACAACAAATACATATCTATCAACAAGTGAATCTAAAAATCTCTAGCTGATTGATATTTTGATAAGATTTCTGTGTAAATTGATGGAGATCATATTTTCATTTTGAGTGAGAAGAAACTTATTTGTAAACCCCTCTATGTGAATGACCATATTGCTTCTTTTGAAATATGAAGCAGTGGTTTATACCTGCAGGGAAGATGTTGTGGTAACCCAGAGCACCCTTTTGGAATATAGTAATGAGTGTAGCAGAGCACAGGGGTCTTCTCCTAAAATTCCCACGATGCATATACTTTCTGGGTCCTAAGTCCAAGTGCTAAAATTTTTAAATCTTAATATTTTAACCCAACATTTTCAGAGTGAGTAACACCCAGAGGGCTTCACTTTTTATAACCTTCTGGGGTCTTTGTCTTGCAGATATGGTTCTGCCCCCTTTCATGGGCTTACAGGAAGGTCCGCAGGTGTTGGGGGTCCCCAGACCATATCCAATGATCTGTCCTGGGGCCAGTGATAATGACCTCCCCTCCTCAACCCCTCAACACCCCTCCCCCCCCCACACACACACAGGGCAGTGCATTGTTCGGTTTTTATGGCCTGACAAGCTTTGCAAGACTAGTTTCCACTCTTAGCTACTTCCTGCTGGAAAGGGACAATGACCAAGGGGTTAGCATCCCGCTTCTTCCTCTCAGAGGGGTTTGTAGGGAGTTCTTCTGGTTTCAGGAAGGCAGAGGTAAGCAGTGGTCTCACATGCATAGGATGTTCCTGCAGGGGGCAACCAGGGTCAGGTAGTGTTTTCAGCCTTGTGGGTAGAGTTGCATTGTTCATCTGGGAGGTGACTATTGGATGTTGGCCCTGCATACAGCTGAAACAAATAGGAGCAACATTAGTTAGCTGCACATTGGCCGTGACAGGTCCTCTCCAATACAATCCCGCCCCCGCGCCCCCCAACGTGCATTTGGAAGTAGAGTCATAACATGCCACAGGCTGATAAGTATAGCTAACAAAAATCTCACTTGATTGGGTTTTCTCGTGGACTACCCGGCCTAACATATTTGGGTAGCAAATTTCTGAGCAAGGAGCAAAGGATGGCATGACAAGGTGTAATCCAACAATTTATGATAAGGCCTTTGTTTCCTTGCTGTGGGGGAGCAGTGATTTTGTGGTGCTTCTGTGTCCCAGTAAGAGCAGATGAGTTCTCCTCCTGGTACTAGTCTCAGATCCTACTGGCATTCATAAAAGACAAAATAAGAATTATTAGAAAAAAACAGTGATTATCCAGAAATACTAGAGCATGTTATGTTAGGAGGAGACAAGAAAAAAAGAAAGATTAGTGTTAGGGAGAATTCAGCGCAACCTTAAGAGCTGTGGGGTGGTTTAATATGACTGGATAGGGTCCCTTCCAGTAGGCTTGAGGGGCTCCTTTTTCTAATCCTTTACCCAAACCTGGCCTCCAAGTTTATAAGGATGTACAGCTGTTCCTAGAGAGATGGGTAGTTGGTCAATAACCCATCTGTGGACATCAAAGACAGTTTTTCCAAGTCCTTGTAGTTGTTTTTGGATTTCTAAGTTCCCTATTTTCCCCAAATCTCCCTTTGGCCGAATTAAGGGAGGGGGTCTACCGTCTAGAATTTCAAAGGGAGAGAAACCCGCAGGAGTACAAGAGGCAAGATATCTGTCCAGGGTAAGATTGTCTCTTGGCATAGCTTAGCCATAGCCTGCTTTAGAGTCTGGTTCATGTGCTCCACTTTCCCTGAACTCTGAGGCCTGTAAGCTGTATGTAGATTCCATTTAATTCCTAAAGTCTTGGTTACCTGTTGTACTATTTCTGCTACAAAGGCTGGGCCATTATTGGACCCTATGGTCAGAGGCATTCCATACCGTGGAATTATATCCTTCAGCAATGCCTTAGTGACTTCTCTCGCCTTTTCAGTGCAAGTGGGATATGCCTTGGCCCAACCTGAAAAGGTGCAAACAAAGACTAGCAGGCATTTATTCCCTCTGCTAGGCCCTAATTCTGTAAAATTTACTTCTAAGTCCTCAAAAGGAACTTGCCCACAGCATTGGACTCCTATCAGTCCCACAGGACCCTGTTTAGCATTGATCTGAGCACAGAAGAGGCAACGCTGAGAGACTGAGGCACACAAGGAGGGTAGACGGGCAATTACGTAGTACCTGCCTAACAAAGCTTCCAGGGAAGCCTTTCCTAAATGAGTGAGTTTATGTTGCTGGAGGACTACCTTATGGGCTAACTGTTCTGGGACATAGACGCTATGATCTGGGAGTATCGACCAGACTTCCTTGTTCTCTTGCCCCTTCTTTTTTAAAAATATATTTTATTGATTTTTTTCAGAGAGGAAGGGAGAGGGATAGAGAGTTAGAAACATCGATGAGAGAGAAACATTGATCAGCTGCCTCTTGCACACTCAATCAGCTGCCTCCTGCACACTCCCTACTGGGGATGTGCCCACAACCAAGGTACATGCCCTTGACCGGAATCAAACCTGGGACCCTTGAGTCTGCAGGCCGATGCTCTATCCACTGAGCCAAACCAGCTAGGGCATCTTGCCCCCTTCTTGCTGGGCCCATTTCTCTTCCTGAGGAGTGTATTTGGAGGTTCAGGTAATTCGGGTGCCAACATGATCTGTGTCAGTGCTGCTTGTTCTTTAACAGCCAGCTTGGCTGCAGCATCAGCACACTGGTTTCCTTCTGATACTGAGCCTTCCCCTTTCTGGTGACCTTTGCAATGGATGATGGCTATTTCCTTAGGCTACCAGACTGCTTCTAGTAACTTTAAAATCTCATTCTGATTTTTTATTCCTTTTCCTCCTGCTGTCAAGAGCCCCCTTTCCTTATATATGGCCCCATGGACATGCAGGGTAGCAAAGGCATAGTGTGAGTCAGTGTAGATGTTGACACGCTTATTCTTACTGAGTTCTAGGGCTCTCACTAGGGTCCAAAGTTCTTCCCTCTGCGTTGACCATCCTTCAGGCAGGCCCTGTGCTTCAATTGTCTCAAAGTTTGATACCACTGCATATCCAGCTCATCTTTTCCTTCATCTAAGAAGCTGCTGCCATCTGCGGACAATACCAAGTCTGTGTTTTGCAGGGGCCTATTCCTTAAGTCTGGCCGGCTGGAATAAACCTCCTCTAGGACTTTCAGGCAATCATGCTCAGGGGCCCCCTCAGCAATGGGTAGAAAGGTGGCAGGATTAAGTGTTCTCACTGCTTCTAATTGTACACGCGTTTTCTCACATAACAGCCCTTGATACTGAGTCATTTGAGCATGAGTCAGCCAGTGCTGCCCCCTTGCTTCCATTAGGGTGACAACAGCATGACGTACTTTTACATTTAAGTTTTGTCCTAAGGTAAGCTTATCCACTTCCTTGACTAATAATGCCGTGGCTGCAAGGACCCTGAGGCACGGGGGCCACCCGAAGGCAACTGGGTCAATTCGTTTGGGAGAGATAGGCTACTGGTCTTTGCCAGGGTCCAAACTCCTGGGTTAGAACTCCTAGGGCTCCCCCGCTGTTCTCGTGAACAAAACGATTAAAGTCTCGAGTCACATCTGGTAGCCATAGTGCCTGGGCCTCAGTGAGCTTTGCCTTTATGGTGATTAAGGCTTTCTCCTGTTTGGGACCCCAGTCAATGGGTGCCTTCTCTTCTCCTCTTAAAGCTTCATAGAGCTTGGCCAGGTCTGAAAACCCTGGTATCCAAATTTGACAGAATCCTGCCACTCTCAGGAAGTCCCGAATCTGCCGCCGGGTGCTAGGGACTGGGATGGCACATACTGCCTGCTTCCTTTCAGTCCCTAGCCTTCATTTCCTTTGGGTGATCCAGAAGCCTAGATACTTGACTTCTTTCTGACAAATCTGTGCCTTTTTCTTAGACACCTGATAACCTATAACCTGTTTCAGTTAGTAATCTCAGAAGGGCTCATGTTCCCTCCCAGCACTGAACTCATGTGGAACTGGCCAGTAGGAGGTTGTCTACATACTGGAGTAGAACACACCTCAAGTCCTGTCCTGGGAACTTAGATCAGATGCTAGTGCTCCACTAAAAAGAGTAGGGGAGTTCTTGAACCCTTGTGGCAGTCTGGTCCAGGTGAACTGCTCCTTGGCGCCTGTCGTTGGGTTTTCCCATTCGAAAGCGTAGGGAGGCTGACTGGAAAGTGCTAATCAAAGACAGAAAAAGGCATCTTTCAGATCTAGGCATGTAAACCATTCCGCCTCTGATGGGATGAGTCCCAGAAGAGTGTAGGGGTTCGGCAGTGCTGAATGCAGGGTTATAACAGCCTCATTAACAGCCCATAGATCCTGCACCGGGCAGTAGTCGTTAGTCCAAGGCTTTTTGACAGGCAAGAAAGGCGTGTTCCATGGAGACCTGCATCATTCAACAAGTCCCCACTGAAGCAGCCGGGCTAAGTGGACCTGGATTCCTAGGCGTGCTTCCCTTGGAATTGGATATTGGCGGATTTTAACAGGCTGTGCCCCAGGCTTTACCTCAATTAGCACCGGGGTATGATTCTTAGCCAGGCCTACAGGATTCCCTTCTGCCCAGACCAGCAGG
>NW_006299490.1:555095-561374 GCF_000327345.1 Myotis davidii
GGCAATGCTAAGGACAGGATCATTGGGGAGGTCTCCTCACCTAGGCGAAGCTGTGCTGAGCCATCTGGAGCAAAAGTGATTTCTCCCCCCATTTTGGCTAAAACGTCTCTATCCATTAGAGGCACTGGACAGTCTGGCAAGTACAGGAATTCATGAATTACTTGATGACCACCAAGTTGACATTGGCGCAGTCGGCAGAATGGTCTATGGATCTGGTCCTCAGTAGCTCCAATAATGGTGACCTCCTTTCCTGAGAGAGGCGCTACTTTCTGAGTGACTACTGAGTGCTCAGCTCCCATATCAACCATAAAGTCCACAGTCCAGTCCCCAATTTTCATTCTGACCATGGGCTCATGGGGGTCTAGCTGAAGCGAGCCCGGTCTGTCCTAGTCGGAATCAGCCATTGACAGCCCAATGAGATCTGGTTCAGGTGGCTTTGGTTGATAGCAACTGGGCAGAAAAGGGGGCCCAGTCTTTTTACTTTGCCATTTGGGGCATTCATTTTTCCAGTGTCCTGTTTCCTTACAATAGGCATAATGGTCTTGTTTCAGGCTCGCTCTTACTTTTCCCCCTGGTCTGTATCCTTGCTGATCTGTCTGGGAGCCTGAGCCTCTAAAAGCCGCTGCTATTATATTGGCTCTTCTTTGTATTCTCTTTTCTTCCTCCTTCCTTGCTGCAGTGTCTCAATTGATGAAAACCCTGTTAGCTATCTCTAGGAGTACAGTAGCATTCTTTCCTGCAAACCCTTACAGTTTCTGTAATTTTCTCCTGATGTCAGGCTGGGCCCGGCCTACAAAAAGGGCATTTGCCATGGTTTGATTTTCTGGGGCCTCAGGTCTAAAGGGGGTGTAGATCCAGTATGCCTCACATAGTCGCTCATAGAAAGCTGCTGAACTTTCATCAGGCTTCTGGAAAACCTCAGAAATTTTAGCTATGTTGGTGGGCTTCTTGGCTCCAGCCCTGACCCCCTGGAGGAAGGCCAGCTGATATCTTTCTAGCCTGGTCCTTCCATCTTCTGAGTTCAGGTTCCAATTGGGTTCCTCATTTGGGAAGGCCTTCCTGGCCCATCTGTCTGTATCTAATATTCCTCCCGGGGTCTGGGTCTGTAGCCACTTCCGAGCCTCTGTTACTACTCTCATGCGCTCCTCAGCGTTAAAGAATGTGAAAAGGAGCTGCTTGCAGTCCACCCAGGTGGGCTTCTGAGTCTGTAAAATAATTTCTAACACAAGCGCCACCCAACTGGCTCTGGAGAGCCTGGTTGAGGAGAAATGGAAGGAAGGGAGCAGTGTTTCTGGACCTTTCAGACCAGCTGGGGGAGCACTTGGTGCTGCCTGTGGCACATATGGAGATGGTAAAACTAGCAGGACTTCCTCAGGGGATCCTGGCAGAACAAGGGGCTGGGTTCCCTTCTGAGAGACCTGTTTCTTTTCTCCTACTACTAAAACCTTACAGAACCAGACCCAAGGCGGCAAGGTTTGAGCAATTCCTAACCAGCTGTCTATGTAAGGGAACTGATCTGGGTGTCTGGAGTCTGTTGTGACTACATTCCAGACCGCCCTGACCAGTCGTACATCTAAAGAGCCTTCTGGGGGCCAGCCGACCCCAAAGGCTAGCCATTCTAATTCACAGACTTTCCTCGGTGTTTTGGGGTTCATTTTAATACCATACTCCTCAATAAAACCCTTTTCAAAATTTCCCAACATGCAATTGAGAACAGTGGGTTTACTTTGTCCCAACCCCATGATGATCGGTGGTGAGAGACAGACAAGGGTGCAGGGAAATTTACTAAAAGCCTGGAGGGTCTCCTTTAAAGAAAAGATCCTTAATCAGCATAGGCAGGGGCAGGGCAGGTAAAATCTCTCCACTCTGTGGAGCTGTGAGCCCTGCCCCTGAAAGTCCCAGCCAGCCAAAAGAGACAAGAAAAGCCGCAAATACCTTTAAATCTAGCCAATTTGCAACTGAGAAAGGGGGTTGGATGCAGTCTTAACTCCTCTGGTAGGTTCTCACCGAGACATCGGTCGAGAATTCTGTTCTGGGGCGTGGGTGCTAGAGTGCCCCCATTCCCATCTGAGGACTTGGGCATTATCTGCTCAACTCCAGTCTGGGCTAGTCTACTGAGAGAGTGTGAGTACGGATGTTTGTCTGTCTTGGCATAATTATCTGCTGATTAACTGGTCTGTGTGAAAGCAAAAGCTACTTTGATTTTCTGTTTGCTCATTTGGTTAAAATGTTTGATTTATTGAAGGATGAACCCTCGGTACCAAAATTTCAACCTAACACAGAAAAATCACAGAGAAAACCAAAGCCCTTAGTATAGAAACATAGACAGAAATTTTTACCAACTATCCCTTCATGATAGGGAGCAAACACCCTTGCACTGTCTGAGATCAATTAAAAAAAAAATAAAGAAATGAAAAGAAAAAATAAATTCAGTGCTCTCTCTCCTTCATCCTAATTAGAGATAAATTCTGTAAGAACACAGAGGATGGAAATGATTCTTCTTGGGGTTAAAGAGGAAGAATGCTGTCATGCCTGAGGACTTTGATAAAGCAAAGTGCTATATATGATGGTTACTGTTAGTATCATCATGATTTACACTCTTACTACTTTTTAAAAATATTTTTTTATTCATTTCAGAGAGGAAGGGAAAGGGAGAAAGAGTTATAAATATCAATGATGAGAGGGAATTATTGATCAGCTACCTCCTGCACACCCCCCACTGGGGATCAAGTCCACAACCCAGGCATGTGCCCTAACCAGAAATTAAACAATGACCTCCTGGCTCATAGGTTTAAGCTCAACCACTGAGCTACGCCAAATCATAACCTTACCCAACTCTTACTACTTTTAATCAAAGTTCCAATTCATCTGTAAGTTATAATGCAAAGGCAGCATTCACAGTGAGTTCTGCTGAGCCTGTTCTGATGACACAGACATTCAAGACAGAAGTGCAGATGGCCTTTTCCAGGAGGGTTTTGGAAAGTCTGACCCATTAAACACAATGACTCTCAAAAAACGCTGTTTCTTTAATGAAGCCATTTAAGGATCAGAGTCCTATTTGGACATAAAGGAATCCTTTTATTCCATCTCACTGGCTTGAAGGAATAAACCAAATGTGGGTGTTTCCAGAACGCTGGGTAACAATAAAGGGCGCAGCACTCAGAGCCAGGAGGAGAGCAAAAGTGAGCATGATGTAACCGTCTCCTCCCTAAAATATTTTCTTTTAGTGTCCATGAGCGTGAAGTCATTGGCAAATATTTAAGATAAGTGCTCTTGTCAAGATCCAGTCACTGGTGCTCTAGAGCTATGTGTCCAAACAGAGATGAATGGTATGGAGCCCCATCCTGGTATGTACCACTCTGAAAGGCAGCTTCTTATTCTCATGTGTTTATTCCACCCCCACTTGCCAGTCTTTCTTTCCTCCCAGCTGCCTCATGAAAAACAGTCCATACAGATCCCAGAAGCCCTATCCCTTGGCTTTGTATCTGCCCCCTTGATGCAAGTATTCCAGTGGTCTGAGTGTCCACGACCAACTATGGGTTCTTAACTCAATGCAGGAAAGAAGTCTATGATCAGTCAGCATAAAGTTTAAAGTGAAAGTTTATTAATGAAGCAGTGGGATAGAGAGTGGTTACTCTACAGACAGAGCAGCCCCTCCCTAGTGAGATTTACTTCTTTAATGAGGCTTACTTAATTGAGGGTTAGGACATTCAATAAGGGGGAGGAATATTAAGGATTTTTCTAGGGGAAATGGGTGGAGACTTCTTGGAAGAGCCTCATCACCATGTTGTATCCTTATATGGGCTTTCTGTTTCTCTACAGCACAAGGTGTGTCCTTTAGTATGCTAATGTATTATAATGAATGAATAATAAAGCTAGGAGTTACCATAGGGTGAGCTTACTTGCCATATTGGATCAAACTGGTCTGCTGGTGCTGAGCCATAACTCTGTTGGGGGTTGGTCTTACTATCTCTCTGATAGATGTTGTAACCCTTACTGGTTACAGCGATTTTGCCACATAGCCTTTCTCACCCTGAAGCATTCCACTACCACAGAGCAAATCAAATTTTCTTGTCCCAGGTCACCCTCAGGTGGACCCAGTGACTGGTTATGGCACTCTTTTTTCTCAGTTCCTCCTAGAAGATAGAGCTTCAAGGTGTAAAAAAGGAAGATTGAATTTTAGCCAGCCAGGTTTGGTGATAGCCAAATCATAACCTCACCCAACTTCAGTTTTCCCAGTTATCAAATAAGTGTATTGGAGAAGAATCCTAGAGAAATGTTGGTCTTTTTGCTACTGAGTACAGCAGAAATAGCAATAGTTGGAATCCCCATTGATTTTCACTTTTCCTCTAAATAAGCATATATTGAACAACCACTGTATGCAGAGTCCTCTGTTGGACAACCAGGAATGTACAGAGAAACCTCTGTCATTCCAGAATTTAGCATTTACTATTAACACACGTATAGTACAGAAGAGGAGGAACTGAAAGGTGTCCTTGGTGGTGTTTCACGCTGGTTCTTAGCAATGTGTCACAAAATTTGATACTTTGATTAACAAACCAAGGCTGATGCTGACACTCATGTGCCTCTTTATACCATGGAGGAAGCAAGGCCCTGCCAAACCCTCAGAGCTCTTATTGGGCTTAATGCATGTGGGTAGATTGATGTTTGCCAAAAGTCAACAGAGTTAATTTCAAGTCAGTTAGTGGGCACTTGGCAGCATTAAGTGCAGTCATTGTTAATTCATGAAATTCAAAGGAGACTGAAATCATTAACTCTCCAGCCTTAACAGGCTGGCCTGAGCATTTTGGGGCGGAAGCATTTTGTAAGGAATTGGAGGAGTCAGCCTTAGTTGAGGCCAGGAAAGTAGTGACTCACTTTGAGCCACTTAGGTTGGGCAGGAAACAGCTGATTCTTTTGTTGCTCTTCTAGGTGGGGCTGCACTCCCCAGGTGGGCAGGGTTACACTAGGATTTGGGCATGAATTTTAACTTCAGCTCTCTCTCTTTCTTGGGTGCTTCCTGGATGTTTGGGAAAAGAGATCTGAGCAATAAAATGAGCTAAATTAGACAAATAGGAAGGAAACATGATGCCAAGCCATCCCCCCAAAGTAGGTCACAGCAAATTTGAACTGTGCAGCCTTTTCCAGAGATAAGTGGAACCAGAGCTGAAGCATGCACAAATGAGAGAAATTTGATTTCTAGCTTCACCTAGAACCAAAGTCTCCCTCAGCCCCTTAGGAACTAAAGGACAAAGACATTATCAGAACTTGAACACCAGAACCATTTCAGAAGCAGAGGATCCATTGTCCAGGAAGATCCTAAGTTGATGCCCTTACCATAAATGGCCAGCCTCTGAGTTCATCTAATATTTAACAACTAGATGCCAGTGCATGAAATTCGTACACCGGGGGGCTGAGGGGGGGGGGTCATCTTTCAGCCCGCCTGCCCCCCCTCAGAGTCTGGGAGCCCTCACAGGATGTCCTACTGAGGGCTGGCCTCCCTCTGTGGGAGGTGACTGGCCGATCAAATATATAGATACTTTCTGGAGGCAGCATGGACTCCTTCCTTATTTCTTTCCTCTGTGGTTGGAGAACAGGGGACTAAAAGGTGGAGACAAATCTGTGGCCAGGCCTGGGGCTTTTGTAGGCAGCAGAAAAAGGGAGAGGGCTGGGGTAAGTCTAGATACGTTTCCTTCGATTGTCCTCCCTTTCTCAGGGCCCCTCCCTGCATTTTTTCCTTCTCGTGGTGGACACTTGGGCCTCAGACCGACTGGAGCCCAGAGACGGTGGTGTTCAGCCCCCTCACTTCTCAGCTGAAGGTACAGCCGTCTTGCATTCCAAGCGGGGCTGTTTTCAAGTGACTAAAGTACTGGGAATCCACAGCTCCTGGCCTCTCCCCTCTTGGTTTCCTCCTTGGGTTGGTTGCAAAGTTCACCAAGACACTGAGGCAGCTCTGCCCTGGTAGTTCTGCGCTGGCCCCCACCCAGGCCCCGACAGGCACTCTTGCTGGAGTCTCCGGGCCCACAGCCTGCACTCAGGGAGACCACCTGGACCCTATTCCCCTGGGCAGGTGCGGCAGGGTGCTAGCTTGGAGAGCTGGAGGAAGGTGGCAGAGGAACAGTTGGTATGAACCGGAGCCTGCTCAGACTTCCTAGGCTCCCCACCGGGCCCAGGCCGGGCCCGTTCCCTGTGCTGGGATGATCCCCTGCTGAGGTCCCCTCCCTGCACCCAGCAGCCTTCTCCCTGTTCCACCACTGGGGGCGGCAGCAGCTCGCCCAC
>NW_006299490.1:561385-562548 GCF_000327345.1 Myotis davidii
GCCCCGGTCCTCCAGCCAGGCAAGCAGCGCTGGCAGGCTGGGCAGTCTGTGCACACCCACTCCAGCTCCAGGCCGCTGGGCACCTGCAGAGGAGCGGTGGCAGCAGTAGCTCAGCAGTCCTGGGCGAGGCCCCATGCCCCTCACAGCTGCCCCCGGGCGCTGTGCACACAGTCCAACCCGGGGACCTGGGGGGACATGGGTGGCCTCGGGCTCCCGCCGCCCCGCCAAAGCCGGACTCAGGCTTGGCTGGCCGCCGAGTCTTCACCCATCAGACATGCAGGCAGGCAGGTTCACCTCAGCGCTGGGCAGCCCTGAGAGTGCCTCTACTAGGAGCGGAAGTCCCCGTCCCTGCCCACCAGCTCCTGTGCCTGGGTCCATCATGGACAAATTAGCATCTTTACTCTTTATTATATAGGATGGAGGCAAGAACATACAATGGGGTGAAGACCGTCTCTTCAATAAATGGTGTTGGGAAAACTGGACAGATACATGCAAAAAAAATGAAACTAGACCACCAACTTACACTATACACAGGAATAAACTAAAAATGATTAAAGTCTTAAATATTTAAGTTGCAAGCCCAGGCTGGGTAGTTCAGTTGGTTAGGGCATTGTCCCAATATGCCAAATTCCAAGGTTGTGTTTGATGCCTGATCAGGGCACATACCAGAATCAACCAATGAATACATAAATACATGGAATAACAAATTGATGTTTCTCTCTCTCAAATCAATAACTAAAATTGTAAAAAGTGCAAGTCATGAAACCATAAAAAATCCTAGAAGAAAACATAGGCAGTAAAATTTCAGACATTTCTCATAGCAATATTTTTACTGGTGTATCTCCTCTGACAAGGGAAACAAAAGAAAAAATAATTAAATGGGACTACATCAAATTAAAAAGCTTTTACACAGCAAAAAACAAACAAACAAAACAAAACAAAAAACCCACACACAAACCATCAACAAAATGAAAAGGGAACCCACTGGGGAGAAATTAAGATGGCGGCATAGATAAACACCGGGAAATTGCTGCCTCTCACAACAATTGAATAATACCTCAAAAACACAATACGGACATCATCCAGAACCACAGGAAGGCTGGCTGAGTCTAAATTCTACAACTAGAACGAAAGAAAAGCACACTGAGAGCCAGAGGAGCTGC
>NW_006299490.1:564179-577266 GCF_000327345.1 Myotis davidii
AAGGACTGATCCAGAGACGGAGAGGCATTGATTGGACTGTCGGGCTTTGGAGGGAGGGTAAGGGAGGGTGGCGGTAAGGGGGAAAGATCAACCAAAAGACTTATATGCAGGCATATAGGCCTAACCAATGGACACGGACAACGTGGGGGCGGGGGAGTTCGAGGGTAACGTGGGGACAAGGACACATATGTAATATCTTAATCAATAAAAAATATATTAAAAAAAAGATAATAAGGAAAAAAAAAAGGGAACCCACTGAATGGGCTAACACATTTGCCAATTATACATGTGATAAGGGGTTAATTTCCAAAATATATAAAGAACTTATGCAACTCAACACCAAGAAGACAAACAACCCACTGAAAAATTGGGCAAAGGATTTGAATAGACACTTCTCCAAAGAGATATTTATAGATTGCCAAAAGACATATGAAAAAATGCTCAACATCACTAATCATCAGAGAGATACAAATAAAACCACAATGAGATATCACCTCACATCTGCCAGAATGTCTACCATCAACAATTAACAGGTGCTGGAAAAAATGTGGAGAAAAGGGAACCCTCATGCATTGTTGGCAAAAATGCAACCACTATGGAAAACAGTATGGAGTTTCCTCAAAAAATTAATAATGAAACTACCTTTAGACCCAGCAATCCCACCTCTGGGAATACATCCAAAGAAACCTGAAATACTAAATTGAAAGAATATGTGCACCCCTATGTTCATTGGTGCATTATTTACAATAGACAAGATTTGGAAACAACCCAAGTGTCCATCAGTAGATGTGTGGATAAAAAAAAGCAATGGTACATTTACACAGAGGAATACGACTCAGCCATAAAAATAGAAATCTTACCTTTTGCAACATCCTGGAAGGACACAGAGATTATTATGCTAAGTGAAATAAGCCAATCAGCAAACAACAAATACTATATGATCTCACTTATATGTAGAATCTAATGAACAAAAGAAACTGACAAACAAATTAGAAACAGAGGCTTAGATACATGGACAGACTGACAGCTGTCAGAGGGGTTGGGGGTTGGGAGACTTGATGAAAGAAGGTGAAGGGAATATATATATATATATATATATATAATTCTCAGTTAAGGGTACGTACCTGGGTTGCAGATTTGATTCCTGACCCCATCAGGGCCCGTGTGGAAGGCAACCAATCGATGCATCTCTCTCACATCTCTCTCTCTCTCGCTCTGTGTCTCTCTCTCCCCTGCCTCCCTTCTACTCTCTCTAAAAGTCAATGGAAAAAATATCCTCAGGTGAGGATTAACAAAAGCAAACAAACAAAAAACCCCTGCTTGGCTGATGTGTCTCAATGGATGAGCATGGACTATGAATCAGGAGGTCACAGTATGATTCCCAGTCAGAGCACATGCCTGGGTTTTGGGCTCGATATCCAGTAGGAGGCATGCTGAGGCATTCCATCGATGATTCTCTCGTCATTGATGCTTCTATCTTTCACTCTCTCTTCCTTCCTCTCTGAAATCAATAAAAACATATTATAAAATAAACAAACAAAACCCACCCTGACCCCTGGATTGGGGAAGTGGGGCTTTTGAGCAAGAACCTTCCATTCTTTTGGGTGGCACCCATAATAAGAAAATTACCAATCTTTCTCCTCTGCAATTCTTGGTACCTAGTGCTTGGCTCTGGTAGTGCCGGATGGATGGGAGGATGACCTCTTTCTGTTCTGCAGCAGACTGACAGGTGTCAGAGTAACCAATTAAGACAACAAACCCAAATGAAAGTAAGAGTCAAGCCTTTAATCACTACTGCTATAGTGCAAGCAAGAGGCTAGATTGGAGAGCATGCAGATGCTTCCTGTTTCATTTTCTCCAAGGAACAGCACCAAGAAAGGGTCAGATGGATCAACACAGACTGGTGAATCATCTCACTACTAAGGGAGCTCTGAGCAAAAGGCTCCTGCAGTTTTATGGACACAGATCTGGTACAGGGGTCAGGGAACAGAAGGGAGGAGGACTCAGAATTGAGAAGTACTGAATAGTAAGTCAGCTTAGGTAAAAAGTATCTTCAAGGTTCCTTGACCCCTTCTCCATAAGGGGGTCTTGGCAGAGTCTCCTGAGTAAAGTACCTCACTAAAGAGGCCTTCAAATAGAGGTGCCTGGGTGAGGAACACAGATCTATGTGAAAGCAAGGCTGGCCAGAGGGTCCTGAGTCCTTGATTGCCACTCTGATGAGACTGCAGTGCACTGGCTGTGTGCCAAGTCTGGTGTGAGGCCTGGCAGGTAAGCCCTATGGTCAGGCCTAAAAGTCACAGTAAATGTTCTTCCAAAAGCTAGAGTTTTCATCCAGTATGTTACATCTGACAGGTAAGGCAGCCAGAGGCCCAGAGACTTTAAATGGCTTGTCTAAGTTCACTTGGTTTGGTAAGTGCAGGATTGGGATCAGAACAGAATTGGTTCTACAATGATTATTTCACACTGGACTGGAAGTGGGTAAGTGAACACTTACAGCCTCTCGTATTACAGAGAGTTACTCTTCTGCTTTGAGAGGTTGTCCAGCCCAGTTGTCAACTTCCAAAGTTGTTTGTTGGTGGGCCCAATGTATTCCCATGAGCTTTTAGCATAAGAGCAAAGTAGAAAGCCAGAGAAATGCAGCAGAAGGAAGCTTGATAAGGATTTGATGCACTAGTGCTGGCTTTGAAGAGGAGACATGAGAAGCCAATGGAATGGGTGGTCTCAGGAAGCTGGGAATGACCCCTGGCTAACAGCCAACAAATACATAGGGACATCAGTCCTACAAGTGTGTGAGAAAATACTAAATTCTGCTCAAAATCTCAATTATCCTGGAAGCAAATTCTCTATTAAAGCCTCCAGATAAGCATCTACACTAGCTAACCCCTTGATTTTAGCTCCATGAGACCCTATTTAAATATGTGGTTAAGCCCACCTGGACATGTGATGTACAAAAAATGTGAGATAATAAAGGGATGTTGTGTTAAGCCACCAAATTTCTGGTAATTTGTTATAGCAGCAGTAGTAATCTAATATATGGGTTGAGAAGCACAGCATGAAGACTCATCCTGCCCACTCTTCTTCCTCATCCCATCACTACTACTCTCAGAGCTGGCAACTATTCCCTTAGTCAATCTGTTCTTTTTGGTTCTCTGTGGACAATGCTATTGCTAAGCCTAGTCCAGACATTTGTAATTCAAAGTTCATTTTAAGCTTGTGAGTTAGAAAGGTACTGGGACTATTTCTCTGATGTCAGGATATTCAGTGATGGTATCTTTATCTCTCTGTCTATCTGTGACATGCCCAGTGGAAAGCTTTCAGGTCAAAGAACTAAGGCTGCCAGGTAAAATGCAGGATACCCTGATAAATCGAATTTCAGATAAAAGATAATTTCTTACATGGAAGAACAGGTTGGTCTTGAAAAGGATTTTGGCAGAAAAAGGAGGAGTTTGTGTAATGTTGGGGGGACCAGTGTTGTACATTCATCCCTGACAACACAGCCAGATGGACCATCACTGAGGCCCCACAGGCATTGGCAGCTTTAGCTGATGAGTGAGCTGGAACCTGGGATCGAGGGTCCTTTCTCTGATTCACTAGAGCAATGGGTTGGAAAGTGGAAGGAAATGATGGCATCCATATTCACCTCTTTGATAATCGGGTTAGGAGTCACAGTCATGGGATGTTATATCATCCCATGTAGGAGCGGTCTTATCCAAAGGTTAATTGAAACTACATTGACCAAACAGCAAAATAATCTCCTTCTCCTAGACACTGCAAAGCATGAAAGTCAGAGAATATTAGCCGAGTTTGAAGAAAAGAGTTAAATAAGAAAAGGGGGGAATTGTGAGAATATACAAGTCATCTTTTCTGTCAAAGAACAGAGTTTAGGCAGCCACCATTTTGGCTCGTGTGACTTGCAGCTCCAATCAAGAGTGAGGACAGGTCACATGTGTCAGGATTAAAAAGCCGAGCAGACCACCTGCTCAATGTGCACACACCCTCTTGAAGGAGTAAAGATATTTGCCTTGCAATCAGTCAGTCAATGAATCAATAAAATAATTTCTTAATACATCCCAAATATATCACGGGACATACCTATACTAAAAAAATAGAGACACAAATATTTTAAAATCTGCCAACCCTAAAAGGAGCAGACATTCAAAATTAGAGTTTTCTGGAGCAAATAAGACTGTCCAGAAAGGAGTAAGTCGTGACCTCAACTTGATCTGGCCTCCCTTTGCTGGGAATAGTGCCCTCTTATTCCTACCACAACTAAATCTGATATCAGGAAAGGAAGGACCTTATGTTCGGTGCTTACTTCAGTGGGAGTTTTTGTCAGTAGGGGGTGTGTACATCTTGGAACTTATAATGTGGAATAAAAGACCTTGCCTTCTGTTAAAAGTAAACTTGGGTTTCCCTGAGCAGGTGGGGCGATAGATCCCTAGGCTGAGTTCCTTCCCAAGGCAGGAGAAAGGGGCAAGATGTGCACTTTTAGAGTCAGACCTGTCTTTAGATCCTGGCTTTGCTTTTCCCTGCTTTGTGAGTTGGAATAAATTAATATTCCTTAGCACATCAATTCTCACCTACATTTATCTTCAAGTTTTCTTGAAGATCAAATGAGTCTATACATGTAAAGTATCTGGCACATACTAGATGTTCAGTAAATATTTATCTTTTTCTTCCTGACTGCAGACATAGTAGCCACATGCTTATTCTGAGTACCAGTGAAGATAGACCATGTCTATCTAAGGCAATCCATACACACCTAAACGCTAGACCATAGGGCTAAAGAAGGAAAGACTATATATAGAATTATATTAAAGGGATAATTGTGCACTAATGATACATCAATACAAACTCATTATTGGACACTTCCTATAATAATGGTAAAACACACTTATATAGGACATATTTATTGTATGTTAAGGATCGTTCTAGATGATTTACATATATTCACTCATTGAACACCAACAATAGCCCTATGAGAAGACACTATTATCATTTCTATCCCCATTTCAGATGAGAAAATGGAGCCTCTGAAAAGGCAAATCACTTACTCTGGTTCACCTGGCTGATAAATGTTAGTAACAGGTTCAGGTAATTGGACCTAAAATCCCTACTATAAACTATCTCACTCTACTGCTATCTGTATGCCTAGTCTCTGATCTATGCCACTCATCTCATTTAACCCTCACAACAATCCCATGAGGGGAAGATTCCTATAATCATTCCTATTTGACAGTTTGACCAGTAGCTAGTAAGGGGTGGAGCCTCCCTCTGAGAACAAAGAATAAGGTAGTATTGAGTTATTCAAAGCATTTTGAATCTTAAGATTGTTATATTTGATGTCATTAAATTATGGGCATTTCATTCTAGAGCCAGGGAACCTCCCAGGACTGACACCATTTGGCACTCTCACGTGTGAGGACATCTGTTCAAGAATGGTCTCCTGGGGTCTCAAAGAAGGAGCTGCCTTTCTGTGAAGCCCTCTTTTCAGCCACTCTTCTGGTGTAGCACTCTGTGGTTTTGTGTGTGTGTGTGTGTGCGCGCGCGTGTGTGACAACTGTGTCAGATTTTCATTAAAAAAAAGAAAGAAAAAGTAAATAAATGCTCTGACATCATTTTGGAGTGCATTGTTTGTCCTAATTCTGAAGCCCAGAATGGAAACTTGGCAGCTCAGCCTGAAAGATGAGAGTGTATCAGGAAGTTGCATGGCTAGGAGATAAAAACCACAAAATGGAGAGCAACTAGCTTGATCTGAACTCGTGTGTGTGTGTGTGTGTGTGTGTGTGTGTGTGTGTGTGTGTGTGAGAGAGAGAGAGAGAGAGAGAGAGAGAGAGAGAGAGAGAGAGAGAGAGAGAGAGAGAGAGAGAGAGAGCAGAGAGAGAGAGAGAGAGAGAGAGAGAGAGAAGAGTCAAACACCAAGCTTGAATCCAGGTCTCAGCCTCCCAGGGTGGGAATCATGCTGCCTAATCATGACATCACTCAAGCCATTCCCATGTCTTTGGCCCACTTTTGAAATTACTTAGTAATGGATGCTGAAGCCAAATTTGAGATACATTATTCAATTACTCAAAATGTTGATGGCTATTTTGATAACCAAGAGCCAGTCATTGAAACTTTGGCTTATATTTGTTATAAAAATATTATACTGTATTACAAATATATTCTTAATTTACCTCCGGCCTCAAGAAAGTGCCAACTATATGCAGGTGAAAAAGCAGGTTCTCTTGGATTTGGGGAAAATAGCTAGAATTCCTCTTCAGCAAAAGGCCTTGGGTAAGAAATTAAGAATGAAGCCTCTGCAGTCAGACTCATGATTGGATACTGACTCAAAACTCCCATGCCCTCCCCTGTAGGTGGCAATGATAATATTACCCACATTACCTACTTCATAGAATTGTGTTAGTGATCTAATGTGATAAAAAGTTCTAGCACAATAGGTACGCAGCAAAGGCAGGCAATTGTTATTTATGCTTGTGTTTGAAAACTCATAGTTCAGAACAACAACAAAAAAAGTGGAAGTCACTGATCCTGCTGGTTACTGCTTGCTGTAGGAGTGGTTTAACATTAAACCCTGCACATCTGGGAGGTTTGAAAAAGCGTGTGAGCTCTGCTGCCAAGTCCCGTTACAGGAGTGGTGCTGCCTAGAAACAGCCCACCCAGCCTCCTCACAGGGTATGATGGGATCTATGATCCCAAGAACATTTTCTTTCTCTGATACAAGTACTGTGAGACCAAAGAATTAAACTTGAACTAACTAAACAAGAAATTAAACAAGAACTAAACTTGAACTAATACCAGATGGCCTTCGAAATGTTTTCTTCAATGACGAAGGTTTGCATTATACCAGAACTCCCCATTCAGTTTCTTCCCTTTGTTGTCATTTTTCTGCCTTTTTATCTATCTGGGTTCGGAGTTGGCTCTTTCATTCAGCTTTGTGTTATTTGGAAATTGGTTCATAAAGCAAGGACAGTTTCTTATGGTTATCACCTTGTTTTTCTTCAACTAGAAATTAAATCAGTCATGTTTATCATCTCACTAAACCTTGCTAGGCAGGGTTTCTGAATTTAAAAAGGGAATCTGAATTTTCACAAAAGTTTTTCTAAGTTCCAAGAAAGTCTTTGATTCTTATTTTAAACACATCCCTGAAAGCTAAATCAGTTCACCTGCTGGATCTTGAAGTAGCTTTGGCCAAGAGCCATGATTGGCCAGCCCAGCTGCTTACTTTCTCATTTCTGATATATACTCTCCTACATCTTTAATACAGTGTTTTATGTTCTTTTGTGGTGTTTCTCTTTTTTTTATAATCCTATCATTCTCTCACATCCATAATCCCTAGGACAGCTAGATGCTCTGTAGTAGACATCTAAGGTATTTACCACCCAGCATCTCTTTCTTCTTCTGTTAAAAGCATTTTCTTCCCAAATCCATTGAGTGAATGGGGAGAGAGACACGCGGTCTTTCAGTCACAAAACCCCACCTCCTAGCCACAGGGATGGGTATGTGACCAAGGCAGACAAATCAGTGTCCTTCCATGCAGTGTTACATTTGGATACCAGGAGAGGGACTAGACTCCTGTGCTACCTGAATCTTGAGCTCTAACTTTGTTACTACTTAGTCATGCTTCTAAAGTAGGTTTGGATACGGTAGAATAGCCAATCCATAGATAGAAGCAGAAGTAAGAGATGAAATTACATGAGCTAATAAGTTCTTGGTTTGCTTAAACTGGTTGGATTCAGGTTTCTGTTCCTTGCAACCAAAACATCCTGATTGAGATATAACCTTTTAATTGTTACAAACATATACTACCTCTCTTTCATGTGTTATCATGATGTCTTATATTTATTTAAAACTTTTATTTTGAAATAGTTATAAATTCACAGGAAGTTGTAAAGATAGTATAGGAAAGTCTGTGTATCCTTCACCCAGTTTTTCTCAATGATTGCATCTTCTGTAGCTATAGTACAATATTGAAAACAGGAAATTAATATTGTTACAAGGTTGTGTGTGTAGTCCTATGTCATTTTACCACATGCATAGATTCATGTACCTATCACTGCAATCAAAATATAGAACTATCCCATCACTACAAAAATGTTTCTTGTGCCAACCCTTTATTGTGCATAACATCATGGTCTACTATTGTTAAAATTTTAACAGTTTGAGTGAAGCACAAACCTAAACTCCTTTTATATCTCTTTACTTTTCCTTGTGATGAAGTATTTACAACTTTAACTTTAACATCACATGGTCTTCGAACTCTAGAGAAAGCAACATATAATTGACCATGTCCAAAAACGGGTTCAGGTAGGAATATTCCTACTCTGTCTAGAATTTGTCCTTATGATTTATTAATAGTCATTGCAAATGCTGGTATCATGGGAAACTGTCTTAGAATTAGTTTAAATGGGAGGCCAATGTCAGATGGAGACAAATCAATTCTTGGAATCAGTAGCATGATGATTGTACCTACTTTTCATTTTAATTTATGACATGGCATTCCCAAAGGAGTAATACTATTAAGAAATCTGATGGAAAAATTTTCCTTTTCGGCATCATCTATTGAATTGATTGAATCATCACTCAAATAGATGTGAAAATTTCCATTGAGTATATCCAAAATTTCTTCATTTAATTTATGAACGTGCTCATTTTTAGGACAAAAAAATCACACATTTAGATATATTTTTAATATTATCTATAGCTATACTATTTCCAAATGTAGCTTCAATAATAGATTTGTTATAAATCATTTCACAGGGGATTTCAATAATATTCATTCTGAGAGCTTTATATGTATCATGCATGCATGAGTCAACATTTATTTTTAAATTGCCAGTGTACATCATATGTACCAGCCGGTCTGTTGGACGGTTGGACAGACAGTCAGTCGGTTGCTTAGCCTTTTATATATATAGACCAGAGGCCCAGTGCATGAAATTTGTGCACGGAGGGGGGGGGTCCCCTCAGTCCAGCCTGCACCCTCTCCATTCCAGGACCCCTTGGGGGATGTCGGACAGCCAGTTTAGGCCTGATCCCACAATCTGGGTCCACTGCCTCCTAACCTCTCACCTGCCTGCCTGCCTGCTCACCCCTAACTGCTCGCCTGTCTGCCTGATCACTCCTAACCACCTCTGCCTCGGCCCCACCACCGTGGCTTTGTCCAGAAGGATGTCTGGAAGGATGTCGGGAAGATGTCTGCTCTAATTAGCATATTATCCTTTTATTAGTATAGATATGCCTGCAGGATTGGGCCTAAACTGGCCATCAGACATCCCTCTTGCAATCCTGGTCTGCTGCCTCCTAACTGCTCACCTGCCTGCCTGCCTGCTCACCCGTAACCGCCTCTGCCTCAGCCACCACCACTGTGGCTTTGTCCAGAAGGACATATGGAAGGATGTCCAGTCTAATTAGCATATTACCCTTTTATTAGTATAGACTATCTTAAATATTCCTTCTACATGTATTGAGAACCATATCAGATGGTATTATAATTTTTTCTTCAACTGTCAAATATAATTTAGAAAATTCCAGGGAAGGAAAGTCTGTTGTGTTTACCCATATTTTTATTCTTTGTGTTCTTTGTCTTTCTTGATGTTCCAATATTCTTTCTTTTATCACTTTCTTTCTGTTTAGAGAATGTTCTTTAGCCATCATTTCAAATCAGGTCTGCTAGTTACAAATTCTCTTAGTTTTCCTTCATCTGCAGATGTCTTGATTTCTTTTTCATTCCTGAAGGATTGTTTCACTGGATATAGTGAATATGGGAAGAACAAACTTTTAGGGAAAGGTAGTGGTTTCAACTGAGGACATGCTGATTTTGAGGAATATGCAGAACCTTCATGTGAAGCTGTCTAGTGGGCAGTTGTGTATACTAGTCTGGTGCCATCACCTGGAAGCACATGGTTGGAACTGTAAGCTGAACAAGCCTTGAAATTACCCAGGAGAATGTGTTAAATGATAATAGAAGACAAAAGACAGAACTATGGGAAACAGCAACATTTAAGAGAAACCTTAAAAAGAGACTGAGAAGCAATGGCCAGATAAAAAGGACCAGAACCAGAGTGTCACAGAATCCAGGCAGGGTAGAATTTCAAGGAGATAATAGTTAAATTATTGATGCTGCAGAGAAGCAAAAGAAGACGTGGATAACAAAGGAATATTGAATTTGCCCCTGGAGTGTCAGGGAGGTGATGGAGTCAGAAGGCAGGTTGCAATGGATTGAAAAGAAACAGGAAGAAGAGGAGATGGACACAGGAGGGAAAGGCTACTCTGAAGAAGCTTATCCATAAGAAGAAAAGTGTGAGTGATATTTAGGAACAAAGGAGGAATGTAAAAGTAATTTCTTTCATTGCTAAACCACATATATTCTTAGTATAGAAAAGTTAGAGTGTGCAAAGTATAAACTATCTAATAGAATATTTTCTCCCTTAGATAATCATTAACATTTTGGTGTATATAATATACTTATAGTCTTTAAAGTCAGAAATATACTTTTTAAATATTATTATTTTCATATCATTTTTGTAGACTATATGTTTGTATTTCTATATGTCATGAATAATTTTCCATGTTCTAACTATTTTTTCTACATCATCTTTATTTATTATTTAAAAAAATATACTTTTATTGATTTCTGAGAGGAAGGGAGAGGGAGAGAGAGCTAGAGAGTCATTGATTGGCTGCCTCCTGCATAACCCACATTGGGGATCATGCCCACAACCCAGGCATGTGCCTTTGACCAGAATTGAATCGAACCCAGGACCCTTCGGTCTGCTTTATTCACTGAGCCAAACCAGCTAGGGCTCCTACATCATCTTTAAAGGCAGCAGCTAGTGTTCCATTATATATCTATATCAAACCTTATTTAAGCAATTTTTCCTATTAGTGGACATTATAGCTTTACAATTTTTCAATGTTATAAATAACATTAAAGTGATTTTCTCAGTTATGATGTCTTTGAGCAAGCACATCCATGATAAATTCTAGAACTGGAATTACTAAATCAAAATTTATGTGAAATATCTAAGGCTTTTGCAATGTATTTCAAAATGGTTGTTGAATTTTTTATTATTGTTATTTTTATTTTAATAAACTTACATGGCCATAAACAGTTTATGAAAGTGAAGAAAGTAGTATTTGTGCTAAAAAGGTGCTGGGAGCCGGTCCATCCTTGCTGTTTCAAGGGACCTGGCATATATGGCATACTGTTCTTAATATGTTTGCTCACCTTCTTGGCACTATTTGTTTTAACCAAGGTCACCTCTCCGAGAAAGGTTGTTTCCCCAGGTAGAGATTTTTCCCTGAAGTTAGGGAGGGAATAAAACCTCTTAACTAAGTGCCAGGTGGGTAGTTAATCACTTTAACTATGAACAATCACGCTTAAGCCACATAATCTTTACTCCCTGGAATGGAGATAAGAAACGCCCTAAACTTTGGAATAGAAATTGATAGGATTAAGAACCTGGCTGGAGAACCTAGCAAGAGAACATGGACACAGATCTTGGCTGGAGATTGTGGGTAGAGATCCTGGCAAGGCTGCTGATCAACTGAATGCTGTCTCCATGTCTTTCCTTCTTCGCCGACTCCATCCACACCTTTGGGGACCCCTGGACCTGCTGGGGCTGGACCCCAGCACAAAGGGAGTGATGTGAGCATTTCCTTTTAGGCTGAGTTTAAGAGACTAGTATAGAGGGAGAAGTTGAAATTATAATTGAAGGCTGATGACAGCCTTGAGGAGATGGGAAGAGATAGAATCCAGAACATATCAATGTAGAGAGGGAGGGACACATATTTTGAGGTGGGAAGGAAGGAGAAAAATATGGCTTCAGAAAAACAGTAGCTGCAGGTACAAGGAGGCAGCAAGTTGAGGAAGATATCCCTTGACACACTCAGCTTTCTCTGTGAAGTAAAAGGCAAACTCAGTTGTTGAGACACAAGACAGGATGGGGTACGATCTTGAAGGTGACAAAATTTTGAATCTCTAATGAACAATGCAGGTAAGAAAGCTGGCCAGCATATATTAAAAAAAAAAAATCCTAGAAACTTCTAAGGGCACATCCAATGTTGGAGATCATAAATTGATATAGGATTGCCAATTAATAGAGTTGGAACTTTGATCTGAAACTGCCCTCCAGCTGAGTCCTTCCCAACATTTAGACCTTTCTCAGATACCACATTCTCAGAGAGAATTTCTTCAATCATGTTATCTAAAGAAGCACCCTTTCTGTACCTCTGATCACACTATTCCTTCATCAAAAATACTTACCACTACCTATTTATTTACATGCTTGCTTACTCATTTATTTTATTTGTCTCCCACTGAAGTGTAAGTACCATGAGCAGACACCTGTTTATCTTATTCATCATTGTATTTTCAACACATAGAACAATGCCTGGCACATTATGAACTCTTTTTTAAAAAATATTGTTGTCTGGTCCTAGCCAGTCTGGCTCAGTGGATAGAGCATTGGCCTGAGGACTGAAGGGCCACGGATTCGATTCCAGTCAAGGGCACATGCTTTGGTTGCAGGCTCTATTCTCAGTGCTGGTTGGTGTATGTGCAGGAGGCAACCAATTGATATGTCTCTCTCACAGAGATGTTTCTCTCCCTCTGTCTCGCCCCTCCCCTTCCACTGTCTCTAAAACTCAATGAAAGAATATCCTTGAGTGAGGATTAACAAAAAACAATACTGAGTGGCCAGATTATTATGACCACCCCATTAGTACTTCGTTGGGCCACCTTTTGCCTTCAATACTGCGGCGATTCTTCTTGGCATCGACTCCATGAGGTGCCAAGGTAATTGAAAGGTGATGCAAGGAATCTGACACCATGCCTGATGAATAGCACTGTCCAGTTCTGTGAGATTTGATGGTTGGTGGAACCAGCTGCCTGATGGTTCTTTTAACTTTGTCCCACAAATCCTCAATTGGATTGAGATCTGGTGATTGTGGGGGCTACCTAAGCAAGGTAAAGTCTCCCTCATGTTCTGGAAACCACTCCTGCACAATACGAGCACCGTGGCATGGCGCACTGTCTTCTTGGAAGAAGCCATCTCCATTGGGATATGCCATACACATGTTAGGA
>NW_006299490.1:577922-582362 GCF_000327345.1 Myotis davidii
ATCCCTCAGCTCAGCCTGCACCCTTTTGCAGTCTGGAAGACCTTGGGCAATGTCCAACTGATGGCTTAAGCCCAGGGAGCAGGCCTAAGCCATCAGTCGGACATCCTTAGCACTGCCGTGGAGGCGGGAGAGGCTGCTACCACTGCTGCTGCACTCACGAGCCGTAAGCCTGGTCAGGTCTTCTGGCTGAGCGGCGCTTCCCCTGTGGGAGTGCATTGACCACCAGGGGGCAGTTCCTGCATTGAACGTCTGTCCCCTGGTGGTCAGTGTGCATCATAGCGACCAGTAGTCCTGCCTTTCGGTCTATTTGCATATTAGCTTTTTATTATATAGGATATAGATATTTATTATATGTTTTTAGTTATAAATGTAGACTTTTAAAACAATATAAACATTCTTGTTCCAAGATTAATATATAAAATTTAATAGCTTGTACAAGTAATTCATTTTTTTGTCTTCTGCAAGGGCCAAGCCTCTTGCACAAATTTTGTGCATTGGGCCTCTAATATATACATATGTATATATATGTATATATATGTATATATATGTATATATATATAACATTTGTCATGAATCGAACCTGGGACCCCTGGGGTTGTGTGAGGATAGTCCAGGGTTTGGGGCTTTAAGGTTGGAGGTTGGAGGGAAGTTGCCCAAATATATATCCACCTGAATATTAGAACTAAAAGCAGCTATATATAAAACCTTATATATATATCCACCTGAATAAGTGGGCTAATAGTTAAGAATGTGAGAGAGTTTGTTTATGAGGGAAATAGGATTTCTAGAAGAAACAAGGGAAAGGTAAGAATAATTTGGGGGAAATCCAGAGCAAAATGAGGATGAGAGGTGGCAAAGAATTGCATCTGAGGTGGTGACCAAAGATCAAATGGTGAAAGGCATGGTAATATTGACAGGCCTCACAATTCTGCAGCAGTAGAGGTTGGACCACAGTGGTGGGGAGGCTGGAATTACTTGGGAAATAGCTGCCTGGTGCTTAGCGAGGAGTGACTGACAAAGTGATTTCAATCCTAGGGCAGGTGGTTGTTAGGATGGATCCCTGGGACATACCTTTAAAATGCCACACAAGAGCCTTCTCTTTTTACACATACCTCAGGCAGAAATGTTTACTTTATATGAAAGGGTGATGAAGCTGCCCTTTGATGACATTAAGAAGAGTACATTTGAGAGCCAGTGAGAAATATAACAGAAAAATTTGAGCTGGCTGAGCTACAGCACAGCTGCTCCTGGGTGAATATAGTACTGAACACAAGAACTTTTGTAGCTATGAGAGGAAGGAGGAGTTTGCCCAGGGGTTGTACAAGGTAGAGGAGACAGGTATTGTGGTCATTCCATTTTTGGCACCTTGGACTGTGCTCAGGGGGTTAGAATTGGATGGAATTATTTTTTGTGAGATTCAGGGTAAATGTCAGTGACCACAAGATGATGAAATTATAATTAATGTCTAAACAGAATCAGAGCTGTTTTTGAACTCAAGAAAAAAACAAAGGTAGCTGATGAGGTCAAGTTCTTCAGCTTGTGTGATAGGGTCGGGGAGGGTGGTCAACCTTCCCTCCCAACTAGCTCAGTTCCCCATTTTCCTCACCCCAGAAACTCTAGCCAGGATAGGCCCTTCTCCCAATATTTCTGAGAATCTACTAAGTGGTGTTGCTCACATTCCTTTTTGGTTCTTGCTTCCTCCCTGGAGCCCTCATTTCTGCTCCTCTGTTGCTGCCCTTTGCCAACTTGTAACATGCGGTCATCACACTCTCAATTGGACAGGCATGATTTCAAACCATAGCTAACTCCATGCTGACATAACACAACTTCTCTGAAGGCTTGAAACTAAAAGTCATTGCAATGCAAAAAAAAAAAAAAAAAAAAAAAAGAGCTCAAAATCAGTATCAGATACCACTGCTCCTTGAGCAATAGCTATTGGACATGCTTTCTCACAGGAAATTTCCTATTGGCTGTACTTTCCTTAGCCTCCAGCCTTCTGGAGTCCACAGCATCACTTTTTCCAGAGTGTAAGCCCCTGCTACAGAACTGGAAGTCACTTTCCATCCCTGACAGGATGACCTCTTTTTCCACTGCCAAGGCATTAAAAGTGGGGAAATACCCCACCCTCAGCGCAGGTTTTCAGATGGTTCATGGGGCTCAGGTAAGGCAAATATAAGAACTGATAATATGTTTCTCCCAGTATGAGTTATTAGTCCCAAGTAGCATTATGTGTGGGATTCCAACAGTCCAGTGTAGGCAGCTTGGCCCTAAGCCCAGTATAGTCTCTTTGCATGTTCTTCCTTTTTCTTTCCTCCAATTGAGATGAAGTGAAAAATGTTCCTGGTGAGTCCTTATCTTATGACTTTTTTAAAGCAAGTACTTGAGAAAAAAAGTACACACACACCCTAAAAAAAAATCCCAACAATTTTCAGGGACAGTTTAATCAAAATACATCCTTTACAAAAATATATGAAAAAAAATTACAGTGCTGCTAAAAATACACCCAACTTCCATAATTGAAAAATATATACAATTTTTATTATTTTAGTTTTGAGAAATATTTTTAACACCTCAGTTTGATTTACTTCCATGGAACAAAAGTGATTCTTATTCAAAACAAAAGGAAGGCCTCCCTGAAGTCTAAGAAAAAGCTTCCAACCTAGAAAGCAAAAACTGGTTACCATTTCTCAGAGCAATTTTCCAGCTTCAACATGGTAAGATACCTCCAGTTGTGGGAAGAAGCTCTTGGTGCTTCCAAACAGCAGTTGTGCCATGAAAAATGTGATCCAGGATGGGGAGGAAGGCATTTACCTCATCTCTGCATGAAATCCAAGTCAAATCTAATAGTAATACCAACTATTGCACATTGGGTAGCACCTAAAGATAGCATGCTGAGAATGACTCGTGGCTTTTTTAGGACAGTGGTAGTGATAAGGCTTCTCCTGGAAGCAGTGTGGGCAGCAGCTGTGGGTCTATGGGGACCAGGAGAAGGACAGAGGAAATGCTCTGTGGTGTCTATAGCTAACAGGACGTTTTGGACACATGGGAAGCACCTTGATCCCTAAAAATCCTTGGGAAGGAAGAATAACGAATCTGAGATAAAATCATTTCCTATGATCAAGACAGTAGGGAATTGTGATGTCTGAAGTTGAGTGTCAGGATAGAATTTGGCCCCTATTTATACTCACAGGCTGTAGGATATAGAACATTTAGGTTACAAAAAAGTCCTGCAAAATTCAATCCTAAAAGGAATTTTTAACGTCATGTATAGGCCAATTTCTTTTCAAGAATATACCTGTTTCATTTTTCTTCTGGTAAATATTTAAATTATCATTCTTAATATGTATGTGTTAAAATAGACAATAAACAGAAATGGCTTCCCAAAGCCTCCACGAGTGAGATTCCATAATATTTGTGTGAGATCTTGGTACACTTCGTCATGGTTGTGAGAAGAGGAAAGAGAATGATTATGTAATGGTAAGCATAAAAGTTCTTGTAACATTTTCTGTGATTATTAGAACTAAAAGCAGCTACAGTTTGATGTTTGTGGCACAACTACAACTTGCTGTATCTTCTACAATGTCACTAGGCAGATGGCAAAACCAGAGCATCCCACAAACATGTTTCAGGATGGAGACTGTAAATGTGGAAAGCAGACCCAACAAAGTCTTATTATTTACTTATAGGCACACGCCATCGGTGTCAGATAGATACATGTGCTCTGATCAGGGCCAGGGATTAAACCTGCAGCCAAAGTATGTGCTCTTGATTGGGAATCAAACCCACAATCCTTCGGTCCACTGGCCAACGCTCTAACTACTGAGAAAAACTGGCCAGGGCAGGCATACACATTCAAAAAAATGTATTTTTATTGATTTCAGAGAAGAAGGGAGAGAGCTAGAGAGAGAGAAACATCAATGATGAGAGAGAATCAGCAATTGGCTGCCCCTTGCACGCCCCCCACTGGAGATCAAGTTACCAACCCCGGGGCATGTGCCCTGAATGGGAAACGAACCATGGCCTCCTGGTTCACAGGTCAATGCTCAACCACTGCTCAATCACTGGTTAGGCACAGGCACACACATTTATTATTTTAATCCTCACCCGAAGATATTTTTCCATAGGGTTTTTTTAAATTGTATAATTCCATTTATTTTTAATTCTTTATTGTTTAAAGTATTATATATGCCTTCTTTTCCCCCCATTGACCTCTCCTAGCCCACTCTGACTTCCCAGCACAGGCCCTCACTCAACTATTGTCTATGCCCATTTGTTATGCATATATGCATGCATACAAGTCTTCTGGTTGATCTCTTACCACCTCTCCCACCCTCCCCTACCTTCCCTCTGAGGTTTGACAGTCTGTTTGATGCTTCCATGTCTCTGGACCTATTTTTGTTAATCAGTTTATATTGTTCAATATGTTCCACAAATGAGTGA
>NW_006299490.1:582510-603063 GCF_000327345.1 Myotis davidii
ATGTACGAGGATTTTTTCTCCACATCCTCACCAGCACTTATCATTTGTTGATTTGTTGATGATAGCCATCCTGACATGAGACTCAAGGAAAAAGAAGCTTTCCTGGGGCCTCAGAGTAGTAGGTTCAGAAAGTAACTGTGGGAGAGCTCTCCATTGGGAGCATTTGTTTTGCGCGGGAGACCAGACCAAGTGTAGTTAGCCCTTTCAGACGCCATGTTCCATGAATTCTGGAGCAAAAAATACTGCAATACTTGGATTATTAAAAATGTGCTGAGAAAAATGGCAGCGGTATAAATGGAAGTTACCTTAACACTCTCCCAGGACCAAACTGGACATACAACTAAAATACAGTAAAACCACCCAAGAAAATAAACTGAAGATTAGCTGGAGATAACCTTGTTAACCAAGAACAGAAAGTGGAGACTGCATAGAGACTGGTAGGAAGTGCAGAGATGTGAAAGGGGTGGCTGGGCTTTCACAGACAGAAGCTGAAAGCCCAGAGGGATATCTCAGCTGTGGCGGGCTCTCACTGAAAACTCTCGGGTCTAAACCTCAAGCAGGGCTCCCTAGCCCAGAGCACTAGAACTAAAAAAGATGCCTACATAACATCAGGCTGTGAAAAGCATCGGGGTTGCTGTCTGCCAGGAAGAGATGGCAGGAAATGTAGGCACCCTCTTGAAGGACCAACCCCCAAAATTTAGTGTGCAGCCACTTACCTTGGTCTCTGGCAGAGGGAGGGCAGAGTGGACTGGGGTTGTGTGAGGATAGTCCAGGGTTTGGGTCTCTAAGGTTGGAGGTTGAAGGGAAGTTGCCCTGGTTTCCTGTGCTGAGTCATTCCCTCACAATGGGGATGACATCCATCCTAATGCATTTTTGCTATCCAGGCAGTTTTTACACACACCCCATTGGAAGACCTCTCACCCAACTCTGTGGTTGATAGCCTTAGGCTAATCAAGATGGATAACAATCAGACTGCAGGCACAGATGGATCTCTGGAGGTTTGAGCCTTTGCTTAATATCTTTCTGGGCCTGGGGTTAGGAAAAGCAGACCTGGGTACACATCTTGGTACTTTCCAAAGGCACCCAGCACCAGCAGAGGGAGCCACAAGCTGTGAGATTGCTGATAGCACCAAACAGGGTAATAAGGGTGAGTCAGAAATAGTGTCTCATATTGTCTTGCACTAGAGATTGGGAGTCAGAGCAAATGTACTTAATACATAGACACAAACCCAAACAGGCAGAAAAAATGGGGAGACAAAAAAACAACCCTCAAATGAAAGAGCAAGATATTTCTCCAGAAGAGATAAATGAAATGGAGAGAAGAAATTTATCTGATATAGAGTTCAGAATAAGGATGAAAAGATACTCAACAGCAAGAGAAAAGATATGGTAATTATGAACAAAGAACAGTTTGAAATAAAGGATGGTATAACACTAATAAAGAACACAGTTGAAGGAATACACAGCAGATTAGGGGAGGCCAAGGATCAGATCAATGAATTAGAAGACAAGGTAGAAAAAAATAACTCAATCAGAGAACCAAAAAGAAAAAACAACTTAAAAAGAGGCTAGCTTACGAGAGCTGTGGAACATGAAAGTAATAATATTTGCATAATAGGTGTACCAGAAGGGGAAGAAAGGGAGGAAGGTAGAGAATGTGTTTGAAGAAATAATGGCAGAAAACTTCCTTAACCTGGTGAAGGAAAAGGTCACACAAGTTCAGGAGGCACAGAGAGTTCCAAGCAAGAAGAACCTAAACAAGCCCATGCTCAGACACAACATAATTAAAATACCAAAAATGAAAGACAAAGAGAGAATCTTAAAGGCAGCAAGAGAAAAGAAAACTGTTATCTACAAAGGAACTCCCATAAAGTTGACCCCTGATTTTTCATGAAAAACTCTACAGGCCATAAGGAAATGTGATGAAGTATTCAAGATAATGAAAAGCAAGGATCTGAAACCAAGATTACTATATCCAGCAAGGCTATCATTTAAAATAGATGGTAAAATAAAGAGCTTCCCAGACAAAAAAAAAAAAAAAGGCTAAAGTAGTTTATCACCACCAAACCAGCACTACAAGAAATGCTAAAGGGACAGCTTTAATAGGATGAAAAAGAGAAACATAGCATACAGAATTAAAATGGCAATAAGTAAGTACCTATCAATAATAACCTTAAATAAATGGATTAAATGCTCCAATCAAAGGAAATAGAGAGCTGAATGGACATAAAAACATGACCCAATTATATGCTGTCCACAAGAGACACACCTCAGAACAAAAGACTCACACAGGATGTGAGTGAAGGGATGGGAAAAAAATTCTACATAAATAGAAACAAACCAAAAAAGTTGGGGTAGCAACACTCAGGGCTGTCAAAATAGACTTTAAGCGACAACAAAGGTCACTACATAATACTAAAGTGATCAATCCAACAAGAGGATATACCCTGGTAAACATATATGCACCCAATATAGAAGCACCTAAATATATTAAAAATCTTCTAGCCCTAACTGGTTTGGCCCAGTGGATAGAGCATCAGTCTGTGGACTCAGAGGTCCCAGGTTCGATTCTGGTCAAGGGCATGTACCTTGGTTGCAGGCACATACCCAGTGGGGAGTGTGCAGGAGGCGGCTGATCAATGTTTCTCTCTCAACGATGTTTCTAGCTCTCTATCCCTCTCCCTTCCTCTCTGTAAAGAATCAATAAAATATATTTTAAAAAATCTTTTAGAGAACTTTAAGGGAGATATTGACAACAATACAGTCATAGTAGGGGACTTTAAGACCCCACTGATTTCACTAGATAGGTCTTTTTGACCAAAAAAAAAAAAACTAACAAAAAAACAGTGACTCTAAAAGACACACTGGATCATATGGATTTAATTGATATTTATAGGACATTTCACCCCAAAGCTATAGAATATACATTCTGCTCACGTGCATAAGGGTCATTCACAAAGATAGACCACATGTTAGTACACAATACAAGTCTCTACAAGTTTAAGAAGATTGAAATCATATCAAGGCCTGGATGGCATGGCTCAGTGGTGGAGCATTAACCTATGAACCAAGAGGTCACAATTGATTCCCATTTAGGCCATATCCCCAGTTGTGGGCTGGAAACCCAATGTGGGGCATGCAGGAAGCAACCGATTAATGGTTCTCTCTCGTCATTGATGTTTCTATGTCTCTTCCTCCCCTTTCTTCTCTGAAATCAATAAAATATTTTAAAAAATAAGAATGTTGTAGTTTTCTTTTTAAAAAAAGGAAATCATATCAAGCATCGCTCAACACAATAAATTAGAAATCAACTATAGTAAAAACACTCAATTATTAAACAATGAATGGATTTACCAATGAGCTCAAAAAAGACTTCCTGAAAACAAATGAAAATGAAAACACAACAATCCCAAATCCTTGGGACACAGTGAAAGCAGTCCTGAGAGGGAAGTTCATAGCACTACAGGCCTACTTCAAAAAAAAATTAATAATAAACTATTTAACTCTACATCTTGGAGAATTAGAAAAAGAATACCAAGAAAGCCCAGAGTAAGTAGAAGGATTCCTATCTAATAAAGAATATGCAAATTGACCATCACACCTTTGCACAAGATGGCCTCCCCCATGTGGTCAAAGATGGCCACCCCCCTGTGGACACAAGATGGCCACCACAAGGTGGCCAACAAGGGAGGGCAGTTGTGGGTGATCAGGCCAGCAAGGGAGGGCAGTTGGGAGGGACCAGGTCTGAAAGGGAGGGCAGTTGGGGGCCATCAGGCCGGCAGGGGAAGACAGTTGTGGGGCACCCAGGCCTGCAAAGGAGGGCAGTTGGGAGGGACCAGGCCTGCAGGGGAGGGCAGTTGAGAGTGACCACACCTGCAGGGGAGGACAGTTGGTAGTGACCACGCCTGCAGGAGAAGGCAGTTGGGGGTGACCAGGCCAGACATCCCTTGAGGAGTCCCAGATTGGAGAGGGTGCAGGCTGGGCTGAGGGACACACAAACACACACACCCCATGCACAAATTTCGTGCACCGGGCCTTTAGTGAAATAATAAAGATTACAGCAGAAATAAATGACATAGACAGTAAAAAATATATACAGAAATAAATGATACCAAGAGCTGGTTCTTTGAAGAGATAAACAAAGAGAGAGGACCCAAATAAATAAAATCAGAAATGAAAGCAGTGAAGTAACAAATCACACCACAGAAATACAAAAGACTATACGAAAATACTATGAATAACTAATAGTACATGCCAACAAACTGGACAATGTGGATGAAATGGACAACTTCCTAAAAAAATACAATCTCCCAATACTGAATCAGGAAGAATCATAACACCTAAAATAGGCCAATAACAACTGAGGCAATAAAAGCAGTAATCAAAAAACTCCCAGCAAACAAAAGCCCTGATCTGGCCAGTTTCACAGGGGAGTTTTACCAAACCTTCAAAGAAGAACTATACTCCTCAAACTATCCCAAAAAATCCAAAAAAAAAAGGGAACACTTCCAAGCTCTTTTTATGAGGCCAGAATTATCCTAATTCCAAAAACAGATAAAGACACTGCAAAGAAAGAGAATTACAAGCCAACATCCCTGATGAACATAGATGCTAAAATCTTCAACAAATTATTAGCAAATTATTAGTAAATAGGATCCAGAAATATAGTAAAAAGAGCATATGCTATGACCAAGTGGGACTTATTCCACAGATGCAAGGTTGGCACAATATTTGCAAATCAAAATACATGACACATCACATAAACAGATTGAAAGACAAAAATCACATGATTATATCAATAGATGTAGTAAAAGCATTTGACAAAATCCAACACCATTTTTAATAAAAACTCTCAGCAAAATGAGAATAGAGGGATCCTATCCCAAAACAACAAAGGCCAAATATGACAAACCTATAGTGAACATCATACTCAGTGGGAAAAAACTGAAAACATTTCCCCTAAAAATAGGAACAACACAGGGATGTCTGCTTTCTTCACTCTTATTCAACATAGTACTGGAAGTCCTGCCACAGTTATCAAACAAGAAGAAGAAATAAAAGGCATCCAAATTGTAAAAAAGGAAGTAAAATCTCATTATTTGCAGATGACATGATATTATATATAGAAAACCCTAAAGACTCCACCAAAAAACTACTAGATTTAATAAATGAATTAGGCAATGTAACAGGACACAACATCAACATCCAAAAATTGATGGCTTTTTTTACACCAATAATGAATTCTCAAAAAGAGAACTAAAAAAACAATCCCATTTACCATTGCAACAAATTAAGAGACTTAGGAATAAACTTAATCAAGGAGGCAAAGACCTGCATTCAGAAAACTACAGGATGTTGGAAAAAAAGGTAGAGGAAAATATAAACAAGTGGAAGAATATACCATGTTCATGAATTGGTAGAATTAACATCATTAAAATGTCCATATTACCCAAAGCAATCTATAGATTCAATGCAATTCCTATTAAAATACCAATGGCATATTTCACAGATCTAGAAGAAATACTCCGAATATTTCTATGGAACCAAAATAAAGACACCTAATAGCTGCAGCAATTCTGAGAAAGAAGCACAAAGTGGGAGGGATCACATTACCAGATATCAAGTTATACTACAAAATCATTGTAGTCAAAACAGCCTGGTACTGGCACAAGAACAGGCATGTAAATCAATGGAACAAAACAAAGACCCCACAAATCAACCCAAGCCATTACCCTCAATTAATATTTGACAAAGGAGGCAAGAGCATACAATGGAGTCCAGACAGCCTCTTCAATAAAAGGTCTTGGGAAAGTTGGACAGATACATGCAAAAAAATGAAACTAGACCACCAACTTACACCATACACAAGAATAAACTCAAAATGGATAAAAGACTTAAATGTAAGTCATGAAACCATAAAACTCCTAGAAGAAACCATAGGCAGCAAAAGCTCCCATAGCAATATCTTTACCAATACATCTCCTAGGGCAAAAGAAACTAAGGAGAAAATAAACAAATGGGATTACATCAAAATAAAAAGCTTCTGCACAGCAAAAGCAAAAACAAAAAAACCACCAACAAAATAAAAATGGAGCACACTGTATGGGAGAACATATTTGGTAATGATATATCTGTTAAAAAGTTAACATCCAAAATATGTAAGGAATGCATACAACTTAACAAAAGGAAGACAAACAATCCAATTAAAAAATGGGCACAGGACCTAAATAGACAGTTCTCCAAAGAAGACATACAGAGGCCAAGAGACATATGAATAAATGCTCAAAGTCACTAGTTATCAGAGAGATGAAAATTGAAATGACAATGAGGTATCACCACACAACTGTCAGAATGACTACCATCAACAAATCAACAAATGACAAGTGCTGGCAAAGATGTGGAGAAAAGGGAATCCTAACACACTGCTGATGAATGCAGTCATTATGGAAAGCAATATGGAGTTTCCTCAAAAAATTAAATATGGGACTGCCATTTGACAAAGTGATCCCACTTCTAGGAATATATCCTAAGAAACCCAAAATACTAATCAGAAAGAATGTATGCATCCCTATGTTCATAGCAGCACAATTTACAATAGCTATTATCTGGAAATAATCCAAGTGCCCATCAGTAGATGAGTGGATACAAAAGCTGTGGTACATGTATACCATGGAATACTATGCAGCAGTAAAAAAGAAGGATCTCTTACCCTTTGAGACAGTGTGGAGGAACATGGAGAGCATCATGCTAAGCAAAATAAGTCAGAGGAAGACAAGTATCTCATGCTCTCACTCATATGTAGAATTTGATGAACAAAATAAACTCATGAATAAAATATATACAGAGACATAGAAGCATAGAACAGGTTGAAGAATCTCAGAGGGAAGGCAGGGGAGGATGGGTGAGAAGAGATTAACTAAAGAACTTGTATGCATATATGCATAACCCATGCACACAGACAATAGGGTGATGAAGGCCTAGGGTGAGTTTGGGGGCAGGCTAAAAGGGGTAAATGGGGGATAAAGGGCGACATATATAATACTGTCAACAATAAAGGTTTAATTTTTTTTAAATGTGCTGACTTTGTCACATTATTGGAACCAATCTTTATGCAGGTTTTTTTTCTTCTAATTCACAAATTTCAACAAATTTTTGGTTTCCTATTAAATATTTAGAACCTCTAAGCAGATATTTCCTACATTAAATTGTTTGCAAGAATGGCAAGCATAATTCCCATACCCTTATTTATGCTCTTGGGAAGAAAAAAATCTTTTCCTATCTTCCTTTCCAGGTTCTCGGCTGGGGTATAATAAAAGACTGAATAGCACAAAAAGAACCAAAAAACCAAAATGGAACCGAAGTTTATTAACATGGATAACTCATATACATATGAGCAAATCAGGCATGAATAACTCTTTTTGAAATTTTGTTTCAGTTTCTGCACAGATGACCATGCACAGGCAGCTTCACTTTTCTTCCCAATAGTTTAAGGAGCTAATGTTGCAGTATGGGTTTAGTTTCTTGAGAGTAGGAGTGAGAGGGTGTCTAGAACTTAGGCTTATATAGCATCTTTTAAAAAAATGTATTTTAGCTCTGGTTGGTGTGGCTCAGTTGATTGGACATCATCCGGTGCACCATGAGGTTGTTGGCACTATTCCCCGTCAAGGGTACATGCCCGTTGCAGGCTTTACCCCTTGTAGGGTGCAAGCAGGAAGCAGCCAGTCAATGTTGCACTCTCACATTGATGTTTCTCTTTCAAATAAAAATCAATAAAAACTATTCTTAAAAAAAAAATTTTTTTTAAAAGAGTGACAGGACCAAGGAAAGGGGCTGTGAGCAGCAAATTATAGGATGGTAAATCTATGGTGGATTAATGGAAGATAAAGGCTAATCAGTAAAATCCATTATGCAGAGTCGTCTGAGGCCCTCTCTGGGCTAAGGATCTAGGGTTGTCAGTTTTTAGCTTTTGGATAAATTTATGTTCTGCTTTTAGACAAATAGGGGAGAGGGCAGAGAGCTTTTCTTGTGTTTGGTTCTATTTGCCTTGAGCTCAAAATAGTTCTTATGTTAAAGTAGCAAATTCTGCTCCCCTTCAGTAGTCATTTCTCATACTGACTCTGTGTTTGGCCATGTGGCTTGCCTTAGCCAGTAGGAAAAAAGCAAACATAATACAAGCAGAGACTCAGAAAGGGCCTGAATATTGGGCCTTGCCCTCTCTCGCTACTCTTTGGAATCTAAGGAACACCATGTGAAAAAGCCAGGGACAGTCTATTCCAGAGCAGGGATAAGACATCCCAATTGAGATGCTCTTGCCATCTGGCTAACTAGCCTGCCAACCCCTGGACCTGTGAGTAAGGCCATCCAGCTGTCAGCCAGACTGTCAGCTGAGCAAAAAAGCAGAGGTAGCCCAGTAGAACTCAGATGAATCAGCCCAGGACAGGAGAACCACCCAGCTAACCTGGTTCGAAATCAAATGATTATTGGTTGAAGCCACTAAGTTTTGGTGTGGCTTATAATACAATGAAATCTGATGCTCCACATCCAAATACAACAGTTTAGCCCAAAATATTATAAACTCTTTGAGGACAAGTCACATTGCTTTCAGCACTGTTTGTGGTGGGAAAATACTAGAAACAGAGTGAATGCTTCTGTTGTATGATACCATTGTGAGAAATGCTCACCTGTTCGAATTCAAATAACAGACTCAGAGACAGAAGTATGGTGAAAATGAGACTTTTAATAAATTCTCGAGAATGGGAATCCATCTGGTTATACAGGCACACATGGAGTAGCAATCACAGCCTATATATCCCCCTCCCCGTGTGCCTGATATGTCGCCTAGGTCTTATTGTCTTCCATTGAGCCATTTAAAAAAATTGGGCTGAGACCTTTCCTAGTTGTCTCCAAATCCCCCTGTCTAGTTGAGGTGGGCACCATGATGCTGTCTCACATCCACAGTTCTTTGTCCTTATATCCTCTTACCTCCTCCCTACATTCTGTTTTCCCTGGGGAAATTCATTAACCACTTCCATTAAAAGTTAGTTATGCTGAAAATGGATCACAAAGGCCCACTTCCTACACCATGGAATATCATTCAGGGGGAACTGTTAGATCTGTACCCATCATTAGATATTTTATGTATATAAAATATAAACAAAAAACCCCACATTCTTGTCAAACAATAACAAAATCCCATGCACATATTCTTGTATGATTATGCGAGCAGGGAGAAAAATATGCTAGAACACATACCCATAAGTGGTGGAGATGCTGACAGCAATGAAATCAGGAGTGGGGGGAAGGTAACCAAAGAAAAAAATAAAGAAAAGAGTGTACTTAAGAACCCCAAATATGTATTATTTCACTTACATAAATGTATACACATGTATTTATGCCTAAACATTTCCTGAAGTCATAGTTTATAAAATGTTAATAAGATAATTGAATATCTCAGGTGGTAGGATTTCAGCTAGATATTTTTTCTTTACATTCATGAATTGTTCAAATTTATATTATGTGGTATTTGAATAACTAATAAAGTTTTCCTTGTGATAGAAAAAAAATACACTAAACTTAGAGCAGTCCTACATATGGGTCAATGTGAGAGAATTGCCCAGGTACTTCATAAAAAAGCAAATTTCTGGGTCCTACCCCAAACCTTCAGAAAGAGAACCTCTGGACACAGGACTCCGGAATCTGCATTACAAATAAGTACCCTAGGCGATTCTAACTGAACAAAGTATGAGAACCACTGCCCCAGGTCCTCCTGAATGAATAGCCACCACTTGAAATGGCTAATCTGAAAAGCCATGAATTACAAAGGCAGCTAAAGGAAACTGAATCTGTCTTTTTATGGTGACCCATATCCATTAATCCTTAAAAGGACCTAATAATGTGAATGACCAAATTGGCTTAGGTAGACCACATCATAAACAGTCTCAAAAATGTTTCTTCAAGACCTGTCCACACTCCAACAGAGTCCCTGAGGGAACCTCCTGGAAAAGAGCAGAATGCTATAGCAAGCACCATGCCCTCTACTCTCTATCCCCACCCTGTCACTCCTACCCCAAGAACCTAACCCATAACTGCAACACTAGCTCCATGGCCTGTTGGTAGAGAAAGTGAAGCTGCCTGTGCATGGTCATCTATGCAGAAACTGGAACAAAATTTCAAAAACAGTTTCATATCACACTTCTGTGATATGCAAGGAGGTCAAAGAAACTTAGTTGAGCTTGAAAGCAATTTCTGAGTTTTTGTGGTGGGGCCAGGGGCTTGGATGGGTAGAGGGGTGGTAGAATAAATACAGTTTCATGAAATTTAAAGAGAAAAATGTGGGTCAACCTACTTAACTAAATAATATGATTACTAAGATATTTTGTATGCTTACTATGTGCTAGGAATTGTGCCAAGCACTGTAAATGGATTATTTAATTTAATCCTCCCAAAAAATGAATGAGCTATGTACTGTTTTCAACTCTTTTTGTAACCAGACAATCAATGAGTCAGAGATTTTAAAGGACCCTAGGTGGGATTTTTCTGGGTGGAGAATTCTCTGTGCAGGTCCGGACCCTGGGAAGGTCCAAAGGAAAGAGATAATGGTCTTAGCAAGTGGAGTGTGATCTAAGTGAAAGAGAAAGTCCATTGTGAAGTAGCCTAAAGGTTAGTTCCCAAGGGAGGGGCATCGATTCAATTATTTGGTTTTTTTGTTTATTTGTGGTTTTTTTAAATATTTCATTGATCTTTTTACAGAGAGGAAGGAGAGGGATAGAGAGTTAGAAACATCGATAAGAAAGAAACCTCGACCAGCTGCCTCCTGCCTCCTGTACACTCCCTACTGGTTATGTGCCCACAACCAAGGTACATGCCCTTGACCGGAATTGAACCTGGAGCCCTGGAGTCCGCAGGCCGACGCCCTATCCACTGAGCCAAACCAGTTAGGGCCGATTCAATTATTTGATCAAACCTAACATTCTAGCTTTTTTGTTTTATGGAATAGATACGAAGACCATATCTTCCAGTTACTTCCTGCGGAGGAGGGACGTAAGATCACAGGGGGCCGGACTTTGATTGTAGCCCGCTGGAACACTGTATAGATAACCTCATGGTTTGAGCAAGGGATCATAGCAACATGATTTCCCTGAAAGACTAGTTGATAAGGCTTGACAGTGGTGCTATTGAGTGAATTGGGAGATAAAAGCTGGTCCTAAGGCTATCACAGTGTTGCTTGTCTGGTTTTGCTGATTTTCTGGGCCTGGAGCTGAAATGTAACTGAGGCCTAGATGTTATCTGTAGGAAAGAAAAGATCAGGGATCTAAGTTGCCTGACTAGTGATATGAAAGGGAAGGATAGGTTACCCTGGGGGATGAGGTTCCTGTTTTCCCAGTTTTCCCCCTTGCTAGGTATCCAGAGCTTTCTTGTAGGTCCTGAGACAGGATTTCAAAATTTGATGGAGTAGTGGTTGAGTCCCCTAGGCCAGTTCCAACCCCTGCTGTGATGCCAAAGGTTATGAGAAGAGGAATTATCTGGACTGCCCTTTTGAATTAGATATAATGGATTATGGGGACAGGTAAAGACTGATTATTGATGGCTATATCTACATTGGGTGAGAGATAGACAAGGGTACAGGTTCCTGTCCAGTTGGTTGGGAGGCAGATGTATGTATTTTCCCCACAGAAGAAGAAAAATCCCTGATCATAGAGACAAGCTGAAAGGTGTAGGGAGAAGAGGTGGACTAAAGGGTATGAGGTTCCTTTTCCCAGTTTCATGCTCCAAGCTGAGAGTGTAGTCACCATGGCACTACCAATAAAGGGTGACAGTGAGTGGTTGAGATTTTATTGTAGTGAAAGTGAGTGGGAACGCTAGTATAGGCTATTACCCAAGGGAAAAGAGAAAGGAAAGGAAAGGAGCAGTTGAAGCCTCGTGTCTGAATGGTTGGATAAAAAGTAAAACTGACTGGCTATAGGAAATAACTATTGGCTTCCAGGAAGACCTGGTAGTCAACTGGTTGGGACCTATGGCTGTTCTGTAGTTCTAGGTTGACTGTGTTGTTGTAAGCTAATTATGGGAGATGGGATGGCCTATTGTTATATTGCCCTGTGACCTTATAAAGTATAAAGGGGCTTGGGTGATTAGTGGGATGTGCAGAGTGATAGGACCTGTGACCGGGATGGAGGAAGGAACGACCTTAGCAAGAGTTTGAATGTAAATATGGAAAGAAGGGAGGCTTGATTTGCCTGGGCTATAGAATAATTAGCTAGAAGGGTGTTTGCCTTTTCAATAAATATAGTTCCATTCTCCTTTTTTATAAGCTAGAGTGATTTTTGCCTGATTCCATCTCTTGATTGGTATAGGGATGGTGGTATACACTGAAGAGGAGAGGGAAAAGCAGAGTCAGCAATTCCTGGCTAAGGCAGTATTGGTCTGGCTCAAGAGAGAATGGGTAAGGTTAAGTAAGGTTAAGTGTTCATTTGAGATGAATGGAGGTGAGAAAGTTCCCTATGGAGGGTTGGAATAGGATGAGAAGGATAACTAAGCCCCACTTCCAGGGTTGGGATTGTCCCAATGGAGGGAAAAGGTATATTTGGGATCTAGAAAGAAAGAATTCCCTTCGTAAGGGTAATTGAAGTCTTCTAATATAAGGGAGTCCCAAGAAAGGTGAGAATCATGATGCGAAAGGAGGGGGGGGCAGTAGCTAAGATCTGTAGGATTTGTATTGGAGAGGAGGTGGGATTTCAGGGAAGTCAGTGTTGGTAGGGTCAGTACATAGGGGGCACGCATGTGTAGGGATGCTCACTCATTTGTCCTCTTCTTCTGGGATGGGGGTAAGGTGCAGAGTCTGGTGGTCCCAACTTAGGCAACTCTAGCTCACTCAATTGTGGTGTTCCAGGGATGGGTTTTAATCTGTAAATTATTTGATGGATGGAGTTCTTTTAGGAGGATCCAGTTCCCTGGCTGTAGAAGAGTAGGTAGGGGTATGTCTCCTGTAAAAAGTCAAGGAAGGACCTGATCAGCATGTTTTCTCAGTAATTGTTGGACGAGATTTAAAATGGGGACATAGCCTCCTGGAGGGGTCTCTGTGGACGGGAATTTTCCTAATAAGAAGGGTCTTTCATACATGAGTTTAAAGAGACTAAGAAAGGAGGGGGTGTGGGGATTGCCCTTATGCACATAAGGGCTAGAGGTAGGAAAGTAGTCCAAGGTTCTTTAGTATCAAGAGTTAATTTAGTTAAGTGAGACTTAATTAAGGAATTCACCTTTTTTACCTTGCCTGAAGATTGTGGATGGAGGGGAGTATAAGTTCCACTGGATGTTCAGAGTGGAGGAGACTTGTTGAGTCATTTGAGATATGAAAGCAGGTCCATTATCTGATTGTAATGAAATGGGCAGGCCAAATTTGGAAATGATACACTGAATGAAAGTTTGAGTGACTTCAGAGGGCTTTTCAGAGGTAGTGGGGAATGCTTCTACCCAGTCTGAGAAGGTATCTATGAGCGTTAAGAGATATTTGGTTCTTTTAATAAGGGGCATGTGAGTGAAGTCAATTTTCCAGTTTTGTCCAAGGACGTGGCTCTTGCCTGATGCATGGGGAAAGAAGGAGGTTTAATCCAACCTGTCCTTTGGGGATATATTGAGTAACAAGTAGAACAGGTTTTGGTGATACTTTGCAGTAGGGAGGCTAGGCTAGGGCATGTGATGAGGGGTTCTAGGAGTTGTAAAAGCAGTCTGTATCTTATATGTAGGGAACTGTGAATAGCCCATAAGATATCATGGGCCTGTTCAGAGGAAGGATATATTTTCCCTGAAATTTTAACCAGGGATCTTCCTGAGTGACTCCAAGAGCTAATAGGTACTGAAGTTCCTCAGAATGTATTAGAGTGTTAGATGAGGCATAGCTAAGAGTTGGAGAGATGGAGGCTTTCTCTGAGCCACTGCCTTGGCTTCCTTGTCTGCTTTGTTATTTCCCTGTGTTATGGAATTATTCCCTACTTGGTGTCATTTTCAGTGTATGACTTTTAAGAAGGCTAGAAAAGGGTAGAGAAGTTCCTAAATACCAAGCAGGAAGACCTGTTGAGGCTTTCAATGATTGTCAAAGACTGTGAATGAGCAGTGGAAATAAAGACAGTTTAGGCTCCAATGTAAGAACATAAGTAACAGGAGAGAGCCTGGGTGGGGTTACTTTAGCTTACTAGGAAAGAAGCGGTCCCTTCAGACATTAGGAGTGATCAGGTCCTGACTCACTGGATAAACTTTTCTATAATTTTCACAAACCTTCTACCCATTCACAAATAACCAGCTTTAGCCAAAAAGTAAACAACCAGTATTTACATTTATGAACACACTTTTACTTTCAAGAAAGTATACCTTCAACAAAGTACAAGAGACCTTCTGTAATAAAAGCAAAGAGCAGGTGAATTAAAACTTGTCTATCAACCAATGTTTCAGTATTTTATGTAATTTAAAAATATTTAGATGTTCATCATTTAACACAGCAATGTTCCAAAGCCTTTAAGTTATAAAAGACTTTGGAAAATTATGTATAGGTCCATGAGGCTGGAGGAGAGTCAGGGGGAGGAGGGAGCAGGTCCTGCAGCCTGTTCCCAGGCTTCTAACCATGAGATAACATGCTAAGGTTTGGGTGATAATGAGTTCAGCTTCTGATAGCAGCTGGACTGTTAAGTAAGCACTTGCAGTTTTGCAGTAAAGAACATTGTTCTTTGGAAATGGGGAGTGGGTGGGTGAGGTGAGTGCAGTTTTCAGGGCATTAAAAAGGGTGAGAATTCTGGCCTTGCAATCTAAAGGCTTAGTGAGGGTGTCCCTTCTTTCATTATAGAGGAGCTAGGCAAGAAGACTAAAGTTGGGACCCAGAGGCAAGAGCACCAGCAAGCCTGAGGAAGGAGTGTATTTCTATTTAGAGGAGGGGACAGTCATGGATGAGGTAAGGCATTTATGGTCTAAGGTAATGGCTCAATTTTGTTGAGTGAAAGTGAAACCAAAGTAGGTGGCTATGGTTCAGGACAACTGGGCTTTATGAGGGAATGCACTGTAGCTTTGGCTGGGCACTGAGGTAGAATGAGAAAAGAGAGGATAAAGAAGGTGTCTAATATGATACTGTATAGAGGTGAGGTGGCTAATGGCTATGAGACTAGCCCATCAACCCCCATAATAGAAACTAATGAGGGCACAAGGATCCCAGCAAATTCAGAGAGGGCAGAATACGTGGCCACAGTGTTAATTAAATGGAGATTGGCTTACCTGCCACAAAAATCATTACCCGAGGCTCTATCCTGGTAATATAAGTCTGTGGGGCCCTGTCAGGGCCTGGGAAGCTTCAGTCTTCGGGGGTCTAGGAACAACCTTGCTGGACTGGCTGATGTCTGACCTGGAGGGGCCAGACTAAAGTCTGATTTCCAGTGGCCTTCCCTTCCACACCTTGGGCAGGGCCCAGGTGGGAGTCTCAGGTTTGGGCAGGATTTGGCTCAGTGTCCTTCCTTGTTGCATCAGAAGCATGGGCCTAGAGGAGGCTTAGCCCTGACTTACCTTTGTTGAAGGACTGGCTCTTTGTTTGGGGATTGTGGGAGTGATGGCTAGAAGCTGAAAGGCCTCCTTCTGGGCCTCAGCCTTGGCCTGATCTCATCTTTGTTTTTGGATTTGGATCTCCTCATCTCTATTATTAAAGACCTTAAAGGCCAGGTTAACGAGGTCCTTTTGAGGGGCTTGTGGACCTGTGTCTATTTTTCAAAATTTGTAGTGTATCTTAGGGGCTGACCTAATATAGAAAAGCCCAGGGTCCATAATGTCCAAAATGATGGAAAGCTCCACTGACCGGAAGTCAGTCCTGCAGTCAGTGCTGGGTTGCCATGGTGACCCAGCACTGACTGCCACAGCTACGAGCATGGTGACCCAAAACTGACTACCAAGGGGGATGTGGATCAGGCCCAAAGAGAGGCCTGGAGAGAGAAGCAGGGCCTGATTCATAGCCTCGGTGGCAGCTTTCAATCAGCCCTTACCTCTCTCTTTCTCTCTGGGCCTCCGCAGGGGCTGCTGATCAGGCCCAGAGATAGGCCCGGAGATGCTGACTAGCATAAAAACCAACCAATCAGAACCAAATCTGGGTGAACTGCGAGGAGCCAATGGCTGCTTAGGAGGCGGAGCTTCTGCTGCTAACTGGCATAGAAACTGACCAATCAGAACCTAATCTGGGTCAACTGTGAGGAGCCAATGGCTGCTTAGGAGGCAGAGCTTTTGACGCTCACTTCCGGACAAAGCCATGGTGGTGGGGGCCAATGCAGAGGCAGAGGCAGTTAGGGGCAATCAGGCTTGCAGGGGAGGGCAGTTGGGGGCGAGATCAGGCTGGCAGGGGAGGGCAGTTAGGGGCAATCAGGCAGGCAGGCAGAGAGGTTAGGGGTGATCAGGGAGGCAGGCAGAGGGATTAAGGGCAATCAGGCAGGAAGGCAGGCAGGTGAGTGGTTAGGAGCCAGCGGTCCCAGATTGCGAGAGGGATGTCCAACTGCTGGTTTAGATCCGATCCCACAGGGGCAATCAGACATTACCCAAGGGGTCTCTGATTGGAAAGGGTGCAGGCTGGGCTGAGGGAAACCCCCCTGCATGAATTTTTTGCACTGGGCCACTAGTTGGCATATAAAATGGGTGTTCATAGCAAGTGTTTCCTCTAGGGAAGTGGTGTCTAAGGTGGTAAATTTCTGTAAGGTGTCTGTGAGGCGGGAGAGGAAGAAAGCTGGGTTTTCATCAGGGCCTTGAGCGATCTAATTGAGTTTGTCACAGTTGATCCCCTTATGGGGAGCCTTTTTGAGTCTGGCAATGAGACAGGTGACTATATGTCTACAGAGCTGGCTCCCTGGAGAATTAACCTGATAGTCCCATCTGGGTCAGTTCAAGGGACTACATTAGAGCCAACAGGGTTGGCTGCAGCATCCTGTCTATGGAGGGCTTTGGCATGGTCCTGAACTGCTAGCCTGGTGCTTTTCTTCCACTCTGGAGTTAGAGAGGAGGACAAGATAATATACCAGTAGATGTCATGCCAGGTCAGGTCATAGGACTGGGTCAGGTACTCAAATTCCTTCGTAAAAGTCGTGGGGTCAGTGGAAAAAGACCTGAGATGCCTCTCAATCTGTGTGAAGTCAGACATGGAAAATGGGATGTGTACCCAGACAATACCCTCAGTTCCTGCTACCTCCCTCGGGGATAGAATGGATGTGGGAATAGAAGTAGCTGCCGAGGAAGGTGGTCTTTGGGTGGCCTGAGAGTGAGTGTTAGGTGGGAAAAGGCTGGTTTGTAACTTGAGTTCCTGGGATTTGGGCTTTCAGGGGCCAGGAGAGAAGGTGGTTGTGATTAGAAGGATCTGGGTTTTGAGAATCTACTGCAAATGAGGGAGGGGACACATAAGGGGGTGGAGGTTGGTGGTCTGCTGGGTCAAAAGTAGATTCAGAATCAGAAGTGTTAGGGGTATGATGTTTTGTGTGAAGGAGGAGGATCTAATGGAAGAGCAGGACAAACAAAGAGAGGGTTGAGACTGGAGTGTGAAAAGGCCTGGACATAGGGAATCTGACCATTTTCCATTGCAGTGACAGCAATTATCTAAATTGCACAATGTGTTAAAATTGAAAGTGTCATTTGCAGGCCATTGAGACTTATTATCTAGTTTATATTCTGGCCAAACAGCGTTACCAAAGTAAATGAGGCACTTGGGCATGATCTCCCTCATGAGTGTGCAGAGGGAGTATAGCGTGGCCCATGCGAGAAGAAGGGTGAGTGACAGACAACAAATCCAAAGGTGACTGTTTAGAACAGGTGTCCCCACTGCTAAACAAATCACCATGAGAAACAAGGGGGTGACCCTCCAGACTAGGTGTCCCCAAAGCTGAATGGCTGAGGAGTCTTCTGGTCAGGCACTTGGACTATCGAGACAAAAGGCTTTCGAGATGTCAGTGAGAAAGAGTGGGAAGAAGACTCCAGATGGAGGGTATTGTGGAATGTCACTCACCTAGAGAAGATTGGCCAGTGTAGGATGAAGGGTCAGCAATGGAGAAAGAGAGATTCCTAATCTGGCATCCTTCTTGGCTGGTTCAGGAGGGTCCATAAGGGCGGGAGGCCTAATTGAAGCTGGCCATCATGTCACCTGAGTTGGATTTGGAGGTAGGCCCAGGACGAGCTGCTGCTGCCTACTGCTCTCTGAGTAGCAAACTCGGGGTGACCAAAGCCAGGGAGATGGCCTCCCGGGTTTCAGCACTAAATGGTAGGGTCACCAAAGGAGGAATGCACGAGGCCAAGTGGTAAGGGATTATAAATGTATTAGGTCATCTGGAAACCAGATGGGATGAGCCCCCCAAATGGTGCCAGCACCCAGAGATGGGGAGTCAGAGATTTTAAAGGATTCTAGGTGGGCTTTTTCTGGGCAGAGAATTCTCTGTGCAGGTCCAGATCCTGGGAAGATCTGACAGGGAAAGATAGTGGTCTTAGCAAGTGGTCTAAATGAAAGGGAATGTTTGTTGTGAAGTGGCCTAAAGGTCAGTTCCCAGGGAAGGGGTATCAATTCAATTATTTGATCAGACCGAACACAGAGGAAGAGGAAAATCAGAGGGATAGGTACTGGGGAAAAAGCACAACTGTGGAAGAAAATGTTAAGGAAGGGAAGGTCCCTAGTGTCCTGCTTTAATTGTCATGAGTTGGTTCTTGGTGTTATTTTGGTGCTTCCCAAACCAACCTTTGAATCACTTCATTTTGAATCCTTTGCTTATTCAATTATACCCTTGCTAAGCACAGCCAGGAAATACTACAGCCATATGCTGCTTTCGACACGGTTGGCAAAGATTAGATCAGGTACCCAGACGCCTTGCCCATTCCTTGTCTGTGTTACAGAACAGAAAGTGTTGGTCCACCTGGCACTAGCAGAGCCAAACACTAGACATGAAGAACTTCAATGGAGAAAGACTGGCTATTTTATTATGAATGATGTCACCCAGGAGAACAGGAAGCTAATGCTCCAAAGGTTGGCATGTAGGTTACAGATTATATAGGGCAAAATCACAAGTCATCATGTATTATGAGTTCAGGGTCACACTGGGTATGACTGGCCTGAGGTGAGGCAAGAACAATAAATCATTTCTTCGGGTCTTGAGCACAGCTCTTAGGTCTTTTCTGGTATCCTTCTGTCCAGTCTCATGGGAAAGTAGCCAGTGGGTCATTCCACCTTAGGGCTCAAGAGTTGAAACATAACATCAGTCAAGATGTTACCTTTAGTTTGCCAGAGGTGCAGATGGTGTGACCATAGTCATAAGGACCCTTGGTTTCATCTGTACTCAGTCATTAGCAATGTTAGTATTAGTTTGAATATGTAAGTTGGATGGTCTTGCTGGTATTTTAAATGCCATTTCCAGTTATGTAATGAAATGCCTTAAGCTTTCATTGTCAGTAAAATGGATGAAGGAGAGACATGTCGGGAGAAGAGACAGGGCTCTTTCCCAGGTTAGAGATAATCTAGGTCATGAGCAGAGGCAAATCTACTGTTGTCATCAGGGATGTATTCAGCACCTATACTGCTGTGCCTGGTGAGTACACAAGAGCCAGAGAGGAAAGCTGCAGGCAAACGCAGATTGGAGAACATCTCCATAGGGGCCCCATCTCGAACTTCAACACAGCCCTAAGCCCCAGGGCCTCTCCAAATGATGCAAGCAAATTGACTGTTGCCTAGGCACACCACTGGGCACCTCCCACCACACTTAGGAGAACTTCCTTGTCTCAAGAGTCCAAGTGTCCCATTGCCTTGTATTTTTTTTTTACATCCTCAACTGAGGATATTTTTCCATTGATTTTTAGAGAGAGTGTAAGAGAAAGGGAAAGACTGAGAGAAATGCATTGATTGGTTGCCTCCTGCACACGCCCTGACCAGGACCTGGGCCTAGGAGGAGCCTACAACCAGGTACATGCCCTTGACCAAAATCAAACCCAGGACTCTTAGGTCTGTAGGCTGACGCTATATTCACTAAGCCAAACAAGCTAGGGCACCTTGTATTTTTAACAGACTTTATTTTTAGAGAAGTTTTAGGTTCATAGCAAAATTGAGTGGAAAGTACAAAGAGTTACCACAAACCCCTTGTCCCCACCCTTACAGTTTTCCCCACCACCAACATCCTCCACCAGAGTGGTACATTTGTTATAATCAGTGAACCTACATACCCCCATCATAATCACCCAAAGTTCATGCTTTATATTAGGTTTCACTCTCAGTGTTTTACATCCTATGAGTGTGGACAAATGTGTACACCATTATAAAGTCAGAGAATATTGTCATTACCTTTTTTTCATGCTGACCTCTCAGGATGCTATTCCTTGTGTGGTGATCCTTAAAGTCCCAGACTGGACTCTCCAGGAAACCTTCCTGGGCACTCTCTGAGCTTACTGCCTGTGAACTGAGGCCTCACAACACACTATACCAGCCGTGGGCAAACTATGGCCCGTGGGCCGGATCCGGCCCGTTTGAAATGAATAAAACTAAAAAAAAAAAAAGACCGTACCCTTTTATGTAATGATGTTTAC
>NW_006299490.1:603167-603521 GCF_000327345.1 Myotis davidii
GGCAATTGGGGCCTTCTGGCTGCCGACAGGGGCCTTCCTTCATTCCATGCCACCCCCTGGTGGTCAACGTACGTCATAGCAAGCAGTCGAACTCCTGGTCTTCCAGTTGAACTCCCAATAGTATAATTTGCATATATGCCTTTTTAATATATAGATTATTTTTGCTAAATTATATTAAAACTGTATGTTTTCTTTTTTTAATTAAATCTTTATTGTTCAGATTATTACATTTGTTCCTCTTTTTCCCCCCTATAACTCCCCTCCTCCCAGTTCCTACCCCACCCTCCGCCCTCACTCCCCACCCACTGTCCTCATCCATAGGTGCACAATTTTTGTCCAGTCTCTTCCACATCT
>NW_006299490.1:604546-611069 GCF_000327345.1 Myotis davidii
AGATCAACAGTGGGGGCGGAGCGAACAGTTATGGCTGCTCTCAGTCCCATCCCCAGGGGCTCTGCCTCTCAGTGCCCCAGCAACCACTGCAAACCTCGGAGAGAAAGCTTCCCTCGAGTTCCGATCAATGCCAGACAGTCCTGCTTCTCCCGTTTGTGTCTGGGTCCCTAGAGACTCACCTGGATATGGAGCTCAGAGTCTGAGACTTCCTCCTGATTGAAACAGACAACCTCACCCTCAGCCGCTAGCCCGCTCCGCACCTTTGTATTTTACTTCCGCACTGCGCCTCCTCTGAGTCTCGATATGCTTTTCTCTTTCCTTCTAGTTGTAGAACCTCCCCTCAGCCAGCCTTCCTGTGGTTCTTGGTGATGTCCGTTCCGTCTTTTAGTTGTATTTTTGAAGTGGTTGTGCGAGGCAGCAATCTCTGGAGTTTACCTATGCCGCCATCTTGGTTCTCCCAAAAGTGTATGTTTTCATGTCTGGCCCTCAAATAGACTGCAATTTCCTCCAGAGTTGGGATCATGCTGCTTCTATAAATCAAAAGTGTCCACCACAATTTCTAGCATGAAAAAGGTAGATGGAAAATATTTGAGGTAACTAATTTGCCTTCTGCTTTGACTGTTTATTTCTCTCTATGAGAAAATAATCAATCCAAAATCATGAATCATAGGATGGAACAGGTTGTCGCATGAAGTTCTGCCTTGGATGGAGGTCTTCATATAGAGGTAAGGAATTGCTCTGGGCAGACACAGATTTTCTTCATGAGTAAAGGCAGAAGTAAATAATCCTAACTGATACACCAAAAATATTCTTATCTCATTTAAAACTCACCTTCCAAATGTCATGATTGGGTAGAATGCTCTTCTAGAAGATGTTCATATATAGTTCTTTTCTAGAACTCCTACCCAGAAATGCCATGTCATCCTTCATCTCAAATCCTACAGTGAAACTTTGGAACAGTAGGAGAAGAGAGTATCCTAATTAATTATCCCTGCCCCAGTTTACTACATCTGTTCTTGGAGGGTGGCTTCATCAATCAACCAGTTCATATACATTGCATGTGTACTTTTGCAAGGGGCTATAGAGGACACAATTATACATGATATGATCTGTCCTCAAGAAGCTTATAATATAATCATCATCATTATAGCTACCCTTTATGGAGTTCTTATGTCCCAGGCAGTGTTTATATCTGTTGATTCATTTAATAATGTACATGGTCATGGAAAAAGGTGTTCACATATGTGAGTGTTTGAACTCCCTCTCTCTCCTGCCTTTTTTTCCCTATTCTACTGCATGTAACTTTAGGAGATATTTCTCTACTGTTTTCCATCATATGCTCATGACAAAGAAGACTGGATGGAACTGAAAGATGTAAAGAAATAAAATACCTATTTCAATGCTTGGCACACAGTAGGTTCTTAATAAATATTAGCCTTCTTTATTCCTTACAAGCTGTTCGACTATGTCTGCACTAATCATTCATGCCACAAGATGGCAGACTTTGGCCTAAAAACTACTCAGACAAATCCATACATTAATAGTAACTTTCTGGCCTGGCCAGCATGACTCAGTGGTTGAGCGTCCACCTATGAACCAGGAGGTCACAGCTGGATTCCTGGTCAGGGCATATGCCTGGGTTTCAGGCTCAATCCCCAGTATGAGGTGTGCAGGAGGCAGCAGATTAATGATTCTCTTTCATCATTGATGTTTCTCTCTCTCCTCCATTCCTCTCAGAAATCAATAAAAATATATTTAAAAATAAAAAAGTAACTCTCTGGCTATTGCTCTGTGGTTAGAACGTCAGCCTGTGCACGGAAGGGTCCTGGGTTTGACTCCTGGTCAAGAATGCATACCTGGATTGCAGATTTGATCCTGGGGTGGGGTCAGGTTAGGATTGGGACAAGGTCTGGATGTTTCTCTCTCCCTCCCTCCCACTGTTTCTCTCTCCCCCCACACCATACCCCTCCTTTCCACTCTACCTAAAATCAATGGAAAAATATCCTTGGGTAAGGATTAATGGAAAAAAGTAACTTTCTGTACTAAGAGAATAAGAAAGGAAAATTATATAATTTTATAATATAAGCACAAAAAACTTTTTGACAAATTCAGTATCCATTCAAAGGACAAACTGCCAGATGCAGGTGATTAGTGAGCTGAGGGTGATAAGGAGTGTATGACAGAGTGTATTTCCCAAAGACACCCACAACAGTTTCTCCATCCTATCTGTTCCTCTGCAGTTGTGATGTTGCCACATCTCCTCCTTAAGAGATAAAATATATGTCCCTCTGCTTGAACCTGGGTGAACTTTGACTCCTTTGAATGATACAGTATGCAGAAGTGATAATCTGTGACTTCCAAGGTTGGGCCAGAAAAGGTGATGCAACCCTTGTGCTTGGATCCCTGAACCATCATGTAAGAAGTCTGACTACTCTGAGGTTCCACAGTGTAAGGAAGCCCAAGCCACATGCAGAGGCCATGTGTAGGAACTCCAGCCAGCAGTCTTAATCTTCCAATTGTCCCAGCCCTGGCACCACAGATGTGAGTAGAGGAGCCTTTGGATGATTCCAGCTCTAAGCTGAGACCCCAGATACTGTGGAGCAGAGGCAAATCATCCTACTAAGCCTCATAAAATCCATGAGCATAATCAAAACTGCTTGGTTTGGGGGTAATTTGTTGAGCAGCTGGAACAAGTGGGAAAGAGGGAGTGGAAAATGAGAAAACAGGTATAGACTGAGATAGATCTCAGCTATCTGGAAGGAAACCAAAAAGTCAAATTTACCAATGTGTCTAAAGAAAAAGAGAGGAAATTTTGAAACACACACACACACATTGATTTAATCAGTTTTATCTCTCCCCTTCAATACCTGCCAGAAGCAAATATGCTCCTGAATATAGAGACTGTGGTATTCTGCACACCTGGAGCTCCACACAAATTAATGATAGAACTAATTAATGGGTGCATTGGTGATATACTTCCCTTCTCAAAGCCCAACCCTGAGAATGCTCAACATCCATGAGGCAGGTTAGGTAACATACTGGGTAGCTGCTAAGTCTTCTTGAGTTGATAGAGTGGCCTTGTGTGGTAGGTGTCTGCCAGAAGCCTGTCCATCCGTGCTGCTTGACACAGTTGCTATAGGGAAGAAACATCTGCACAGCATATATTTCAAGGGACACGGAATAGCTGGAGAATAAAGACAGAACCTGGTTGGAGAACCTGGCTAGAACTTGGCTGGAGAACCTGGCTAGAACTTGGCTGGAGAACCGCGCTAGGCTGCTGATCAACTGAACGCTATCTCCATGTCATTCCGTCTTCGCTGACTCTGTCCACACCTTTGGGAACCCCTGGGCCTGCTGGGGCTGGACCCCAACAGGTGTCCTATAGGGCCCATTGGCTCAGCCACCCCAGTCACCTGAGGTGGACGCTCTTGGCGCACCCATTTGTGGGATGTTTGTACAGTCTTGTTGTAGTTAAGTCTTGATTGCTGTCGGTATCACTGGGAGGAATTGACCTTCAGGCCAATTGCTGTGATGACCAGCTGTGTCTACCCTGGAATATCTGTTGCATAGGAGACACCCTTATGGGGCAGGACTTGCTTCAGTAGGGCTTTGGTGCTCACTGAGTCTGCCCCTTGAGTGTGTCTCTTATGCATGTGAAGAGTTGTACTCCGTTATCTTCTCCAAGAAGGTGCAAGGTCAGCCACTGCCTGGGGCCGCCCAGCAGGAGCTACAGGGACATCTTCAGATTCCTCCTCTTTGTATGGGGTTTGAAAGTGCCCAGACAAGGCCCAGCTGTGAAGCAAAGCCTATGCTGCTGCCAGGTAGTGGGCCTTCTTTTGGAATCTCTGGGGGTCTCTGACCCAGCTGCAGTTTATTTTAGGCGAAAGGACAGGCCATTCATATGCAAAAGTCAATGCACACAGCTTGGGTTGGGTTGTAAATTGGGTGGGGCGGGGTCTCTGGGAATTACCAGGGCAGAGCAAACAGCAATGGATTCCCTGAACCAGAGAAGTCCCTGGTTCTCCACATCCCACACCCTCCATGCAGCATCAATAATTGCTGTGAGCACCTCTAAGAGTAAGCCACCCTCATGTTCCTCTCCCAATGCCAGACAGTCCAGTTTCTCCCCATATGCATCTGGGTCCACCAAAGTCTCATCCATAACTAGAATTCAGAGTAAGCAGGAGTTTTTATATTCCTCCCGGTTTAAAGAACAGCACATCTAGGTGCCAGCACTTTCCGTGCCTCTGCACCTCTTGCCAGTCTCAATGTGCCTTCTTCACCCCTCTAGTTGTAGAATTTCCACTCAGCCAGCTTTCCCACAGTTCTGGGTGGTAGTTGTTCTGCCATTTAATTGTAATTTTGATGTGGTTGTGAGAGGCAGCAAATATAGGTGATTACCTATGCTGCCATCTTGGTTTCTCCCTTCACAAGCCTTTCTTTCTTTCTCTGGTATTCTTCTACATTGTTTCTTTGGACTGCCTTGGTAGGTGAGACCAGAAGGACCAAGGATGCACTTACATATTGCAACTGCCAATACTTTGAGAGAGCCTTGAGTAGGGCAAGAATTATCTTTCCAACCTGGAAAGCATTATGCTAAGCAGAATAAGCCAGCTGGAGAAAGATAAGTATCACATGATCTTATCATTTGTGGAATATAATGAACAAAATAAACTGATGAACAAAAATAGATCCAGAGACATAAAAGTATCGAACAGACTGTCAAACCTCAGAAGGAAGGAAAGGGGGAGGGGAATATGAGATCAATCAAAAGACTTGTATGCATGCATATAAGCATAACCAATGGACACAGACAATAGGGGGATGAGGGCCTGTGCTGGGGGGTGGGAACAGGCTGAAAGAGGTAAATCAGGAGAAAAGGAGACATATGTAACATCTTCAACAATAAAGAATTTGTAAAAAAAGAATTCACTTTCTTGTTTTTTCCTTTTCTAATGCTCTTTGCCTCAACATTTTTTTTATATTCATGGTGGGAAGATCAAAGATGTAGGCAAAGAATAGAGGATACCCTTTAACTTTCTGTAATTCTAGACTTGATTTAATCTAGACACAAGGCATTCTTTACATGGTTCATTTTCTTTCACCATGTTTGGATAGGAGTAAAATCCCAATAACAACAAGTGCCAATTTACCTATCATTGTCCTCTGGACATGTATTTCCTTTATGAGACCTTTTAGAGAGGGGTGGCTTGTCAAGGACATGATTAGGTAGGTGTTCAGGTTCCTGGGGTTCCCAGACAAATACCATCATAATATCATTCCATCCCCACACTATTGTGCTAGGCTAGCATTTCTCAAGCTCAGGCTCTGCCAGACACTATCCCGTGAGGAAGCATTCCATAATCTAAAAATTTAGGAAATTTTAGAAAAATTTTAAAAGGCTGCATTCTATACTGCCAATTCTCAAACAACATTGTCTTATTAAAGACTCTGAAAAAGCCTGAGTAAAAATATTTGGTTAACATGATTTGACCCAGTTAATAAAAAACATTTTCACCTGTCTTTGAGTTCAAAGATTCTTCCTTCTGATTGATCAAGTCTGCTGTTAATGCCATCTCTATCTCATTTTTTTAAAATTTGTGGATGAAAGCCACATACTAACCTTGACAAGCACAGGTGAGGTCTGCATTTGTAAGAGGAGGCCTTATGAATCCAGAGACATAAGATGGTCTGAACATAAAAATTACTAATTAAAATGGGTCATGTTGGGTAGTCATGTTCTAGGCCTGTAGCTTCCTTGACAAAGATCAATCTTTACCTTAAGTGAGCATGTCTATTTATTGTTTTTGGGCATCTAAGATAACATTCCTTTGAAATGTCAGAGTAATTTTCTTTTCCAGACCTCTCAAAGGCACAACTGAGAAACCACATTGTTATAGCCCACATATTGTTAACTGTCCTGTACTTACCAATGTAAAAGTATGAGTCTCTTCCTTTTGCTTTCTATCCAACCTCAGAGATTTCCCTGCTTTGCTTTCTCCTGCTTCCCTAATCTACCACCAATGGACTTCATGTGACCCTTCTTTATCTCCTCCTTTGATTCTAATGTATAAAATAGGCTGCAAAAATGCCATTCTCTGGAGCGTTTTCTCAATCTGTTAATATTTTGCTTCCAAGCAATTGTCAGTTTGGCACAAACTCTTAGGAGATTTTTTCTTAGGCTGGATGTTCCTTTTTCACATTTCATTCATTTTATTTTTCAGCTCCAGAATTTCTCTGGTTCTTTTTTATAATTTATATTTATTTGTTGAACTTCTTTTTTCATGTATTGTTTTCCTGATTTCATTAAGTTGTCTGTTCTTTTTTTAAAAAAAAAAACAAATCTTTATTGTTCAGATTATTACAGTTATTCCTCTTTTTTCCCCCCATAGCTCCCCTCCACCCAGTTCCCACTCAACCCCATGACCTTATCTGCCCCCTGTCCTCATCCATAGATGTACGATTTTTGTCCAGTCTCTTCCCACACCCCCCACACCCCCCACATCCCTTTCCCCACCCACCA
>NW_006299490.1:611297-628306 GCF_000327345.1 Myotis davidii
TACAGTAGGGGGTGGGCAGGCCAGCAGGGGAGGGCAGTTAGGGGTAACCAGACTGGCAAGGGAGGGAAGTTAGTGGTGACCAGGCCTGCAGGGGTGGACAGTTAAAGGCGACCAGGCTGGCAGGGGAGGGCAGTTAGGGGTGACCAGGCCAGCAGGGGAGGGCAGTTAGGGGAGACCAGGCCAGCAGGGGAGGGAAGTTATGGGTGACCAGGCCTGCAGATAAGGACAGTTGGGGGTGACCAGACCGGCAGGGGAGGGCAGGTAGGAGGGACCAGGCCTGCAGGGGAGAGAAGTTGGGGGCAATCGGGTCGGGAGGGGAGCAGTTAGGTGTTGATCAGGCCGGCAGGGGAATGGTTAGGGGGTGATCAGGCTGTCAGGCAAAAGCAGTTAGGGGCAATCAAGCAGGCAAGCAGGTGAGCTGCTGGGAGCCAGAAGTCCTGGATTGTGAGAGGGATGTCTGACTGCCTATTAAGGCCAGATACCTGTGGGGTCCAAGATTGGAGAGGGTGCAAGCTGGGCTGAAAGACACCCTTCCCCCCATGCACAAATTTCATGCACCAGGCCTCCAGTTTCATAAAATACTGGTTTGGTGGTGATAAACTCCTTTAGCTTTTTCTTATCTGTGAATCTCTTTATCTGACCTTCAATTCTAAATGATAATTTGCTGGGTAAAGTAATCTTGGTTGTAGGTTCTTGCTATTTACCACTTTGAATATTTCCTGCCACTCCCTTCTGGCCTGCACAGTTTCTGTTGAGAAATCAGCTGACAGTTGAATGGATACTCCCTTGCAGGTAACTAATTGTTTTTCTCTTGCTGCTTTTAATATTCTCTTTTTGTCTTTTGCCCTTGGAATTTTAATTATGATGTGTCTTGGTGTGGTCTCTTTTGATTCCTCTTGTTTGAGGTTCTTTGCACTTCCTGGGACTTGTAAATCTATTTCTTTCACCAGGTAGGGGAAGTTTTCTATCATTATTTCTTCAAATAGGTTTTCAATATCTTGCTCTCTCTCTTCTTCTGGCACCCCTATAATTCGGCTGTTGATACACTTGAAGTTGTTCCAGAGGCTCCTTGCACTGTCTTCATATTTTTGTATTCTTTTTTTCCTTTTGCTTTTCTGTTGGGTGTTTTTGCTTCTTTGTATTTCCAATCTTTGACTTGATTCTTGGCACTGTTTTCCTGTGTTGATAGAGTGGCTTTGTGTGCTAGGTGTCCTATAGGGCCCAGTGGCTCAGCCTCCCTAGTTACCTGAGGTGGATACTCTTGGTACACCCCTTTGTGGACTGTGTGCACAGTCTTGTTGTAGTTAAACTTTGATTGCTGTTGATATCACTGGGAGGAATTGACCTCCAGGCCAATTGGCTGTGAGGACCAGTTGTGTCTACAATGGGAGAACTTCTGTGCTGGAGACACCCTTATGGTGCAGGATTTGCTTCAGTGGGGTTTTGGCGCTCACTGAGTCTGCCCCCTGAGTATGTCTCTTATGGATGTGAAGAGTTGTAATCTTGATGGTCTTACTCTTACCACTGGATAGATTGGCTCTTGGATCTCCAAGGAGGTGCAGAGTCAGCCACTGCTGGAGGCCACCCAGCAGGAACTACAGAGAGATCTACAGATTCCTCCTGTTTGTTTGGAGTTTGGAGGTGCCCAGATGAGGTGCAGCTGTGTAGCAATGCAGGCTGCTGATGAGCCTTAGGGCTTCTTTTGGAATCTCTGGGGTTCTCAGACCCAGCTTCAGTTTGGCAGGTTTTTAGGTGGAGAAAGTCCAGGCCATTCTATGCAAAAGCCTCTGCACACAGTTCGGGGGGTGGGGGGGGGGGGAAAGCCACCCTCACATTCTGGCCCGATGCCAGACAGTCCAGTTTCTCTCCATATGAGTCTGGGTCCCCAGATTCTCGACCGGAACTAGAGTTCAGAGCAGTCGGGAGCTTGTATCTCCCTCCCAATTGAAAAAGACAACAGCATACCCAGTTGCCAGTCCCTTTCATGTGCACCTCCATACCTCCACACTTCCACACCTCTGTGCCTCCTACCAGACTCAATGTGCTTTTCTCTTTCCTTCTAGTTGTAGAATTTCCACTCAGCCAGCCTTCCTGTGGTTCTGGATGATATTCGTTTTGTCTTTTAGTTGTAGTTTTAATGTGCATGGCAGCAAGTTCAGGTGTTTACCTATGCCGCTGTTTGGTTCTGTTTATAGAGAAAAATATTGAAAACTCCAACAATTAAGGAGAATATGCCCATTTATCTTTTAGTTCTATCAGTTTTTGCTTCACATATTTTGAAACTCTATTATTAGGTGCCTACAATTTAAGACTGTTGTGTTATTGATAAACTAGAGGCCTGATACACAAAATTCATGCAAGGGGCTTGGCCCTTAAAGCCCCAGCTGCCTCTCAGCCCCGCCCACTGGTCATTCTGGAAGGTTGCTCTGGAAGGCCATTCTGCTGTCCAGTCTAATTAGCATATTAGCTCTTTATTATATAGGATTATGCCTTTTATCATTATGAAATGTGCCACTTTATTCATAGTAACAATTCTTATTCTCTCTTCTTTGTGTGATGTTAATGTAGCTACTCTGGCTTTTTTTCAATTTTTTTTGCTTGGTATATCTTTATCCTTTTACATTTAATTATCTGTGCCTTTATATTTAACATCACTTTCTTATAGACACAATATTGTTGGGCTTTGATTTTTTTAAAAATCTAATGTGATAATCTCTGCCTTTGTAATAAGCTCATCATGGGCACATCTGGAGGGTTAGGGGCCAATCAGTGAATAGCATAGAGGAAGGACTAGAGATGCTAAACACAATTCAGAAAAACAATAAAATTCTCCCTGTATGATTCTGCCAGGGTCAGTCCTGGATTGAGGGCATGTGATGGGGCCTTGGGATCAGATGTTAATGTGCCCATGGCTCAAGAGCCTAGGGGACAATCTGACAGTTTCTCAAAAGATTAAATATAGAATTACCATTTGATCCAGCAATTCCACTTCTGGGTATATAGATAAGAGAATGAAAGTAGGGACTCACACAGACACCTGTACACCAATGTTCACAGCAGCATTATTCACAATAGCCCAAAGGTGGGGAAAAACAATTCATCAATGGATGAATAAATAAATAAAATGTGGTTTATTTATACAATGGAATGTTATTTGGGCTTAAAAAGGAATGAAATTCTGATATATGCTGTAACAAGAATGAAATTTGAGGACATTATACTAAGTGAAATAAGCCAGACACTAAAGGATAAATATAGGATTCCTCTTATATGCTGCTGTGGACAGAATTGTGTTCTCAAATTTACATGTTGAAGCTCCAACTCCCAATGTGACTATATTTAAAGGTAGGACCTTTAAGAAGGTAGTTAAGGCCATAAAGGGTGAGGCTCTGATCCAATAGGACTAGAGTCCTCATAAGAAGAGACACCAGAGCGTGCTTTCTCCCCACTCTCTAGGTCCCTCCTGTCTCCCTCATTCTCATTCTTTGCCCTCCTGCAATATGAAGACACAGTGAAAAGGTACCCATCTATAAGCCAGGAAGAAGCTCTCACCATGATCATGCTGGCACCCTTATCTCAGACTTCAGCCTCAAGAACTGTGAGAAAGTAAATGTCTTGTGTAAGCCACCAGCCTGTGGTATTTTGTTATGGCAGCCTGAGCTGACTAAGATTTGTGAGGTACCTAGAGTAGTCAAATTCATAGATAGAGAAAGTAGAACCGGTTATCAGGGGCTGTGGGGAAGGGGGAATGAGTTGTTTTTTGATGAGTACAGAGTGTCAGTTTAGAATTGTTGAAAAAGTTCTAGAGCTGGATGGTTGTGATGGTTACACAGCAATGTGAATGTACTTAATGCTGCTAAACTGTACACTTAAAACTGGCTAAACTGGTAAATTTTATGTTATTATTTACCAAAATTAAAAAAAAAACACTCCCCCCCGCGCCCCGCCCCCCAGGCTGATGTGATTCGGTCTGTTAAAGCGTCATTCCCTGCACCAAAAAGTGGTGGGTTCAATTCCCACTCAGGGCACATACCTAGGTTGCAGGTTTGATTCCCTGTTGGGAGTGTGCAGGAGGCAACTGATCTCTCTCTCTCTCTCTCTCTCTCGCTCTCTCTCTCTCTCTCTCTCAAATCAATTAAAAAATAAAATATTTTTTAAAAAGGAGGAAAAACTCCAATAACAACAAAAGTTAAGGGACATCTTATGGCCTTTCTGAAATCCTGATTCTGCATGATCCTCTCAGGCCAAATTGCTACTCCTCCCAGGAAATCATCACCCGATGATGTCCTTCCACTAGAGCCTTTGGAACACATACAATTCAACAGATAACATTTTAAGTTCCCTCTAAATGTGCTCCAGAGCTCTGCTATCACTTAATCTACTAGTAAGTCTTTTTCCCAAGAGGGAAAGAAAAATTGAGAAGAAAAAAGTGTTTGCAGCTGGAGCTTGAATTAGTAGTTTTATCTCTAAAGACCAGAAAATGCCTGGTCACAACAGACTTCCTATTGCATTTTATATGGCTCTCAAAACTAGACTGATTCTTAGTTGAGTGTCAATATTTAGTTATGTTTGGTTGTGTAACACAATTTTATCTAAGCTCAAGCAATCACACAATATTTTATTTATTTTTTAGCAGGGGGAAGAATATACAAAATTACTGCCATACGTTTCCTAAATTGAGTTGTAGTTTTGTTAACTCAGGAAGATTAAAACAGAGCAAAGTACATATTAGAGAACACCAGGATCAAGGTGTACTGTAAAAAGACTTCACACTACAGAATCCGGCTGATCTGAGCTGGTTCTCTGATTAGCAACATTAGCACATTCTCAGAACTTGTTGGAAATGTAGGATATTCAACCCCCATGTCAGATCTACTGAGTCAGAACCTACATTTTGACAAAATCCCTAGGAATGGAGGTGAAATTTGAGAAGCACTGCTAATAGGGTCCATTTCTCAGGAGGTAGTCTTTAGACCACCCTCAGCCAAATTGCCTCAGAATATTAATTCAAATGCATATTCCTTGGTCTTGCCCAAGACCTACTAAAGTCACCCCATTTGACTTTTAGGCAAACTAGCTGTGAGAATTATTGTTCCAAAAAAGTATGTCATTTAAAAAGCTACTTTGATAATTCAGATACTCCCCCCCACCCAGTGAGTTGTGGGGCCAGGATAAAGGTGACCAGAAGTTAACTGAACTGGATGCTGGAGCTGAAAGAGATTGTGCAGGGTGTCTGTACTCCTCATTTATTTGTTGACACAAGAAACATCCAAACCTGTAGAGAAATTTGATAAATTTCTCTGTCAAGAGCAAAATGATGACATATGCTCTTTTTTGCATTTGAAATTGAGGAGGACATTGTAAGAAAGATAACATGAAAGTGGGAGAAAGCAAGGTAGTGCTCAGATTACAGGATAGCTAAGGTTATGTGCTCTCTTGCTTGCTTTAGACAGGGTCTACAAGGGGGTATTAGAAATAGGAGTTTGAAAGGGGACATTTCAAAGCTGCATTTACCTAGATGCACAGAAATAAGGGATAGGGCTTACTTAAGGCAAAGAGAAGCCTTTTAGTAAAGAAGTTATATGCCTGGGGCATGACTATCCACCATGATGTCGTGCCTGGCTAGGAATTTATGATCTGATCACTCTGTGAGGTTACTTTTCATAGAACCTTTTTTCTTTTAATTTAAATTCTTTATTTTTGAAAATATTACATATGTTTCCCATTTCTCCCATTGACCTCTCCCCATCTGTTCCCCCACTCAGCACATCTCCACCCCGCTACTGTCTCTGTCCATTGGTTATGCTTATATGCATGCATACATGTTCTTTGCTTGATCTCTTAACCCACTCCCAGGCCTTCCATCTGAGACTCAACTGTCTGTTCGATGCTTCTATGTCTCTGGATCTGGAAGGGAGAGGGATAGAGAGTTAGAAACATCCTTATCTCTTGTTATGGCCTTCATTTTGAAGTCAATTTTGTCAGATATAAGTATTGCTACCCCAGCTTTTTTTTCATTTCCATTTACCTGAAAAGTATTTTCCATTCCTTCACTTTCAGTCTGTGTGAGTTCTTTGTTCTCAGGTGGGTCTCATGTTTTCTTATTCATTCAGCTATCCTATGTCTTTTGATTGGAGCATTTAATCCATTTATGTTTAAGGTTATTGTTGATAGATATTTGTTTGTTGCCATTTTTATTTTTTACTAGAGGCCCGATGCACAAAATTCGTGCACTGGGGGGGTGGTCCCTCAGCCCGCCCTGCATCCTCTTGCAGTCTGGAAGCCCTCAGCTGATGTTCAACTGACGGCTTAGGCCCGCTCCCCCCACCACGGGGAGTGGGCCAAAACAGTCAGTCAGATATACTTAGCATTGCCATGGAGGCAGGAGAGGCTCCCACTACTGCCACTGCACTCACCAGCTGTGAGCCCAGCTTCTGGCTGAACAGTGCTCCCCCTGTGGGAGTGCATTTACCACCAGGGGGCAGATCCTGTGCTGACCGTCTCCCCCCTGGTGGTCAGTGCATGTCATAGTGACTGGTCATTCCGCTGTCGTGCTGAAACTGGCTCTCCAACATCCCCCGAGGGGGCCTGGATTGTGAGCGGGCACAGGCCAGGCCAAGAGACCCCACTGGTGCACGAACAGGACCAGGGAGGGTTGCAAGAGATTGGCCAGCTGGGGAGGGATGGTGGGAGGGCTGCAGGGTGTGTCCAGCCCATCTTGCTCAGTCCCAATTGACCAGACCCCAGCAGCCACCTAACCTACTGGTCAGAGCATCTGTCCCCTAGTGGTCAGTGCATGTCATAGTAAACAGTTGTGCGGTCTTAGCATATCATTAGCATATTATGCTTTGATTGGTTGAATGGCTGACCGGATGACCAGACACTTGATGTATTAGGCTTTTATTATATAGGGTGATGTAAATACATCATAACAGAGGCTGCGTGGTAAGGTCTAAGACGTCCCCTCTATTAAAGAAATCGGGGACCATATTGTCACACACTCATTCAGCGAACATCTCCAGTGCTTTCTCTAGCCCTGAGCAGTTTTTCTGTGGGTTCCCTGGTGATGGAATTTCTAGCAATGACCCCTGAGGACCCCTCCAAGGAGACACTGCTGACAGACACCACACTGCCTTTTCTGACTCTCAGATTTGTTTTGTTTTGTTCATTTGTACATTTCTTACAGTGGAATCTGTGTCTGACATGCTAGACTTGGACTGTTTCACATTGACAAAAAGATCTGAGTCTCTAGGCCCCCAAACATGATGACCTCTGCAAGGCCTCCTAGGAGATCTGACAACTGCCCGTGGGGACCATGGAGAATGGACCCATCATCTCCTCGGATAAACAGTTGGTAGGAGTCACATGTTTCCGAACGTTTAGAATCCTGGCAACACTGTGACGGGGTCCAGGGTGACTGGTGTCCGTGGTGGACAGACCCCAGTGCCCTCGGTGTCCTGCTCATGTGAACGTTTTCTCTCAAGTGTGGGAGAGGCCATGGCTGCTCCTAACAGCCCAGCCAGGGAGCTGGGATATGACTTCTGCAGCTCCCTGGGGCCTGTCCTGCTTGGTTGTGGCAGCCGCGGGGGGAGGCTCTCTTGGGGACTGGAGAAGCCATGGCAAGAAGCCGGGGTGGCCTCTAGGACCTCAGGGGGTCTCTGTCCATAGCCAGCACGCAGCTGGGCCTCTAGTCAGGCAGTCCCCCGGACAGGTCCTGCCAGCGTCCTGATGAGCATGGGCCAGAAGGCTCCCTGCTCACCACAGCCTTGCACAGTGTGTGAGAGCTAGAGCATAGGGTCCGCTAAGCTGCCCCACTCTGACCACAGGACCTGTGAGACCCGTCCTGCTGTTGGCTGAGTCCACGGGCGTTTTACTGCCCCCGCTGCCCTCTGCCACCACCTCCCCTCTCATGCAGCACTGCTGTCTGCCTGCCCAGCTCCTGTGGCCCTGTACCACTTAGTATCCCCCCATGTATTCCTCGGTGCACCTCGCTTTCTGAAGTGCTGTCCTCACCCTCCCCACCACTTACTCTCCACTTGGTTGCTCATTGGCCACAGAGCCTCTGACCCCATCCCCAGTTTCCATCCTCCTGTAATGAAGGACCACACCCATGGGCTGATACCAGTGCATGCTGATGGACTTGCAGTTCTGTCAGTGAGGACACAGCAGAGTCACTGGGTGTGGCAGGTGCATCTCTGCACAGGGGCTCAGGAGAACCACTGGCTCCACATCCAGCCTCTTCCTTCAGCAATAACAGCTGAGCCCCTCACACTTCCTCAGGTCCTCCTTTTGCCTCCCTCAGCCCCATGCGAGGACTCCCACGATCACAGAGGCCCAGGGATTCAGGGCACTCTCCTGCCTCAGCCAGCTGAGGCGCCATTGCAATTCCACCTGTTTAGCTTTACAAGTCGCCCTGTAACACTTGGGGACGGAATGCAAATTTCACGGCTGTTTTTCCTGCCTTCACACATTGTGAGAGCTGTAAGTTCAAACAATGGTCTGAGGCCTCCCTGAAGCCTGGGGTTCACCTTCCAGGGGACATACACCCTCAGGAGACCCTGAAATGCACAGAATGCTCACATCTAAGGACTCTGCTGCCCGTGGGCTCCCTGGCACTGGACATACCCTGAAGATATATTTTAAGGAGGGACATTTAGTGGTTCACAAACCACATCATAAAAATGATGGCTGGGTCTGCCTTCTTGTGAAAATGTCTCCCAGTTTGGCCTTCACGGTTCACACCTTCTTATTCTCTCACAACCTGAAGGGGTTGGAGGTGCAGCTGTGTGTTTTTTCTTCCCCTTTTACAACAGTCCCTTTAGCATTTCTTGGGCGTAGAAGCAGGGAACAGGAAATTAGATATATGAATAAACCAACAGAGACCTGAGCAGTGAGAGCGTTAGAGCCCCTCAGAGTCGGTGCCAGGCCTGCAGGGAGGCAGCCACTGCATCACAGCCCTCAGCAGCAGTCGTTTCAGGGGCTCCACTGGGTGACTCCCAGGGTGCATCAATGGTCTCAATGGGAGTCCCAAATTTCCCAATAAATCTCTAAACAAAATTAATTTTAATGGCTTTAATTAGCCTTAATGGACTATTCCTATTAGTATCTGCTCTTTTTGTGAAGTTGTTAAGGAAGTATATAGAGAGGAACAAACCAACAGGCCAATGAGGGAAACGATTGGCCCAAAATCTTTTGAAATTAATTGCCTGTGTGCTATTTACTCACATCTCCTTCCATGTGTGCAGTGCTTACACTTCATCTGGAGCAGGGTGGGCAACCTGGAGGAAGCATGGGGAGATCAGTAACTGCTGGTTGCCCCTGGTGCTGCTGGCGATATTCTTTCTTCCTTGTGGAGTGTCTAGGGAGGGGAAGTGGCTGCAGTGCTCGAGGCTGAGTTCCGGGAGGCTGACAGCGCTGTCAAGATTTTGCGAGCAGCGCTGGTCCATTGGTGCCTGTCCTGTCCTCTGGAGATTGACCTTGCAGGACGACTAAAGGAGCCAATCCCTAGTTCCACCCTGCTTCCGCCACCAATTGATTGGAGTTTGAGGGCCGGGAGGAGGGACCAAGAGGTCGGCCTTCCACCCGCCCACTCACCTCACCAGTCGCTGCTGCTAGGGATTCATCAGTGCCTGAGAGACCCCGGTTCCCCCGTTAGCCTTTCCCTGATCAATGGAGCCTGCTGTTTGGTCGTCTGTCCAGTCATTTAGGATGTGATGGACCCTGGCTCTTCATATATATATATTATATATATAGGAGTGTCTAGGGAGGGGAAGTGGCTGCAGTGCTCGAGGCTGAGTTCCGGGAGGCTGACAGCGCTGTCAAGATTTTGCGAGCAGCGCTGGTCCATTGGTGCCTGTCCTGTCCTCTGGAGATTGACCTTGCAGGACGACTAAAGGAGCCAATCCCCAGTTCCACCCTGCTTCCGCCACCAATTGATTGGAGTTTGAGGGCCGGGAGGAGGGACCAAGAGGTCTGCCTAAATGAAAATACATCAATAAAGTAGATCCATTTTTAAAAAGGTGAAAAAAGAAAGAAAATAGGAAAACTAAAACAGGAAAAGGAGAAGAAAAACATGGGGAAAGAAAGAGAAGTGAGAAAGAAAAAGGTGCAAAAAATGTAAAAAAATGAAAATAAAATAACATGAAAAATAAAAATAAATTTTTAAATAATAAAAATAAAAAAATAACAAAGTAAAGTGTTGTTTGCTTCAGCCAAGTTTTAATGTCCCATGAATGCTGGTTTAGCACCCCACTCTTCTGTTCTGTCTGCTAATTCTGAGTTTCCTGTTAGGTACTTAGGTGTTGACCACCGACAGGTACTGTCTTTTCACTTTTAGTTTGAAGCTCCAAGTGATCTACAGGTCCTCTGCTTGTGTCTGTCTCCATAGGCCTTAGCTGTTAGTTGATGGAGCCAGTCTGCCCTCTTTGCCTGTCTGCCAGCTGTCAATCTTTATCACACAAGCATCTGTTTCTGACAGGACTTTAGGTGGGACTGGTACTTTTTCACTTTCAGGGAGTAAGATGGGTGTTTGTTTGTTTTTCTGACCCCGAGCTACTCCTCCATGAGTGGCCCAAAATATTACTCTGGCATTGGTTGGTCAGAGATCCTCGTATGGAGACCACTGGAGTGGTTCTGGAAAGCTAGAGTTTTTATCAGTCTGGTTCCCAGAATAGTGGGGTGGACTGGCCACTCTTCCAAGCCAGTCACTGAAGGTTCTTTGGGCCTATTCAGACCCCTATACTTGGCCTCTGCCTTTGTTTACTTTGTATAGCTCAAAATGCAGGCAGGGTATGGCAGACTGTGTTACCGCCTTGAGGCTACTGGGAAGGGCTAGCTCTTCAGGGGAGAAATGGTCACTAAGGTTTGGAAGCTTAAAAATGTCCCAGTGCAGGAGTACTGGCCACATTTCCCCACCCACTTGCCCTCCCAGCTTCTCCTCAGGCACCTCAAGTTTGTGCCTCTCTCCATGCATCAAAGCCTCAGGTGAGTGTTAGCAATTGAAAAATTCTGTGTTCTGGGTTTAGCAAATAAAAGCAAAGACAAAACAAAACCAAAACAAACACGAACTGTGGGTTTCTCCCCCCCCCACCACCCCCCACCCCAAGCACTGCACTGCTCGGTCTGCCTTTCAGGCTGCCTTTTGCAGGGCAGCCTTTCGAAGCTGTGGTTTTAAGTCCAGATTCTCCTGCCACCAGCAGCCCTGTGGTTTTTCCTTTCCACAGTTGGATGTTATGCCTTTGGCCAAGGAATGCGGCTTTGGTGCAACACAGCTTCCTCCTCACCCTTTCAGCCCACTGGGCAGCTGTCCTTCTCAAGCCCAGATTTCTGTTCCTACCATTCTCCAGGTGTCCTCTGCTCTTCCTTGTTATAAATTGTCTCCTCAGCTGTCTCTAATTTATTAATTCCAGGTTCTCTGATTTAGTTGCTTTCCAGCCTGGCCCTGGGTCGAGGTACATGACACATCTGCCTATATGGCCACCATTTTCTATAATCTTTCTATGATTCTTCTTTGTTTTAAGCTCCCTTTTTATGGTGCTTTAGCTCTGATAAAGACCCTTATAATTCTCTTGAAGTTGCTTGTAGTTTTCACAGAATTGTTTGAACACCCTTATTACCATGACTGAATTCTTTAACTGAAAAATTGTTTATTTCCATTTCATTCAGTTCATTTTCAGTGATTCCTCTTTTTTTAAATATATTTTATTGATTTTTTACAGAGAGGAAGGGAGAGGGATAGAGAGTAAGAAACATCGATCAGCTGCCTCCTGCATACCCCCTACTGGGGACGTGCCTGCAACCAAGGCACATGCCCTTTACCGGAATCAAACCCGGGACCCTCCAGTCCGCAGGCCGATGCTCCATCCACTGAGCCAAACCGGTCAGGGCTGATTCCTCTTTTTCATTTGGGGATTGTTTTTTGTTTTTTTTGTCTCCCCATTTTTTTCTGTCCCTTTGTTTTTGTTTCTATATATTAGATCAAAATGCTCTGCCTTCCACATGTTTTGGGGTGGTCTTATGTAGTAGGTGTTTTGTGAGACCCAGATGTGCAGTCTCTTAGATCTCTTAGATTGCCTGAACTGGGTGCTCTAAGAAAGCCCCTTGCTTGAATTATTTAGGTTTTCCTGTTGTAGTTGTGTCTTGAATGTTATTGTCTTGTTCATGGATGGAGTCTCCTCTCAGGCTGGCGGGCTATGTGGCTCACACCCGACCATGTCATGTGAGCTGTTGTGGAGGTGCTGACTGAAGAGAACAAAATGCAACACAACAAAACATGAAACAGAAGAAACAAAACAAAAAGGCACACAAGACAGCTATAGCACCAACAAAAGCAACCACCAAATAAGACAGAGTTAGAAAAGAGAAAAGAATGCAAGAATGATAGAAAAAAAGAAAGAAAAAAAATACAAGAAGAGAATTTGTTGGGCAGTAGGCTGGCTAGTGGGAGGACAAACGGGCTGTGGGTCAGCCGGTGGACTGGACTGGGACTGGGCAAGTTTGCATGGCGGCTTGCAAGCGCAGGGTGTGGGGCCTGCTGGCTTCTGCATGCCCGCTGCCATGGCTTTCTGCAGGAGGACAAAAAGTTACCCTCTCTTCAGCTAGGAGTTCGTCACCCACAACCATGCAGACATTGGCTTCTGCCTGGTCCTCTGCGTCCTCATAGGGCTTATGTTTGAGATTAATAGAGTAAATCTAGTGTCTGAAACCTGACCTGTGACCTGCCATCCCCAAGCCCCACCTGCCAACAGTGCTCTGAAGGCTTTGCCTAGCTAACTAATACGGTTGCTTCTACAAAATCCCACTTCATCTGGAAGGCCTCTTTAATTACTCTGACCAAATGGCATGCTTTCTTCCTCAAAATTATGAGAATGAATTAAAAACAGTACAGGGTGAAGAAGATGCTGAGAAGGACTGCATCAGTACTTAATTACATTCTTCTGAAGCCTAGTTTCAAATAGTTATCCATTATATTTAATGTCTGTTGCATCACAGTTTTTGACTCACCCAAATTAGTCTTCACCTGTGCCATCTAATAGGTAGTTACTAGCCACATTTGACTATTTCAATGTAAATGCATTAAAATAAAATGGAATTAAGAAAAAAATATGAGAAGAAAACAAAATAAACATAAAAAAGCACAAACAAAAAACAATAAAAGGGGGGTAGGATATGTAGATGCAGAACTGAAATAAAATAAGAATCAAGAATTAGAGGAGTAAGGAAGGAAAATGGTTTAAAATAAAGGAGGGAGAAAAGAAAAGAAATGATAAGAAAAAATTTGAAAAGGAAAATAGAGGAGAAAGCAGATAGACCTAAAATAAGAAAAAGGGAAAAGATGAGAGAGCAGTAGGAAAAGAAATGAGAGGGGGAAAAATAGAGTAGTGAAAAAAAAAGAAAAAAAATTGAAGAGGAAAATTTGATATATGAATGAAACAACAGGGACTAGAATAAATACAAATCAATAAATTTTAAAAGGAAAAAAAGGAAAGAGAAAAAATAAAAGAGGGAAAAAAAGTTTTTTTAAAAAAGTGATGTGGCATTTGTTTCAGCAGAATTTAGTGCCCCCTGGGAGATCACTTTGAATTCCACTCCTCTGTTTGCCAGTCCTGATCTTCCTGTTAGGTACTTAGGTACTAACCACTGCCAGGAACCGTCCTTTGGTTTTCAGTGGCCTGCTTGAATCTCCAAGCGATTTGCATCTGTATCTACAGGCCTTTGCTGCAAGCAGGAGGGGCCAATCTGCCTTCTAATGTAGGTTTGTTAGCAGCATAGTGTCCGGCAAACTTCCCCTGGTTCCCCAGGTTCCACCTTTGCCCATCTTTATCTGCTAGCCAGCTGTCAATCTGATTCTCTCAAAAGTCTTTTTCTGAAAGAACTTTAGGTGGGGGAGGTGCCGTTTAGTTTTCAGGGAATATGGTGGGTGTGTTTCCCTGTTCCAGAGCTACTCCTCTGCAAATGGTCCAAAATATTACTTTGCCCTTGTCTGGACAGAGATGCTTGTATGGAGACCAATGGGGTCGGCTGAAACCTGGAGTGTTTTATTAGTTCTCCCGTGGGAAGAAAGTACCAGTATGGTTCCAGGATAGTTGGGTAGACGACCCCTCCCCAATCCAGTCACTGAGGGATCATGAGACTCTTTTAACCTGTAGGCCTAGCTTCTGCTTTTGTTTTCTCAAAATGCAGGTCAAGATCTAACCTGTTTGGCTCAGTGGATAGAGCATCGGCCTGCGGACTGAAAGGTCCCAGGTTCGATTCTGGTCAAGAGCATGTACCTTGGTTGCAGTCACATCCCCAGTTGGGGGTGTGCAGGAGGCAGATGATCAATGTTTCTCTCTCATCGATGTTTCTAACTCTCTATCCCTTTCCCTTCCTCTCTGTGAAAAATCAATAAAATGTATTTTTAAAAAAATGCAGGGTGAAACTCGCAGAGCTCCTGAGGATGGAGCAGGATGTATACAGGGTTTTCTTTTTTCTTTTACCTGCCCTGTGGCTACTGGGAGTGACTAGCTCCTCTCAGGAAAAATGGCCATTTTGGTTTTGGGGCCTATGACCTAATACTCCTGGCTGCTATTCCACCAAGTCTCCCCCAAATTCTTCCCATCCCAGCCTCTCCTTAGGCACCTTGAGTATTTGTGAAACATGGGGTATGGGAGTGGATCTCCCCCTTGTGGGGCAGAGGAGGAGGAGTCCCTGCTCTTGTAGGTCGCTGGGTGTCCGGCCACTGTGGACGAGCTATCTGGAGTGAGTGCTCACACTGGTAGCCCTGCTCACAGCAGTGTATGTCCCCCAAGCTCTGGGAGCACCTGATTGTGGCTTAGGAAGCACTCATATCCCTGGCACCTGTCGAGTGGGGGTTGCAGGGCCCTTGCGATGGTATCTCCCTCTCCCTCCTCTCACCCCGCCAGGTGCAGAGTCTGGGTCGTGCACCCCTGTGGGTCTGCAATGCCTGCTGCTGCAGCGGGCTGTGCTGTCCCAGATTATGGGGTGTTTTGGGGTGTGTGAGAATAAACGAGTAATCCTTTTTGTCAAAGAACAGTTTAGAAAGCCACTATTTTGGACTGTGTCACTTGGCAGCCACCATGTTGGCCGCATGATTTGCAGCTCCCCTGGGGGCTGCCATCTTGAAATGGCAAAGGCCAACCCTTCACTTTGAATTAGCCAATTGTGAAAGACTGTGAACCTGAGCTCAATCAAGAGTGAGGGATAGGTCACATGCATCAGGATTAAAAACCTGAGCCGACCACCTGCTCAGTGTGTGTGTGCTCCCAGATCATGTGCGTGTGCACCCTTCTGCAGATGTAAAGATATTTGCCTTGCTGCCTGGCTTCTAAGTATGCTTTGTGTTCTACCAGGACCCCTGAATTTGGGGGCTCGCCTTATTTCTTACAGATGCAAGGGTTGGGGAGCCCTGGGAATGCTACCACATGGGGCAAGGGCAGTTGTAGGGTCCGCTGGATGGCCTCTCTCTCTTTCCTCCTCCCACCCCATCCTGTGTGGAGTCTGGGCCGCAGGGAGGGAGCTTCATCAAGCAAGATGGGAGTGCTTTCATACTCTGCTCACCCCTACTCTTGTTCCTGCCCCTGCTGACTAAAGAACCTTTTACACAGGATCTGGGGTCTGGACCACAGAGACAGTGGTCTGTGTGGGGCACAGAGGGGCAGGGCTAAGCACCGAGGGACCCCTGGGGGAGTTCTGGAATACAGAGTAGAGAAGAAAAAGATGCATCTCCAAGTTAAACCTGACTGGAAACTGGGCCAAGGTTGGATTTTGTATTGTGGGTCATAGTGTGCTGGTTTCACATACTAGTATGTCTCTTGGTTTTCTTCCTGGCTGTCTAGAACAGCTGGATGGACAGAATGCTGAGTGACCAGCTCTTATAGCCACTCCCCGGTTGGGTCGGTTTTCATTTCATTTGTGCTAGAGCCCCTATGAGGCCACCTGCTTGCCTTAGGGATTGATCCTAGGCCCCTGCTAGGCCCCTACTCGTGTAGGAATATCCAAGAGTCTCAGACCAGAAGGAGGAATTGCCTCTTTGTTCTTCGGAGTTGGGCAGGGACCCAAGCACTCATTTTGTTGTTGGTCAGACTTTGTCCTGTGGCTGGCAGGGAGCCTATTTGCTGTCTCTAACCCAGTCCTCAGACAGGAGACGTTTTATGTGGCAGTCACCCTTATGGCTCTTATAAATGGCCTATAGATGCATTTGGGAAAATAGTGAGAGAGAAATGCCCACTTTGAGATGGCAGCCAAGTTAGGTAGTTGGTGGATACACAGTAGCGTCTCCAAAATTATAAGGGATAGTAAAAAGGTGACAGAGTCCACTGTACTCACCATTTGATGTGGAGAGGTGACTGCACAAATTTGCCCCATACCAGCCACCAAATTTGAAATGTGGGGTTTGGGGAGTGGATCTCCCCCTTGTGGGCTCTTGCATCATAAAGTTTGAAGAATAAAATTTGTGGAATAAAAGGAGTTGTTAGTAAAAGGGTGGACATTTATTTGAAGCAAATACGGACTCCCACGTAGGGATGGGTTCACAAGGGGTTAACCAACTAAGCACCTTTTTCTAAGATTTATAAAGACTGTAGTTCTTTGTCTCTTCATGCTCCTTTCTTTTTGTTTGTTTTTTTAAAATTAAATCTTTATTGTTCAGATTATTACATTTGTTCCTCTTTTTTCCCCCCATAACTCCCCTCCTCCCAGTTCCTACCCCACCCTCCGCCCTCACTCCCCACCCACTGTCCTCATGCATAGGTGCACAATTTTTGTCCAGTCTCTTCCCGAATCTCCCACCCCCACCCCCCCCGAGAATTGTCAGTCCACTCCCTTTCTATGCCCCTGATTCTATTCTATTCACCAGTTTATTCTGTTCGTCAGATTATTTATTCACTTGATTTTTAGATTCACTTGTTGATAGATATGTATTTGTTGTCACTTTGTTGTTCATAATTTTTATCTTTACCTTTTCTTCTTCCTCTTCTTAAAGGAAACCTTTCAGAAGTTCATATAATACT
>NW_006299490.1:629302-631707 GCF_000327345.1 Myotis davidii
CTGCTTCTCCCGTATCAGTCTGGGTCCCCAGAGACTCGCCCAGAACTGGAGCTCAGAGCCTGAGACCCCCTCCCGATTGAAAAAGATAATCGTGTCCTCAGCCGCCAGCCCTCTCGCTAGCCCGCTCCGCACCTTTGTATTTTACTTCCGCACTGCGCCTCCTCTGAGTCTCGTATGCTTTTCTCTTTCCTTCTAGTTGTAGAATTTCCCCTCAGCCAGCCTTCTTGTGGTTCTTGGTGATGTCCGTTCCGTCTTTTAGTTGTATTTTTGAAGTGGTTGTGCAAGGCAGCAATCTCCGGTGTTTACCTATGCCGCCATCTTCAGGCTCATTCATCATGCTCCTTTCTAATTGGACCCTTTCCCCATTTTATCACCTTCAAAGTCAAAAACCCACGTGGTGCCCCCCCTTTCTCTCCCCCTTATCTTGCAACATTCCTCTGTCTCCTGTGAACATATGTTTCCCTCTTTCCAGCATCTGTTGACATTTCTCTATCTCTGTGAAAGTATGTTTCCTTCTTCTACATACTCTGTGACTTTTCTTGATCCTCTGTGAATGTATGCCTTCCTTTCCCTTTATCCTGTGGCACTTTTCTCAGTGAATGTATGCCTTCTGGCATCTCTAAGCCCTCATGAACCCTCTTTATTCCTAAGACTCCCTAAACCTGCCTATTTTGTCCTTAGATTTCCTTTCCCTTGTCTCCTTCCTTGCACCAAAAGCTTAGGTAAGTACCTGCAAATGAAAACTTCTGTGCTCTGGGATAAAAACAAAACAAAAAAAGATACAAAACTTCGGTTTTCTCTTCAACTGACTGTCTCTGGCTCCAGACTCCGCCATGGCCAGTGACCCTACCAGCATTCACAGCTGGATGTTACATGAGCCTCGGGTCTAGGCTCTGGTGCTCTGGGCTGTGCAGCCTGCCTGTGGTCTGGGCCTCTATCTTCTGAGAGAACAGACACTCCCATAGTCCAGTGCTCCTTCCTCTCTTGACCTGCTGCCCCTGGGAACTGTGTCAGTTCCTCTCATGACCTCACCCTTCCTATGGGTCTCTCGGTGTTTTCTGTCCCTCCTTGATATAAGTATCCTCCTCAGCTGGACCTCAGTTGGTAATTCCTGGTGAATGTTCTCCAATTTGGTTGTATTTTCTGTTTGGCCCTGGGACTAGGTGCACAACAGGTCTGCTAATTCGGGTGCCATTTTTTCCTCTAGAAGTTTTTAGTTTTGATGTAGTTCAGTATATCTATTTTTTACTTTTGTTGCCTGTGCTTTAGGTGTCATATCCAATAAACCATTGCTAAATCCAATATCATGAAGCTTTTATGTTTTTTTCTAAGAGTTTTATAGATTTAAGTGTTATATTTAGGTCTTTGATACATTTTGAGTTAGTTTTTATATATGGTGTAAGGTCCCAACAGCAGTTGTTGAAGAGACTATTCTTTCTCTCTCAAATGGTTTTAGCACTCTTGTCAAAGATCATTTGGCCATAGAAACAAGTGTTTATTTCTGGATTCTCTATTCTATTCCACTAGAGGCCTGGTGCACAAAATTCATGCATGGGTAGGGTCCCTAGGCCTGGCTGGTGATCAGGGCCAATCATGGTTTTCTGTCTGCTGGCCAGGACCTTCCTTTGTTCTGTGCCACCCCCTGGTGGTCAGCACACATCATAGCGAGCAGTTGAACTCCTGTTTGGAAGAACCCCCAAAGCGATAATTTGCATATTAGCCTTTTATTATATAGATTAGTCTTTATGTCTGTTTTTATCAGTACCACAGTGTAGGTTACTATAGCTTTGTATTAAGTTTGTAAGTCAGGAAGTGTGTTTTCATTTAAAAAATATTTTTATTAAAATATAGTTAAAAAATATAGTTAATATGTAACATTACATTAGTTTCAGGTATACAACAGTTTTTCAACATGGATATACCTAATGAAGTGATTACTATGCTAAGTCAAGTAACCATCTGTTATTGTACAGGCTATTATGATATTATTGAGTATATTCCCTAAACTGTACATTGTGTTCTTCTTTCAGAAATATTTTGTAGTTTTCAATGTATAAGTCTTTCATCTCCTTGGTTAACTTTATTTCTAAGTATTTACTTTTCATGCTATTATAAATGGAATTATGTTTTAAATATCTTTTCCAGATTGTTCATTGTTGAAAAACTACTCATAGAAACACTATTTTTGTTGACTTTACTTCCTGGAACTTTGCTGAATTTAATGTTTCTTACGGTTCTTTTGAGGAATCTTTAGGGTTTTCTACATATCCTATATAATAAAGAGGTAATATGCAAATTAACCCTCACACCCTCACAAGATGGCTGCCTATGACCAGGCCGGCAGAGGGGTTAGTGAGGGACGACCAAATGACTGAACAACACAGGCTGCATGGGCGACCAGGCCA
>NW_006299490.1:631735-653315 GCF_000327345.1 Myotis davidii
AGTGGGGGCAGTAAGGGGTGACCAGGCAGATAGAGGGTGCAGTAAGGTATGACCAGGCAGACAGGCAGGTGAGCAATTAGGAGCCAGTGGTCCAGGATTGTGAGAGAGATGTCTGACTGCCGGTTTAGGCCCAATTTGCATGCCTTTTATTTTTTTCTTACCCAATTACTTTATGACTTTCAATACCAAGTTGAGTAAAACTGGTGAAAGTGGGCATCCTTATTTTGTTTGATCTTTAGAGCAAAAGCTTTCAGTCTTATATTGTGTAAGATGTTAGTTGTGAGGTAGTCATATAGGCCTTTATCATGTTGAGATAGTTTCCTTCTATTTCTAGTTTGTTGAGTGTTTTTTCTTAATCATGAAAAGGTGTTACATTTTGTCAAATGCTCCTTCTACATCAATTGAGATGAGTATGTGGTCCTGCCCCCACCCCCCATCATTCTGTTAATGTGGTATATTATTTTTTTGTGTTGCACCATTGCATTCCAGAAATAAATCCCACTTGATCATAGTAATTCTTTTAATATGCTGTTGAATTCTGTTTGCTAGTATTTTGTTGAAGATTTTGCATTAACATTCATCAGGGTTAGTTTTCTTTTTTAGATTACTTCGTTGTTACATAATTTATTTACTTGTATGTTTATGTAATTTTACTTCTTTAAAAAAATCCTCACCCAAGGATATTTTTCCATTGATATTTGGAGAGTGGAAAGGAGAGACAGAGAGAAACATTGATGTGAGAGACACATCAATTGGCTGCCTCCTGCACACATGCCGACCAGGGTCAGGGATCCAGCTTGCAACTGAGGTATGTACCCTTGACTGGAATTGAACCTGGGACTCTTCAAGTCTGCAGACCGATGCTCTATCCACTGAACCAAACAGACTAGGGCATGTAATTTACTTCTTAATATTGGCTCTTTAACAAAGAGTTCAGACAATTCCTGAAAATTTAACAACTGATTCTCATGATTCAATGTGAGCTGGCTCCAGCATATTACTGGCCAGATTTTTCATGTCTTTTCCTTTTGCAATTGGGCCACAGTGAATGAGAAACTTGCTTAGTTTCTCATAATAATAGTAAGAGCAAGAAATGAGTATGTCCACTTATTTGACAAACAAACAAAAAACCAGTACATTATTTCCCTGGTCCCCACCTGACTGCATTATCTTGACAGTACAAAATTCAGTCCTTTTTCAGGAAAGCACTATAAGGTAGTCTTTCTCTTTTTTATTTTTTAACATTGGCCTGAGTGACTACTGTACTTGCATGATCTCATTTAATTCTCCCAACAATGTACGTCTATTATTTTCCTCACTTTACAGTAAAGACACTAAAGTTTAGAGAGGTTAAGTAATTCATTAAAAAAGTATAAAAGCTAGTTAGTGGTATAGCCAGAATTTGAACCAGAGCTTCCTGGGCTTCAATTGTTATCTAATCACACATTGGCACATACTAGGCGCAGGGGTGGGCAAACTTTTCAACTGGAGGGCCACAATGGGTTCTTAAACTGGACCGGAGGGCCGGAACAAAAGCATGGATGGAGTGTTTGTGTGAACTAATATAAATTCAAAGTAAACATCATTACATAAAAGGGTACGGTCTCTCTTTTTTTTTTTTTAGTTTTATTCATTTCAAACGGGCCGGATCCGGCCCGCCGGCATTAGTTTGCCCACGGCTGTACATTGCCCCATTTGATCCTTGGTGGTTTATACATAACTGTGTTCCTCATCTAATGCAGTCCCTACAGCTCTGGCTCAATCTGAGCTCTGTTGACATCCTCTTAGAAGCATGGGGTACAGTGCCCTACAATGTCACTAAGGCATTAGTCACCCAGATATGCCAGTTATTTTTGGGGTGATTTCTACTTGGTCATATGTAGGACTCTTTATATATTTAATTGCAATTGATTTGCTAAAAAAACTTAAAAAGTTTTTTTTTTAAAATTTATTGATGTTCATCAATGAGGCACACTGGTCTGTAGTCTTTTGTTGTAGTTTAAAAATTTTTTAAAAATATTTTCGATGTTTCTAACTCTCTCCCTTCCTCTCTGTAAAAAATCAATAAAATATATTAAAAAAAAAAGAGAGAGAATAGATCCAGAGGCAAATGGCAGGGGAGGGCGGGGGGTGGTTAGAGAGAAACCAAAGAACTTGTATGCATGCATATTAGCATAACCAATGGACACAGACACTGGGGTGGTGGTGGTCAATTGGTGGAAAAAGGAGACATATGTAAAACTTTAGCAATAAAAATAAGAAACAGATTCTCCCCCTAGAGCCTCCAATGAGAGCATGATCTGCTGACACCTTGATTGAAACTCATTAAAAGTTATTTTGAACTTCCGAACTGTGAGAAAATAAATTTCTGTTGTTTTAAGCCATCATTTGTGGTAATTTATTAGTACAGCCATAGTAAACTAATACAAGTGGACAGAAAGTATTCAGTAAAGACTCATGCTTTACAATACTGATAATCTACAGACCAACCCTTTTGTTTTATAAACTACAAAAGTAGGGCAGATCATTTTCTAAGAATGGATTCTCTTGCAAAATGCATGGTTTTACATTTTGCCTATATGAAACTTTTTTTTGAGGCTTTTGTACCTAATTTGTTCATAATATATCCTTGTGGGAAAATACTGATTTTTTTTGTCTGGCTCTTGCAATAACATATTCCACAGTTAATTTCCAAAGCTGGATGTTACATTTATTGTAAAAGTCTCAAGATGGCTCCATTAGGCATTTAATGTTAATTCTAATTTTAATGTTTGTGCTGTGTCTCCAACACCTACAATAGTGCCTGGCATAGTTAATGTTTTTTTGAATCAGTGTGATTTGTCTATTAATTCCTTTTGCTGTTACTTTCAAACATTAAAATAGCATTTTTTTGGGAAATAATTCATATAGAACATCATTATGTAAAATAGACAAAAGCAGATCTGCTCTAGTAAGAATATTAAGTGAAGAATGTGAAATCCTGCTTACCCATCTGTAACTTAATACACATTAAAATTGCACCATATTCTACATTCTTATAATACTCGTGAAAATAAAGCTCCTAAATTTGGAGTTTAGAAAACACTATCCTTTTGGGAAAACAAAATTTACCTAGGGTAAAGTTTAGTTTGATTGGTTTTTGGGCTTCTACTTATGAAATGAACAAAAGCATAATAATGGCAGAGTAAGAGACTCAACAGTACCAATTTCTTTAGGAACAAAATAGGAACAAAGGTTACTAAGAAGTTATATTAGAAATCTGTTTCCTGGTTTGCCTAACTTACCCACTAAGTAAGGGATACACACGGCTATAGCTTTGGAATTTGGTTGATGAGTTCAAATCCTGGAGTGTCAATAACTGTAACCAACCTTGAGTGAATCTCACCTACAATATGGTGATAATCCTAATATCTGCTTAAAAGGGTAATTGTGAGGATTAGATAAGTTAATTACTATGCATATGATATTACATTGTAAATACACAGTAAGTGGTAGTTATTAACTAGATGAGATATCAAAGTTCCTTTGATAACCTTTGTCCCTTTCCCTAATATTTTAGTGTTTAAATTGCATGTTTGCATTAAGCCCTTCACTTCAGGCTATTACAACACTGGTAGTAGAATATATAGAAAAATAGCAAAGGATTTAGAAGCCAAAGATGCAGTTTTGAGTATATTTCCTTATTTTAAAATGTGAAAGATGCAATTTGTATTTTCTCTGCATCTTGGAGTTGGTATGGTCAAATAAGAGAGTAAGTGCTACATGGATGTTGATCACTTGCCTATCTGCCACTTTTCTACCCCTACCCATGCAACTCTGCAAATTCCTGACTGGGTATGCTTGATGAGCACTCATTTTCTTGTTCCCCAATCCATAGGCATATAGGCACTTTGTGGGTCCAGGCCTCATTCTATCTGCTAGATTTCATTTAGAAATTTTAATTCTAATTATTTAAATACCTTTAAACCAGCAGTTTAAATTTTTAGTCACACTGATCAGTCACTATATTCTCCTTAAAGAATACAGAACAGAATAAACAAAAGTAGTTACCCAAATTGTAAGTCTGTCCCTTTGAGACAGGGAATTCCCAATCAATGACAGCTATATTTATTACACCAAGATTTAATCCCACTCTTGATCTCACCCAGATTCATGACTTTTAATATCATCTATGAAGATGACTCACGTTTTGAATTCCAGCTCAGACCTCTCCCTTTAAATACCAGACTTTTGTATGCAACTGCCTACATGACATCTCTAGTTAGATGTCTAATGGAAACTTCAGATAGCCCAAAACTGAGTTTCCCCCAAACCCCCTCCTCCCACAGTGCTTTCCAACTGTGGCCAGTTGCTCAGGCCAAATACCATGCAATCATCCTTAAATCTTCTTTTTCTCATGTTCCTCACATCTATTCAGTTTCTTAGAAAAGTTTACTGGGTCAACCTTTAAAATATAAACAAAATCCAACTACTTTTCACTACCATCCTTGTCACTATTATCTCTCACTTGGATTATTACAATTTGCTTCCTAACTAGTCTCCCCTGCAGTCTATTCTGTATACCAAAGCCAGAATGAGCCTGTTCACATCACTCCTCTGCTTCAAACTCCTTTCTGAAGAGGAGGAAAAGTCAAAGTCCTTAAGATCCCTGACCAAGCCCTCCACAAGCAGGCTCCCTGGTTACTCCCTGACCTGTCTACTCTTTACTGCTGCAATAGCCACACTGCTTGCTATTCCTTTAGCAAACCATGCACTCCCATCTCAGAATCTTTGTACTTATTCTTTCTGCCTACAATGCTTTCCTCCCAACGTCAAGTCTCTGATCAAATGGAACCACCTTCTTTGCCCATCATCCACACCATCCTGGCACAGCTTCTCCTACCTTCCTTGCATTACTTCCCCTCTAATACTTACCGTAATACCATTTAAATCTTACTTATTGTTTTTAATCACCTAATGAGATTATAAACTACTCCATGAGGGCAAGAATTTTTCACTGTTGTTGAACTGAAAATAACCCCAGAGTAATCACTCAGTATATAATTGTTGAAAAAATGAACTTAAGTCATCACTCCCATTCCCATGTCCCTCTTTACTGAATGATTTTAATTAAAGTCACACAAAAGTTCTTGGGGTGAAAATAAAAGCAAAAGACCACTTCACATTAGTTTGTCAACATGTAATGCCCTGGGTTTATTTTGTGAGAATTCTATCACAATTTTTCCAGGTGGGATTAAAAACCTTTAAGATATTATATGCCATTGGACTGGGCATTCAGACTTCGGTACTGACAAAGCACTGGTAGTAGTCTGTTAAGTACCATTCTCTTCACAGAAGAGAGGTCAAATATTTCCAAAGGAAGGCACCCAATATTTGTGGTTCTGGCCTTGCAGCCTTCTGGAGAAACTTGAAAGGAAAAAAGCTGGCTGGCTGTTTTTAGAAACTGGAATGATGATACACGTATAGTAATTACTGCATTCTTCTCCCTTATATCCTTTTTGTAAGAACAAGTAAAGAATGAAGTCTTTTAAACAATCTGACAATAAAAAAGTACAATTTCTTTTGTGCTAAAAAAAAAAAAAAAAGGGCAAGACAACATAAACTCCAGTTGTAAGGACTCCATTTGCATACTTGATTTAACACTTTTTGGTGTGGAAGGAAATGGGACTACTGGGCTGTTTGTAGAGCAGCAACATAACGTTAGTGCTTTAAGTACCAGAAACTACCCACAACTTTGTGGGCAAGAGGGGATGGGAAGATTCAAGAGACTTCATTTTTAGCTTGTTACTTATTCTAATGATAGACCAGGAAGATCCCCATTTAAAATCCACCCCCCCCTTTTTTTAAACTGATGCGTTTTTTATTTTTGTAAAATTCTGTATGTATGTCACCATTTTTTTTCACATGATACAGAAAAAACTCAGGGACCCAGCGGGGAACCAAGTTATGTTATACCATTTACAAAATACCAAGGAGTCCACAGCTACCTAACACATTTACTACAGCACAGGAACCAATGAAGGTACAGTGTACAAAAAAACTGTAAACACGGCACAATAAATAGATAAAACAGCAGGTTCCGCACCATGCACATGATGTGATGACACTTCATCTCTATACAATCTCACATCTCACACTCTTTGTTGCAATTTATTTCCCTCCCACCCTCCCACCCCCAAGTGCAAAGCATCACAAATGAACATTTCTGTATTCAAGTAACATATATACAAGGGTATTACAAATATGCAGTACTGTACAGATAATTGCTGTATTCTTAATTTACAGATGTTGATTTTTCCTATTAACAGTAAGGAAAGAAACATTGAAGCATGAGAGATGAGCACTGCTGTAAAGTCCCCACAGCTGCCACAGAAATGCATGTGTGGCATTCCATCATCCCCTGCATTCAAAATGCTACTGATGCATAGCACCTAATCAAGTCCCCAGGTTGCAGTCCCACTCCTGAGAAAGCTACGTCACCTCCATCGCTACTGTATTGTCTGCTATGCTGTTTAGCGCTGGCTTTTCTGATTCATGATTTTCCCTGTTGAAATAAAGTTCAATAAATTACTTTTCTGCAACAAATTTAGCAAATATAAATTGAACAAACCAAAAATATTTCCCAATAAAAAGTTCAAATATTTTTAATAATAGAAATTTGACTCCTGGGAAAGATAGCCAAGTAGAGGAATAGGAACCTTTATAGCTTATTATCAGAAATACACAACCAGAAGTCAGGCTTATAAATTCCATGATATTACCAACAGAATTGTAGTAGCCAATCTAGATTTAAAAACACAAAGAATTGCCAAGTTTTAGTTTTCTTTTTCAATTTCCATCTTTACTGAACCTTTTGTAATTTTAAAATAAGGAACATATATATGTGGCTGAGGTTCATTCATGTTAGGACTTTACATAAGATTTTACATATGGAGTAGAGCAGGATAGCTACTAAATGAGGCATCCGAAGAGCAGGGCCATAGTTGTTCTAGCACTAGACTGCTGAGTGAGCCTAGAGAAGTCTCTGTATCTCAGTTTCCTCATCTTCAAAACAAAGGGACTAAAATAAGTTTTATAAAAAGTTTTCCACCTCTGTCGGGTGGCTTAGTTGGTTGAAGTGTTGTCCAGTGCAACAAAAGGTTGTGGATTTGATTCCTGGTCAGGGCACACACCTAGGCTTCAGGTTTGATCCCTGGTTGGGGCATGTATGGGACGCAACTGATTGATATTTCTCTCTTTTCCTCTCTCTCTAAAATCAATAAAAACATATCTCGGGTGAGGATTTAAAAAAATATGGTTTCCATATACTTTGAATATTCCATGGCTATATAATGCTATACTGATGAAAACCATGTATTACATATTTAAGAATTAAATTGATTAACTGTGACTAGACCCAGAATACTAATAATAGATTAGTATCGAGCAGATAAGGACTATTAAATTCAGACGCAGACAGGAATGCATAGATTTGGAAACTCAAGGTTAGAGTTTGTTGCTACAAATCCTGATCCTCCTTCTAGGCCACTGCCAGCTGAGAAAGACTACAATCAGTCTGGACTTTTCCTACCACTCCAACTTCAACTACTAACCTTCCCCAAACTAGTTTACTTGTTAACCTATCAACACATTTATATTTCCCCAACTTTCTTGTCTTCCCTTTCTCTGACTATCCAAGATCAAATCTAATCTTATTTTGTTGAACATTCCCAGAACACTCCTGGTGTGAAAAGATGTCTCCTAATATTGAAATTATAGCCATAATCTATACATTTAATTTGATAAGCATATAATGCTTTGTGATACCTCTAGAATGATTTTCATCTTATTTACAATCAACACTATTTAACTTTTCACACTTTTATGCTTGTCTTCCACCTAAACTGAAAACTTCTTGTCTTTTTGTTTTTCCATAGTACGTTGTACAAGGCAGGACGTTACCATTAATATTTAAAGCAGAATAGAGCCTGAGCAAACATTCTAAACTGTCTATTGAAAACCCAAGAAGACAAGTTAGCATAGAAAATGATGGTTTCATTAAAAGTTGACCTGGCATGAATACTGTAAGCTTTATTTACATTATTAAGAGCAGCTTAGCACTCTAGCCATGTGAGTTCTATCAGTTCTGTCTACACAAAAAACTGTGGGAGAAATCATAGACAAAGAAGCATTCAAAAGAGGACCCCATCCAACAAGAGGTAGAAGAGTGAGAACATTGTAAGTCGTTATCATACTAAGAAAATGATGCCCAAATGCCAAATGCAATATTCACTGTACCATTTGGCACAAATTTTCAACAATACTGAATTACATTTATCTGTTTAGTTCTAGAATAAATAAGGAATTCTCATCTACATATTTTTAAAGTATATAAAGAAAAGAGCAAAAGCCACAAATAAATAGAGAGCAATGCCTAAGAATTTAAGTTAGATCCTTTAGTCTTAAAATAACTACTCACCTTGGGGCTGAATCTACAGAGGATGAAGATGGGACCTTGGAAACTTGACAGTTTGCTGCGGCAGCCAGCTTTAAGGCAGACGATGGAACAGCACTTAAAGTCCTAGGTATGTGTCGTGCATTTATGGGGGCAATAGAGTTTACAGTGGCAACTGATGAAGGTACAGTTAATCGAATGTTGTTCCCAATCAGAACCTGAGTTGTTGCAGAATTGGCAGCAGTTACTGGATGACTCAGTGCACTGTGGGAACTTGAAGTCTGTGTAATGTTTGAAGGCTGTAACAAAGTTGAACCTGCTGCTGACGAACTTATATGTACTGGTGCTGTTGGTGTAGTACTACTGAGGTGTAAGCCCTTGTATACTCCTAGAGAAAAAGAGAGAAGCATCTAAACAATGTGCAATTTGGCTGTTTATTACAGGTATGTGTTACAAATCTTAACAAAACCATTTAAATGTCATTATCCTTACCTGAGGTTGGAAGGACGCCATTCACCCCAATCCCAAGCACCACATCATCCTTCATCTTGAATCCCATCAGCTGTTCTGATGTCACCAAAGCAGAAGCAGCAAATTGAGCACTAGCAGAATCCAAAGTCTTGGAGACAAAACCCTAAAAAGAAAATAAAAAACAAATCTAATCAGCATCACTTAGTTACAAATTAATATTAAAACTACACCGGTATAGCAAAATCAGTATGAATATAAACAAAAGTGGAAAACCACTCGAATATCTTTCTCTCCCTTGACAGTCAAATTTGAGGAATGTTCTAGTAATTTTATAACTCAAGGATTATGAATTTTGATCTTTATATGTGACAATATATAACATGGACATGTCAATTACCAAAATCCCCCTATAATGTGGAAATAAACCTCCAACACAAAGTGTTGCATAAGAAATAAGCTAGTAAACCATTTCAGTGATCTGCAAGTACATACAATGAATAAATGTAGGTAAACTTCTTTCACCTAACTTACCATATATACACACATACACACACCTTTGGGATAGTAGGGTAACTATCCCTTTAGAATGGAAGTAACAAAATATCATATCAGAATTTAGCCTAGAAATTAAGAGGTCCTTGAATATTTTACATGAATTTTTCTTCCAAGATGCACAGAGACTTAAATCTCAGCCTTTAAGCCTTAAATGTGTTCAAATGGCTTTAGGTTTAAAAGTTATTTCTTCTAAAAGAAGTATAATAATTTTTAATAAATTGTAATAATTAAAATAACAAGATAATGAGTTAGGTGTCAGTGGGATTATATAGTAAAGACGTATATCAGACTACAGGTCAGACTTAAAGACAGGGTCTCCATCTCATATAACTATGCTTTTTAGTTTTACTTTTTAAAATAGGGAGCAGAGACAACAGCTTCTATACTCACCTGTAATGTTCTTTCTAAACCCTGTATAGAATGGCTATGATGTAGATTCAGGTCAAAGCCACTTTTCTGCTGGTTAGATGCAAGGTTCTATGACAACAGTTGGTAATTAGAGATGAACTCTGGTGGGAAACAATGAGGGATAATCATAAGACAGACAAATCCCTCACCTGTGAAGTGTTGGTGGAGGAATTACTATTTGCTTGCTGTTGCTGAATTTGTGCAAGCTGCTGTTTCTGCATTAGTGCCAGTTGCTGTTGATGTTGCTGGTATTGTTCGGCTGTAAATGCTGAACATAAAATGAGGAAACACTTTATAAAAATGCACAATACCATACACTTTTGACAATAGTAAAATTTCAGCATTAAAAAAAGTTTGTGCAAAATTAAAGCATTTGATAAAAGCTCATGGTCCTGCTAAAGATCACTTTCAAATGAAAATTTAAGCTTACAACCACATTTCACAAGAGTGGATTGAATCTAAAGAAAAACAAAATTAAACTTCCTGAGTTAAACATAGGAAAGAGAACTGCTCACTTCCCAAGTTGCAGAACCATTATTTCTGTAAGCTGCCACACTCGAGTAAAATAGAAATACCAGCTTCTTTAAAAATCCACATATCTGAAATTCAACTTTGCACTGAGCTTGAGAAGAAATCTGATAATTACCATTAGGTTTCTAATTTACTCATATTACTGTCCCAATGCATTCAGATAGCAATCCCTAACATAACTGTTCTACATATTTTCTAATTTTAGTTATTACAAATATTTCCTCTATATAAAACATAAGGTTGTTGTTGGTTTATTACCTTCCTTTTTTATTTTAAAGAACCCATTCTTTAAGTTTAACACAGGAAAAAAAGAGGCTCCATATGTTAATTAATTTTCCCCACTCAAATAACCCACCTGGAAAAAATCCAGTCAATAAGAACGGAGTTGTTTATGTTGATTTACTGTACAGAATGATGTCTGAGGAAAGACACTGTGTTATGCTACTTATGTTTGTCTATGGAGAGCTCAGTTCTAAAAAAAACAAACAAAAAAATGTTCATTTATTACCCCCCAAAAAGTGTGTTCAGTTTTTAAAAAGGAAACCTTTTATCTTTTTTTGATTTCGCCAATTAAAAAAGGAAAAAAAAAAGCACATACAATCACAACATCTGACCTTAAAGGCTTCTTTAAGAAGCCTGCAATGTTTAGGTAAGAATTATTTCAAAACAAAACAAAAAAAGGGTTATCATGCATCCCTGGGTATCAGGGAATCTATAATAAATCATGCAAATTTCCTCAATCTCAAGTTGAATGTTTTCAAAATACTGCCACCTAATTTGTTGTTTTGATGATTTATCTAGATTATCACTTCATCAAGTTTTGTAGTTTAAACATAACTCATGAAGAATCTTTAGCTACCAGTATACAGTGTCCACCTTGTACAACTACAACATGTTTAGGTAGAAATTCTACCACATTTTGAATGGATCAGAAAATCATGAAACAAGTTAGTATCTACGCCAGCTCTTAAACTTGTGTTGAACTAAGTTTTTGGGCAACAAGAACAAAAAAATAATTTCTTTTGATTTTTAAATTGTGTTATAAATCTATTCAATTGATATCTGTTCTTTGATGAGTTTTTCTGTGTTTGAAATCCTCAGATCTGATTCCTACAGGGAAGATTTTTATTACTAATAGGATAATCCCTGAATATGGACATAAAAAAGTAACTTTCTGTCAGCACGACCATTTCCATATAACAGAAATGTGTTGAATCAGAACTTGAAGAAAATCTAAAAAATTTATTCTGGTTTATAATTAATATAATATTATTAGTTTTGCTAATATGTTCTTGAGATTTACACTTTAATTTCCTAAATTTGAGGAACTGCATAAGTCTTGAATTTCCTTAGTAGGGAATGCTCAGTAAGTTTTTTAAAAAAGGAACCATTCTGGAAGGTCAGGTCAGTACAGACCTAGAAAATCAATACTTTAGCATTCACTAAAAACCTATATATACAAAACTCCATTTATATAAATGGAAATTTTCTGTTGTTGATCTTTGCTAGTATTTGTGTATGTGTTTTTCTTTAGTTCAATCTCTATTTTTTTCTCATCTTTATTAATGTCAAGTGTTCAGTATAGTAGACAGACATATATATGTTTGTGTGTGGTTTAATAAAAAATTTAGCAATAATTGGAAGTTGATTTGAACAAAGGCTCCAAATATTTTTGCCCTATTTAAATCAACATTTTAATGCTTGGTCTCTTGAGGGTTTTGTGACTTTCAGTTTTTAACAACTGTTAACTTCCTCCTGAGAACAGATTTAGAAATAACAATGCACCTGACATTTTAGATCACTGTTAGCCCATTTCTTAGATATCTCTATATTCTAGAGTTTAGTTCTAAAATTTTCTCTGGATATTTTTGATAAATGATCTTGATAAACTGTATAGAAAATGTATGAGCTGGAAGCAATGGTAGTAAAAACCATGAGTCTGGGGTACAAGACATCTTGATTGTTATTTTAGTTCTCAGGTCTATCATAACTAGTAGAGTATACCTAGGCAGGTTACTTAACCTTTTGGGACTCAGTATGTTCATCTAAAATATGGAAGAGATTAAATAGGTGATGATTGTAGTCCTTTTTAGGCATGAAATGCTAAGATTTTAAATTTCTTCTGAGACATAAAATTCCAATCCAAAAGGCTGTGTAAATGAAAGGAAAGCTTGGTAAGGTAGTAAACTGGGCCAAGTACAATCTGAACTGGGTTTTACATTATTATTTATACAGAAAACCGAGAACACCTAGATGTCATTATAATTCAAAGTGCAAGCAAATGCTAAGTGGAAATAAATAAAAATAACCGTATTTCCCTAAATCTCTATCAAGGTAGAAAGTTTTTAGGTTTTGTGTCTAACCTCCAAGTATCATGGTGTGGTAAAGTTTGCAATTCAAACAAAGATGGACAAGATGCTTTTGTAGACAGCATCAAAATCATTTCACACAACCAAAAATTTTTAAATTAGGAGGGATCCTTATGGTGATTTACTCCTACAAGCTCCTAATAGAGATGAAGAGACTTTCATCCGAGGTCACAAAGATATTTACTAGATGACGTGGAAAAAACCCACCGCCAAACCAATGAGATTTTCAATATGAAAAGATATAGGCAAGTTTGTTTTAGATTTAGTATTATTTATATGAGAGAATCAAATTTTATGTATTGATAGTGTGAATCAAGTATTTAAAAAATCTTGTATATTCAGCACCTAATAAACAGGAGTCTAGGCAGTGAAGAAGAGTGATGTGAGGGACACAATTAAAAGCTGAGAATTATAAAGGGGAACAAAAGGACTTCAAATATTTGAAGGACACTTTGATGCTGGAGATCAAGAAAACATATTCATGTGCTTCCAAAGGCAAAACAGGAACCAGAATATTTAAATTTAAGGAGGTAGCTTTTGTTCAATATATGGACAAACTTCTAAGCAAGACACCCAAGTGTACAATAACCTGATTAAGTAAGCTGTTGAATTTGCCCTCACTAGAGGCAGAGGTCAGAAACTGTCTGGGGGTAGGAATTTAGATGAAATAATCTAAGATTTTACGAGTCCAATTCTTATACAAGGAAATAACTGGTAGCTCAGGGTTCTGCCTTTAGGTCACATTCCTCTAGCTAGAGCAGATCAACTAAAATGATCTAAGTGCAGGTGGGGAGGGTGACAGGTACTTAGGAAAAAAATAAATAATTTAAAAATTCAGTTTGAGAAAATGGAGTCTAGATTACCAAAATGTGTATTTTGTTAAAAACCAACAATAAGAACAACAAAAATCCTTAACAAACCCAAACACCTATTTTAAAAGATAACCCTCAATTACACTTTCTTTGAGCAGCATACAGGCAAGAAGTTTAATATAAGAAAAAAGTTAACTTTGAAGAAATAAATGTAAAATGAAATGACTCCAAACAGTATTAAAGTATGAACATCTAATCAGTAAGCTTGAATTGATAAAGTTTAGATTGAGGTTTATAACATTTATCAGCCACAGAGAAATCCAATTTGAAAACAGAAATTTGGTAACTCATTTAATGGCAAAACATGACTGAACCTGAATTCATTTGGCTGCAAATGACTTGAACATGAAATTATTTATGGTCAGACATTCTGCTTAGTATGACTACTCTTGTGTGTATCTGTAAAACTGTAGATCATCTGTTAATGTATTTTACTAGGGGTTCTAGTTGAGATTGTTGAGGATGCAATTCTGAATTTTGAAACACATTTAGATAAGGATTAAAGTCTTGTAGATTTACAAAATCCAACAAGAAAATATTCAGTGCTCAAATCTAGAGTTCCTTTTCTATAGTAAAATTAAAATTTTATGTTACAAACTCAAGTAAATTGTATTAAGTAAACTATAGATATTGAGACTTAGAATATAATATTCTAGCTACAAATTTCCTTTTCATTTATGAAAATAAAGTCTTTAGCGCAGAAATGTGAGCTTAGAAAACCGATTTAGTTTGCTGATGAAATTTCACTGGGAGCTAGGAATTCAAATCCTGAACATAAAATGGTTTAAAAATCACTTTTCTGTGTTAGTCTTTTTGAATTATATAGAGTCCTTTCTAGTTATGATAAAAGGTGTTAACTGACATGTGGTATCTCCCAAAATCAAATACATACAAATAATACTTAGTCACTGAACAAAGACTACATTTCAAAGTTGCTTTTATCAGTTAAAAAAAAATTTGAAAACCATTCAAACCACATATTAAGATTATTAAAAAATGCAATTTATCTGCAAGTGCTAAAAACTAGCCTTGAAAATTATAAATACACATATAGTAAGCCTTCCTAAGTCCCTCAACATTATGTCATTCTGCTGTATAGTATCCAAAGGACAAAGCACTGTAGCATCTGACTAACCAGATTACCCATTTGGCCACACAACTATGCAAGAAGGTCAAGATTGGGAAGCAAAAAAGATTCTGAGTAACTAAAAGAGAAACTATAAAAGTTAGTGTGCTAAACCTCATTCCCTTTACTAAAAATAATGGGCTCCTGATATTCTCATTTAGAATTTCCTATTTGAAAACGAGAATAATTAAGCCCTTATAGATGATTATTTAGAAAAGGGAAAATCAGTCCAGAGGGCATCACTACACCACAGCACACATTAGTTAACATTTAAAAACAATGACAGAATAATAAAAAATGTCTAAATCAAAATCTACCAATTTGGGTTGAACAGCAGGCTAAGTGTATCAACTGACTCGTATCTCATATAATGGTAAGTTTGAAAGCTGGTAAAGTAAAAGTTAACTCATACAAAACCCTCGAGAGTGCATGATGTGATACAGACCCATTTCTTTCAATAAGCCCAACACAGCCAGTTATTCTTCTGTCATCAGACTAGATCTGAGTTTCTGTGGTTGAGTATCAGATGAAGTAGCATCTGTGCGCCATGTTATATACCCCACCCCCCCAACACACACAAAACTTTAAAACTATAATTACACTGCTTTAAGTGAGATAATTAACCCATGAATGAAGCAACAATGCAGGCACTGATGCTATCAGGAGAAAATAAAGATTCACTTCTCCCATTCCCATAGTGGCCACTTCAGCAAATACATTCTTTTAGTAGAATTATATTCAGAATCCTGTATAACATTTGAACTGCTAAATTTTTTTTTTCTCCAGGGGCCTATAGTTGAATTCACTTAAAAGTATGTTTGATGGAACTCCACTGTAATGTACTTTACAGAGCATAAAGAGAAAAGCATTAGGTTTCTGGAATATTCACATATATGAAAGAAAAAAGTGATACTCTACAGCAATCTGTAGGCATCTATTCTCCAAGCATAAGGAAGTTCTAGTAAAATTGAAGGGAAAACTAAAAATAATTATGTGGAACAGAGAAAAAACTGATAAACCCATTTTAAAAAAGGCATATCACATATATAAAGGAAGGAAATAATTAAAAAGAAAATTAGAATTTACTGAATATTTTTTTCACCTAAACTTTTGGTAATACTTCTGCTCAATGTTCACCTTTTAATATTCTTTGGCCAACACAAATCAAGTAAGTTTTACAGTACCAATGCTTACTTAAGTTGTATAGCAAAACAATTTACATTAAAAAGATCACTACAAGAACCTAAGGATGGTTACACAATTCAACTTCTCTATTCTAAGAGGTGGAAAAGATGGGGATTGATGGAATATGCCAATTTTCAATGAGAACTGTCAAAGAATTTTACATAGCTTAAAAATCTTTATCAGGGGAAACATATTACAAGTTTATTATACATTTAGAATCTCTACACCCACAGTATAAACAAGTCCTCCATTCTGTTTAAGACTATAAAAGCAGAAACTGACTCTTCATAATATAGACTGAAATGAATGGGATTATAGATAATCTGTTAAACCTCAGAAAATTTTGATTATCTTCTAGTTAATTTCTGAAAAGATTATTTTTCTTATGAGCTGAAAAGACTTCCATTTCATAGAACTACTTTTTTTCCAACCACAAAGTAAATTATTTATGAAATCTTTTCTGGAGGTCTTTAAGAATAAACAAATTTTCGTATTTATTAGAGGGTTTTACTGTAGCCTTACCACATAATTAGGGGAACAGAATAAATATCTTTATAGTCCTTTCTAAAATCGTATTTAAGTTATCTTCACAAAAATCTGGAGTAATATAATTACATAATTTTAACCAATTAACTACCACGCATCCAAAACGGAAACCATCCCCACACGCCACGATATTTTGAATTTAATTTAAAAAATCAATTTGCAATGAATATTATAAAAATAAATATATTACTCACAATTCTGGTGTTCTTGAATATTTTCAGCTGAAAATTCTCACGAAAAATGATTTTAAAGTTGGTCAGGGCTGCCATTTAGGGAAAACATTTTTTTTTTATAGAGGCGCCTGGCGTGTGTGGCAGTCCCCCTGCTTGCGTCTACAGACGCTTATGGCGTACAATAGGTTAACAGTGGATTTCTATAATCTACATGCCTCAAAAAACACATTTATTGCTTTCAAATAGAAAGCTAAACTTTTAGAAATATTTTAAGTAGACAGCATTTATTTAGACACATTTCACAAAGTAGCCATAATGCTACAGTAAATATCTAAAAATGTTTCTGAAATTATTAAAATAACCTTTTAAATATTGTTCTGTGAAAAATTACTTTTTCTCTTAGAAATTACTCTGAATTACTGTGACAGATAAAACTTTGCATGTCTATCAATTTAATTTGCTGGTCTACTTTTAAGCAGTCAAGTGAAAGACTAAAGAAATGAGCAATAATTTATGGTCCATTTTTTTCCCATATTATTTTGAAAATATAATTGCTCAATCTTGTGGTTCCCAGGAAAACAAATTTTATACATTAAATACAGGATGGGGGAAAAATAGCTGTACAGTTGTGGGTATGCAAAACACTTGAGTTTATCCATGTATTATTATTTAATTATTATATTATTTTCCATATGAACAACTGTAAACCTACTTTTGTCCCACCCTGTAATAATAAACCACCCCTTTGTATGTGGTTTTGTTTAAATGAAATCATTTGTACAAACAGGATTCAAATAAATACTTAAACCTAGGTCTTTTTCTTAACTACTTTGAGAAAAGGACTTTTAGCCAGTAATAAGCCACATATTCAAAAAATTGATAAGCCTGACATTTCCATAGAAATGACATTATAACAAATAAACATACCAAAATGTGCTGAACCACTGCTACTTTTACTTTGCGTAGAGGTACTGCATGTCTGGGTCCCAGGTTGTGCTGTTCCTGTTCGAGTTATACTCCTATATAATTTTCTACAGAAGAGTTCATCATTGTCACTGTCATGTAGGAATGGTGTCCGAGGCCTAAAATGCCGCCATCTACATGACTTGATATTGACTAGTATCTGACTGAGGTCTTTAGAGAAAGATTTGTCCGAGGTATTTGTTTCTGAGGTAATGGCAGACTGATTGACTGGAGAATGTTGTGGTGAGGAAAGCATTTCCAAATCCAGACGGCGAAACATACTATCATAGTCTGAGTGAGCTCTGTCCAGTAAGACCCTATTAAAAATAAGGCAGGAAACATGTATGTAAAATAGCTATTCAAAGTTTATTTAAAAATTGTTTTCCTTTCTCTCCCCCAACTCCAAAAAGCCATTTCCTACTGAATATTTAAATTTGATTATTGCAATATTTGGCTATAATTTCAGTATCTAATAAAGCTTCTTCCTTTTACATTGCAATGATCTGATTAAATAAGAGAGTACTCCACCTCAAAGAATAAGGTAAATATTTTATAACAGTAAGAGTTGTAACAGTTCTAAGGGTTGTGGTTGATCAGTTTAAGTTACTTGTAAAATATGAAAATACCTTTCTTTTCAAATTACTTTTAAACCAAAGATTTTCACTTCCATTACAAAGCACCAGGACACTTTGTAAAATGTTGCTAACATATTTGTGCTCATATTTAAGTAAAGATTCCTTTTTTTGGGGGGGAGGAGGTAGGAGAAAAGCATTAAAGGATATGTGATCTTTGGGATATGTAATACCATTAAAATTTCTAATGGATAAAATATTTGAGATGTTACTAATATAAACTTTATAAATGACCTTATCATAAAATGTTAACACAAATCAATACTAGTATAGAATAAAATATAGCCAAAATAGAGAATTCTCACATCTACTGATGTCAATGTAATGATATGGGAAAAAGTACTACATAAAATGTATTTTGGAAATGGAAGGAGATTTAATTTTGGTTGGTGAAAACACAAAGCATGATGTATGATAGACCTGTACACTTGAAACCAATATAATTTATTAACATTGTCACCCCAATAGCTTTAATAAAATTAAAAAATATGTGTTTTGATGCCCGGATAATTCTAAAGTAATATTTAAGTGATAAGAACTTAAACTAAAACTAAAAAAATAAAACAAACATATGTCTAAGCCATTAATTTAACATAAATCATATCCTTAAACTTCTTCTTGAAAGTACCTTATCTATTCTGCCTTTTAATTTTTTTTCATATTTTACTTGAAAGCTTTCTTTTTTTTTGCTTTTATGCATTCTGCAATTCCTTCCCTTCCCCCATATAACTTCTCATACAAAGGCATAGAGTATGTTGGAATTCTATCAGGTTTAAACAAAGAAAGGAAAGCAATTAGATCCTGACAATCAGGGATGTCAAGATCAGGTCATACATGAAACCTGGAGCCTTTTCACTACAAGTTAAACAACTCTGTACACTATATATGACACTTCTTAGTCTATTTAATCCTTTTTTTTCATTATTTTCCAGAATTCCTGAAACGTTTGTAGTTTCTTTAACTTAATACAATTTATGCAATCATAACTTACACTTGCCTTTATCTGGTACCTTTTGTCAGAATTGTATCATGCATTAAAAGCTATATAAGAACCAGGAAGTAAGGCAAAGTATTTCAAACAAAAAATCAGTCAAGAATAGCAAATGGGAACAAATGAGCTACCCTAACCTTCACTTGAAATTTTAAATTCAACTACCCTACTTTCTAAAATGTCTCTATGCTTACAATACCAAAATACCTTACCTTCCACCGCGCCCAACCCGTCTTCGTGCAAATCCAATACACCTTTGGGGTACGGTGAGGGTAGTTAAGCAGTATCTGTATCGCACATCTCCTAATCCTCCATCCTTAGGACTAGTCCAAGGCCAGTTGCCAGTCTGGTCTAAGTGAGGCTTAAAAAAAAAAAAATTCTTATTTGATCAGTTAGAGGTAAACAGTTCGTTATTTAAAAAGAAAGCCTGAAACTTACAGCATAGTACTGACAGCCTGCTTTCCTATGGAAAGCAAATGGACCATCAGGATCATTCTCTTCCTCAGCTTCCGAAGAACCAGACAAAACCTTTAAGTAAAATGCAATGAGTCAAAAACACGTGATTTCCTACATTTCTCCTCTATATTAATAGAAAAATTCTTAAATCTACCTGGGAGAGAGGTTCTTCATCTGAGCTGGGGAAATCATACTGATTTAAATCTTTAGCATTAAAGACTGGCAGTGCAGCAGGACTTGTCTGTTGAGGAGCAGCAGCAGCAGATGATGGTAAGACTTTGGGCTTCTTTTCATATTTACGTTTAGGTCGGATAAGATCGGCTTTATCTTGCTGCAATAAAGTTATGAGTTAATCAAACAACAGAAAACCATGTTCAACAAACCCGCAGTTTTGGGTAAGTTTTTAAAAGAAGTTTACTACTATAATGAAGGCATTCGTAATCACAGGAAGATACAAGACTCTTATGTTTTGTCATCTTACATTGTAAAGTCTTAGAATTTGGTTGATCTCTGTGAAAACATGAATATGTTCCTACAACCTAAACACAATCTAATAAAGTATTTTGTTCCAATTAAAGTAAGGAAAAGAATAAAAACGCTCCAGCTTCTAAAACCCTGTAACTGCAATTAGCATTTACTGCTGGCTCCTGTTTCTTTTTCTTAATTTCCTATAAAAATACTAGAAGATAATTAAAAAAGGGGGGATATCTAGTTTTTATTCTAAAAAATTAACAAATCAATATGGGGAAAATATAATGAAAAAAATTTACATATACACAGAACAGACTTCAGATTACTGTTAACATAGTGGAAAATAAAGCCATAATACTAAGGTGTTAGGAAAATAAAGAGTAGTAAAGAATTACTACCAGCTAAATAATGAAGTCAGTCTGGAGTGGTGAATTTTGAGCAGTTTTAAAGGATAAAGATATGAAATTATCAAACAGGGGAAACACAGGGTAAAATACACAGGGAAGAGTGACGGAGCTGATGAACAAAGGGCATGTTAGAAATATGTATGGCAGGGATGGAAGACTAGGAGAGGCATGAATTTGATGTGCAGGAAAAAGGAAAGAAAGATTATAGGCAAAAAATGGCATTTGTTGCCAAGAAAAATCATGGCAAGTAGCATGGTTATGCAAATATTCTAAATATTTGTCAAGTTTTATGCAGTTTAGAGTATTATGGTTTCTAGGAAAAAGTTAATTATTATTTACAAGCTATACTGTTTTATCAACAGGCCAGTCTTGAATGAAAAGTTGGCTTTGCCGCATATTTCATGGTAGGATATAGTTTTCTTTTTCATTCTGATTTTAATGATAAAACACCACTCTATTATCAGCTACTGTAAGCACAAAACTTTGTATCACCTTATTAACTTTAAACTCCTTCACATCCACTGCTTCTTGGTGTTTAAATTGACTGCTATTAGTAATAGGAATGATGGGGATGGCATAAGTAGGTTTCACTGGCTGTCTCTGTGCCATAACCTCAGACATAATCTCTCCATTGTAGTCACCCAAATTATACCTGAAATTATAAAAAATAAAGTTTAAAAAGTTAGTTCTGTAGTAATTATTCTGACTATTAATAACTGAGATATAATTATAAATATTGATTAGACTTGGTAAAATTAGTTAAACTTTGATTTATTTGCTGAATGTTCATTAACATGGGAGATTATATAATTCCTTTTGTTTCTTCCTTTTACTTTTTGGCTTATAACTTTATCTTAGCACCATAAATAGAAGACTGTGGGTAAAAAAAAAACCAAAAGCTCAAAATTTTTAAAAAATTTTTATTTATTGATTTAAGAGAGAAAGGAAGAAAGGGGGCGGTGAGAGAGAGAGAGAGAAAGAGAGAGAGAG